>NC_056732.1:1064302111-1064655379 GCF_019279795.1 Protopterus annectens
TTCCTCTTTTGGTGAAACCTTGCATACTCTTAGGGAGCATTTTTGCTGGGAAAGCCAGGATTACTCTTGATTCTAATAAGAGGCTTAGGGATTTCTTATTCCTGCCCCAACACAGGCCTTTAGCTCTCCCTCCTGTACTAGCCATTGTTGATAATGCCTTTTCAGAATCTAGCTTGGCCCCTGACTCTCTAACTCCTGCTCCCAGAAAACCTGATAGATATTACAGGGTTCCTGACTCTCACATGTTCATTTTTAAAAATCCTACTGTGGATCCTGAGACCATTTCACAGGGACCCAAAGGCATTAAGGCTACTACTGCCAAAAATCCTACCCCCTGTGGTAGAGATTCCATGGTGCTGGATAGATGGGGTAAGAAGGTATACACTCCTGCAACCTTGGCCATTAGGGCCTTAAACTGCCAGTTTCATATGTTAAAGTATCAATAGCATATCATTGGATTACTTAAACACAAAATTATGTTAATTCCTGACTGTGCTGAAAATAAGGATTTACAGGATTTAATCCATTCTGCTGAATAGGTTGGAAAACATACTTTGCAATGTGGTTTTGATTCAATAGAGGCATCATACAGGGCTGCTGTCACTGGGTCTGTACTTAGAAGGCATGCTTGGCTTAAGGAGCAATCTTTGGCAGGTCATGTTAAAGCTAAATTGCTGGATGCTCCCTTAAATCAGGACCACCTGTTTGGCAACAAAGCAGAAGTTCTTAAAAAGATGCAAGAAAAAGCTGAATCTATGCAAACTGTTAAAGATTTCCTACAAGTACAGCCTCCAAGATTTAGTAGCATTGGCCCTCTAAGAATTGGTCCTTTCCTTCCTCTTCCAGTCCAAACGCAGAATGCCCAGGCTTCAGTCCCAGGGTACATACAGGACTAAGCAGTGGGGGGCTCCCACTTCCAAATCAGGGAGTAGTAAGACTCCCCCCTATGGTAAGCTGTCTCAATGACTTAACTTTAAAACTTCCAAGCACTTCTCAACTGACTGCTCCTTCAGAGAGGCAAAAAACTTGGGAACTCATTGTCCAGGACAAATGGGTTTTAAATATAGTTTCCCAAGAATACAGATTTCACTTCCACATGGGCAAGTCTACCCCCAAATCAGTGGGCAGAGGCTCAAAAGCAAGTACACTCTCTCTTAAGCTTAAAGGCTATTCAAACTTTACCAGAAGAGGAAAAAGGACAAGGTTTCTACTCAAGACTTTTCCTGGTACCCAGAAAAAGACAACTCATGGCATCCTATCCTGGACCTTTCTTTCCTAAACACCTTTTTGGTGATTCCAGAATTCAATATGCTAACTCTTCACCAGTTGCTTCCTATGCTAGGCAAGGATGCCTGATTGACA
Source organism: Protopterus annectens (assembly GCF_019279795.1). NCBI lineage: Eukaryota > Metazoa > Chordata > Ceratodontiformes > Protopteridae > Protopterus > Protopterus annectens. The sequence goes on from NC_056732.1 coordinate 1,064,303,474, forward strand.
ACATTGGATTTAAAGGAAACCTACCTGCACATCCCAATCAGGGAATCTTGCAGAAGATACCTACGCTTCAAAGCAGGCTACATGCACTATCAGTTCTCTGCACTGCCCTTTGGCTTATCTACTGCGCCCAGGGTATTCATAAAGTGCCTAGCTCCAGTTATTGCATTTTGCAGACAAAGAGATATTCAAATATACCCATACCAGGATGATTGTCTAATTCAGGCAGAAAGCCAGGACATACTTTTGAATCAGCTGGCATTTGTACAGAAGGTGCTAACTTGTCTGGGGTTCACCATAAATGAAAAGAAATCACATCTTGTACCCTGTCAACAAATTATATTCCTGGGAGCAAGCATGAACACAACTTCTCAGATGGCTTTCCTCATACCAGAGAAACAAATTCATTTGACAGCTTACTTCAAACTAATAGCCACAAAAACCCTGCTATCTGCAAGGCAAATACTGCAAGCCTTGGAGTTCATGGCCTCCTGCATTCTACTAATTCCATATGCAAGACTGCATATGAGGAAACTACAATGGTATCTAAAAAGCCTATGGTGTCAACATTCTCAGGATCTAGAAACAATGATTCCTATCATAACTTGCCTACAGTTAGAGTTCCTTTGGTGGGCAGAGGCCTGCCACCAAAACAAGGGGCTACCATTCACTCTACCCCCTGCTTCCCCAACCCTAACAACAGACGTATCAGACTATGCATGGGTGGCTCACCTGGCAGGGAAGTGCATTCAGGGCAAATGGAACACAAGTCAAATGCACTTGCATATCAATCAAAAAGAAATGTTAGCTGTACAGAATGTTCTGACAGCCTTCAAGGACCACATTCGTCCAGGACAATTAATGGTAAAGACGAACAACACCCTGTTATATGGTACATAAACAGGCAGGGGGGGTTACTCATTCATACCCCCTTTGCAGACTAGCCATGGCTCTGTGGAACACAGACTTGAGTTACCAAGTGCATCTACAGGCTCAATTCCTGCCAGGGAAAAAAAAATACACTGGCAGACGAACTAAGCAGAAATCTCATGGACCCACACAAGTGGAAACTAGAACCAAAGACTTTCAACATGTTGATAAACAAATGGGGGTAGAGCAGATATAGACCTGTTTGCTTCCCCCCAGAACTACTAATTGGGCAAATTCTGCATAAGGACTCCCCACAAACAAGCTTGGGAAGTGGATGCTCTGACCTTCAGCTGGAAAAATCTGTCAGTTTATGCCTTTCCTCCTCTGCCTCTCCTCTCCAAAGTACTACTAAAGATCAAAGATGACAAACCAAGGATGATACTGATTGCACCAGACTTGCCACGCCAACACTAGTTGCCCCCTCTTGCTCAGTGTGTCACTGCTGGCTCCATGGCACCTGCCTCAGACTCCTACCCTGCTGTCACAGCAGGAGAGCCAGATTCTGCACCCTCTGTTTCAAACCCTGAACCTGACAGCCTGGCTGGATTATCTTATCTCTTCGTTACAATCCCTCAGTAAACTAGTGTTAGATGTCATTTTGGAGGCAAGGAGGCCTAGTACTAGAAAATCTTATGCTGAAAAATGGAAAATATTCTGTGCCTGGAATCAAACTCAAGGGAAGGGCACAGCAGTTCCCAATTTACCTCATATTCTTCAATACTTAACTGAGATGCTTCACAAGGGCCTTTCCTTTTCCTCCATCAAAATTCATGCCTCAGCCATTTCAGCTCTTTACAACACAGAACCCACCCCTCTTCTGTCATCCACTGCTCAAGCAGTTGCTCAGAGGGGCCAAAAACCTACCACCCTGGAGAGCCCCAACTCTAGCCTGGGACCTTAACTTTGTATTGGAAAAACTTACTCATCCTCCTTTTCAGCCAGCTGCAAGTGCAGAGTTAAAATTCATTTCTTGGAAAACAGCCTTCATTTTAGCAATCATTTCAGCAAGAAGGGTATCTGAATTACAGGCCTTTATGGCAGTGGTGGCAGTGGAGCCTTTCATCATCTTTTAATGGAGACAGGGTGTCCCTCAGGACCAATCTCTCCTTCATGCCCAAGATAGTATCCAGTGTGGCTCTTAATAAGGCCATTCATTTGCCGACCTTCTTTTCTAATCCACAGAACAAAGGGGAACGAATACTGCACTCCTTAGATGTGCACAGACAACTTAGATTTTATTTGGACAGGACTAAACCTCTCAGGAAATCTGAACAGCTGCTGGTTGCATTTGCTGCAGGAGCAGAGGGGGAAGGCCATTTCAAAGCAAACCATTTCTAAATGGATAGGCCATTGCATTCATTTCTGCTATAAGCACCGTGGAAAACTTACCCCACATTCAACCAGGGCTGCATCTACCTCTACAGCCATTCTCAGAGGGGCCCCTACCAGGGACATCCTAGAAACTGCTACCTGGAGTTCTGTACCTACTTTAACCAAGCATTACCATTTTCCAATTTTCTCTAAATCCAGAGCTGGCTTTGCCACTGCAGTCTTGCAGGGCCTTATAGCTGGTACTAATGATATCTAAATTCATCCTCCCATCCTTAGCTCTGGGAATCTACCCAAATGTGATGACAGCAACAGTGAAACACGAAGGACATAGTACAGTTGTGTACACTTACTATAAATGTAGATGTTCGAGTGTATTCACTGTTACAGTCCTGGTTACCCTACCTCCAGCCCCATGACTTCTTTTGGCTATACCTCTGATGTCCTTCAAGAATGCAACTGCAGTCCTGACATATGGGTTGTCCTGCCTCAGGCAGCCCTTCAGTCGGCCGGATTCCAAAGTCCGGGTCCGGCGTCAGCCGATGTCGCCTACTCCCCGACGTCAGAGCGGCTGGGGTATAAAGGCATCCGCCGACACCATCTTCTTCAGTCTTTCTTGCTGCGCGGTGCCCAAAGCAGAAGCAGTTCGCAAGTGCCGGTCGGTCATCTCCTGTGTTTTCAGTACCGAAGTCATCAAAAAGCTAAGTACCCCATTGGGGAACTTTCTTGCCTCAGCCGATGTCAGACAAAATTGAAAAGGTTAATAATTGTTTGTCTTGTGGTAAACAAATACCTCATAAGGACTTCCACTCTTACTGCCTTCCCTGCCTGGGCCCAGACCACGACGTCTCGGCCTGTGCTTGCTTTAATAAGCGCACACTCAGGCGCCGGGCAGAATTTGCCGAAGACTTTTTTGGTGAAGATTACGCTTATATCATGCCGTCGGAACAACCGACAGCACATGTTTCCAAAAAACGTAAGGACCGGGACCGACATCCTCGGCCCGCATCGTCCACTGATACCACTCCCAAGCCTACCACGAGTGCATCGGCCTCTTCGGAGGTGGTAATTCAACCGCTCCAGGCTGACGACACCGCTTTACCGTGTACTTCGGTCCCAGAGGTTACCCCGGTGCCGGTTGTGGATTTTCCCCCCGAAACCGAAGCTCTAGAATTACCCGACACCATTCCAGTGGATAAAGTTACTCCTGCACGTGGGGCAGCTAGGCCTCCGGTCTCCATGTCCATCAAGGCATACACACGTGCAAAGGCTGCCAGCCAGGCTAAGGCCCATCCTCCTAAAACTATTCCCCAGAGCCATTCTTCTGATAAACAGATCATGACCCTAGCTGCTGATCTAATCTCTCTAATCAGAGGTTCTCAGTCGCACCCAGACAGGGGTTCTCAGCCTCCTGCAGACAAAAGACCTAGGACAGAACAGCCAGATACCCTCTCTTCAGATGAAGCCTCTAGGGATTCTGAGCACTCAGATACCCAGGAAGAATCCTTCCAGGCCTACGAGGACTTTGATGCTGAGGAATCAATTCCTTCTGCCTCTCCTCCAGAGGATATTTCTTTCGGAGAAGTTCACCACTCCATGAGAGAACATTTTCAGTGGCAGGGCCAGGAATTTTCTGACTCCAGGAAAAGGCTACGTATCTTCCTCAAGTTACCCCAGCACAGACCTTTAGCTATTCCTCCAGTGTTGGATGTCTTGGATGATGTATACTCAGACTCCAGTGCTTCCCCTTATTCTTTCCCTCCTGCTCCTGTCAAGCCAGACAGATATTACAGGGTTCCTGAAACTCACAAACATCTCTTTAAGGCCCACTCTGTGGATCTAGAAACTATTTCTCAGGGGCCCAAAGGAGTGGCTACTTCCTCGGCCAAAAACCCTTTGCCCGCAGACAGGGAATCAAGGTCCCTGGAGAGATGGGGCAAAAAAGTTTATACCTCTTCCACCCTTGCCATGAGGTCACTTAACTGTCTTTTTCATATGTTTCAGCACCAGGATTATTTAATGGATGATTTGCAGAAAAAGCTAGCCTCTCCTGAGCCTATAGATAGAAAGGCTTTGCAGGATTTGGTTCATAACACTCAGCAGGTTAGCAATCATTTTCTTCAGTGTGGTTATGATGCATTGGAAGCTTCATGTAGGTCAGCTATGACAGGGGCCGTTATACGTAGACATGCTTGGCTGAAAGAACAGCCACTGCCAGACCATGTTAAAGTAAAGCTCCTAGATGCACCTCTGGAAAAACAGAAGCTTTTTGGTGCTACTGCACAGGATGTGTTGAAGTCTATTGAGGAAAAGGCTAAATCAGTACAGACAGTCCAGGATTTCCTCCAGGTTCAGCCACCTAGATTCAGCAGGAATTGGCCTTCAAAGAATTGGCCCTGTCCGGACACTGACAAGTTTCAAAGAGGAAAAAGCAGGTGTGCTCAAGGTAGAGGGCAATACCGAGGCTCTTACAGGGGCCGCCAATGGCAACCTCCAAATCAGAGAAGTGGCACAGGGAGTTCAGCTGCACCACAGGGACAATCACAATGACTTGACTTCACCCCGCCCACCAAGGCTCAAAGAGAAGCACCTTTAGGCGGAAAATTATCCTTATTCTCAAAGAACTGGCACATTTTAACCAAGGACAAATGGATTCTGGACATAGTAGACCAAGGTTACAGGTTCCACTTCCATACTTTACCAACCAGACAAGGCATGCCAAACCTGCCACTAAATCACAGGGCAGAGGCACTCATACAGGTTTCAAAGTTGTTACAAATAAAAGCAATAGAAAAGGTTCCTCCTCAGGAACAAGGCCAGGGATTCTATTCAAGACTGTTCCTTGTTCCAAGAAAAGAAAAGCATTGGAGACCTGTACTGGATTTGTCCGCTCTAAACACCTTTCTCATTGTGCCAAAATTCAAAATGCCTTTACAGCAACTTCTTCCCATGCTGGGCAAGGGGTCTTGGCTGGTTACTCTGGACCTCAAGGAGGCATACCTGCATGTCCCAATCAGACACAGTTGCAGAAGATACCTCAGATTTCTTGCAGGATCAGAGCATTATCAATTCTCAGCATTGCCGTTTGGCTTGTCTACTGCACCCAGAGTATTCACAAAATGCCTGGCATCAGTAGTTGCACATTGCAGACTCCAGGGAATTCAAATATACCCTTACCTGGACGACTGCCTTATACAAGCAGACAGCAAGCTAACCTTGATAAGACACTTGGATTATATAATTCAATTACTACAGGCTTTGGGATACACAGTCAACATCCAAAAATCAAGACTACTGCCATCCCAACAGATTATTTTTCTCGGAGCCAAATTGGACACACAATCACAAATGGCTTTCCTCACAGAGGAGAAACAAGAACATTTACCAGATTACTTCAAAAGCCTAGCAAAGCTCACCCAGCTGACCGCAAGGAAAATCCTGCAGGCCCTGGGGTTCATGGCATCTTGCATTGTTCTGGTACCTCTGGCAAGACTACACATGAGAAAGCTACAATGGTACCTAAAAAGCTTATGGTCTCAACACAGCCAAAATCTAGAAGACGTAGTGCCACTCATTCCATGCCTGCAAAGGGAATTTTTGTGGTGGGCTCAAGCAAGTCATTTAAACAAAGGCATGTCTTTCAACAAACCTCTACCAAGTCAAACCATTACAACAGACACCTCAGATCATGGATGGGGGGCACACATGGAGGGCAGATGCATTCAAGGGCAATGGATTCCCAGGGAAATGCATCTACACATAAATCAGAAAGAGATGTTGGCAGTGATGCATGCAATCGAGGCCTTCGGGAATTTCCTTCAACAAGGTCATCTGCTAATAAGGACAGACAGCACCACTGTCATGTGGTATATAAACAAGCAGGGAGGCACTCACTCTTACCCCCTCTGCAGACTAACAATGACTCTTTGGGAAAAGTCCCTGAAGCTGAACATCCACTTGCAATCCCAGTTTGTTCCAGGCAAGGACAATGTTCTGGCGGACAGGCTGAGCAGAAATTTCTTGGATCCGCACGAATGGATGCTGCATCCACACATTTTCTCACAAATAACAAGTGCATGGGGAAAACCGGACATAGATCTCTTTGCTTCTCACCTCAATCATCACCTGGAGAAGTTCTGTTCAAGGACGCACCATCCTCTAGCCTGGAGAACGGATGCCCACTCCTTCAGCTGGAATTCCCTAACAATTTATGCATTCCCTCCTCTACCATTACTGACCAAGGTGTTACTGAAGATCAAAGCAGAACAACCAAAAGGAATTTTGATAGCTCCAGACTGGCCAAGGCAGCACTGGTATCCATTGCTACTGAGCATAACTCACACCAAACCGTGGCCCTTGCCTCAATGGCCTCTGCTTCTAACACAGCACAATTACAGGACTGTTCATCAAAACCTGCAAACATTGCAGCTGACAGCTTGGAGGGTTCCATGATTTTCACCCATACCTCTCTTTCCGAACAAGTGCAAGAAATCTTGCTGGAAGCACGCAGACCTTCCACCAGAAAAACCTATTCAGCCAAATGGAAGAGATTCATCATCTGGAATGCCAACAGGGGTCAAGATGCATCAGTAATGAGCATACCACAGATATTAGAATACTTGGCAGAAATGTTTCATAGTGGCCTCTCATATTCTTCCATAAAAATTCACGCTTCAGCAATCTCAGCAAAATACAACTGTGACCCACCTGTGTTTTCACATCCCTTGCTAAGACAATTTCTAAGAGGGATAAAGAATATCAAACCTCCCAGAAAACCACCAGTACCTGCATGGGACCTCAATTTCGTCTTGGAAAAATTAACTCTTCCTCCTTTTGAACCAGCAGCATCTTCAGAAATGCAATTTCTCTCCTGGAAAACGGTTTTCCTGTTGGCAGTTACCTCAGCAAGAAGAGTCTCAGAGATACAGGCCCTGATGGCAGTACCTCCCTTTCTCATTTTTCATCAGGACAGAGTTTCTCTAAGAACCAATCCTTCATTCATGCCAAAAGTGATATCCAGGGTGTCTCTAAATCAAGCAATTCACCTGCCTACATTCTTTCCCAACCCTCAAAATAAGGGGGAAAAGCTGCTGCACACTTTGGACATACACAGACAATTACGCTACTACTTGGACAGAACAAAGACCACCAGAAAGTTTGACCAATTATTTGTAGCTTATGCTGCTGGAGTGCAAGGAAAGGCAGTCTCCAAACAAACAATTTCAAAATGGATTGGACACTGCATCAGATTCTGTTACTCTTTCCATGGAAAAGGTGTACCAGCCAATATTAGGCCACACTCCACCAGAGCTGTAACCACATCCACAGCCTTTCTAAGAGGAGTGGCTACAAAGGACATTCTAGAGGTTGCTACATGGAGCTCCGTGCATACATTTACCAAACACTACAACCTGCCTTTATACTCCAGATCCTGAGCAGGCTTTGCCTCGGCAGTCCTGCAGGGCATTTTAGCTACACCATCCCTTTCTTAGATCCTACCACCCCCAGCTTGGCTATGGTATTCAACCCATATGTCAGGACTGCAGTTGCATTCTTGAAGGACATAGTACAATTTTGTACCTACCATAAATGTAGATGTCCGATAGATATGCAACTGCAGTCAGGTTTTCCCTCCCTCGTACCCCTCTGCAATTTCTTTGGGTCCATTCCCCCTTTCCTCTATTAGCTGGGGATATCTGTTATGGTGTATCTGTTTATTACTGTTGTGCATGTCTGGAATTTTTTATCCATTCACCAAATTTAGCCTTCTCTGGAGGGCACCTGGCATCTGGGGCAAGAAACACTGAAGAAGATGGCGTCGGCGGATGCCTTTATACCCCAGCCGCTCTGACGTCGGGGAGTAGGCGACATCGGCCGACGCCGGACTTTGGAATCCGGCTGACCGAAGGGCTGCCTGAGGCAGGACAACCCATATGTCAGGACTGCCGTTGCATATCTATCGACATCTACATTTATGGTAGGTACAAAACTCTACTTTCTCCTTTACTTTGCTTAAAAGCTATATATATATATATATATATATATATATATATATATATTTTTATTTATTTATTTATTTATTTTTTTTTAATTGCTTCCCATTGGGGGGCACCTGACATCTGGGGCAAGAAAAACTGATGTAATGGCGTCGACTGCATGCTTTATACCCTTGACAATGTCACTGAAGATGACAGCAACTGACGCAGGACCCAATACTTTGATAATCAGGCTGACTGAGGACAACTGCAGGCAGATAACCCGAGTGTGATGACTGCAACAGTGAATACACTCGAACATCTACATTTATGGTACGTGTACACAACTGTACTTTGTCTTTATGGATCTTTGGCAATCCGTGGATAACAGGAACAGAAGGATATTCAATGGTCAAAAACTCATATATGTCTTGATCTATTAAACCACACTTGAGGTGGTCATAAAGGTCATTCTTAACATTACTAATGCATTTGTCCACCTCTCTCTCAGAAATCTTACTGTAAGTAGAACAGTCGTCTGACATAACAGAACTGATTACCTAATAGGCATGTCAGCTAAGTACCACAACGGCCCCTCCCTTGTCCGCCGGTCTGATACTAATAGACTCCTCAGCCTGCAATTGTTGTAAAGCAATGGTTTCCTCAGGGCTTAAATTACAAAAACATTGTTTGACATTGTCAAAAGATTCAAAAATATCCCTTTATATGTTCAAAAAGGATTCCACGAATGCAATGAAGGGTGGGCCGAAAGTACTCTGTTTACATAGAATATTACCAGAAACAGGCATGTTCTGTATTCCAAATAATATTTCAGGCGTGATTTTACAAGCAAACAGTCTAATATCAACAATAATATCAGTAATGTTCGACTTACTGTTGGGAACAAAACTCAGACCTCTGTTGAGGACCGCTAGTTGTGTAGAAGTTAATGAAAAATTAGATAAATTGTAAACTAGTCCTCATTGGTAAACGCTCGTCCCTGGAGGCCTTTCTTTTTCTCCTGTCCCTCAACAACAATTGCCCTCTCTTGTTCACTCTGATGTTTTGTCCACTTTGGCTATCTCTGCGACTGCTTCAGTAAGTTTGGACAGAGAGGAATACACAGAAGTGTTGAATATGCCGGCAACTGCCACGCCCCCGTCTGCTGATCTCAGAGCTCCTTCTATTGAGCTTCCAAACTAGTCGGAAACTATACATTCCAATGTGGCAGCTTCTAGTGTGAATAATGCTGCCAAAAATGATCGTCTTATACTGGGGGCTTGTAGTAAGGTTAGAGAACCTTTCAGCTTTAAGGGATGTGATTTTTCCTCAACCCTTTTTTGGCCCTTCCTCTACCCACCAAGTTGGACATGCTGAACAAGAGAGGGCAATCGTTGTTGAAGGACAGGAGAAAGAGGAAGGCCTCCAGGGATGAGAATTCACCAACGAGAAAAAAAACCTTCATACCTCGTCCAAACAAGGACTAGTTCACAATTTCTCTAATTTTTCATTAACTTGTGTACAACTATTGTTCCTCAACAGAGGCCTGAGCTTTGTTCCCAGCAGTAAGTCTAACATTACTGATATTATTGTTGATATTAGACTGTTTGCTCATAAACTCATCCTTGAAATATTATTTGGAACATGCCTGTTTCTGTTAGTAATCTGCGTAAACCGAGTACTTTCTGCCCATCCCTCCCTGCATCCGTGGAATCCTTTTTGAACTTATGTGAAAGGGACATTTTTGAATCTTTTGACAATGTCAAACAGCGATTTTGTAATTTAAGCCCTGAGGAAACCATTGCTTTATAACAATTGCAGGCTGAAGAGTCTATCAGTATCAGACCGGCAGCCAAGGGAGGGGCTGTTGTGGTACTTAACAGAAAGTTCAGATGTTCATCGTGTTTCACTGTTGCAGTCATTACACTTGGGTTATCTTGCTGGCAGGCTACCCGCAGTCGGCCTGAATTCCAAAGTCTTGGTCCGGCGTCTGTTGTTGTCGCTTCTTCCCTGACGTCAGTACGCCAGGGGTATAAAAGATGCAGCCAACGCCATTTTCTTCAGTCTTTCTTGCCACGTGGTGGCCGAAGCAAAAGCAGTTCGCAAGTGCCGGTCGGCCGACTCCTGAGATTTTCGAAATCGAATTTCAGATCCGAAGTCTTCATTAAAGCTAAGTACCCCATTGGAGAAACTTTTTTCTTGCTCCGGACCGATGTCAGAAAAAGTTAACAATTGTATTTCTTGTGGGGAAGCAAATACCTCAGAAGGATTTTCACTCTTACTGTATTCCTTGTCTAGGCCCTGACCACGACGTTGCTTGTTGTCGGTTTTGTGCTAGATTTAGCCAACGCACTATTGAGCGTCGGTACGATTTTGCCTTTCATTACTTGGGCCGAAGATTCAATTATACAATGCCGTTGGAACAACCGACGACCGGAGTTTCTAAAAAACGCAAGGATAAAGACAAGGACAGGCATCCGAGGTCCAAAACCGACGATGAGGCTTCCGTTAAGCTAGTAGTCGGTTCACTGGTTCTCAGTGAGGTGCTTTCGCAGCCCCTGACACCCACTACCTCAGAGCCACAGGCTGCTTCCAACTCTCACTTGGAGCTGACTGGGCCTCTGGAAACTCAAGGTATTGGATCCTCGGAAACTATTCCCTCAGAGCCGCTGTGCAGGCATCGGCTTCTGAGGGTGTTTTCAGACCTACACAGTTATATGTAAAGCCATCTTCAGCTTCAAAGCCAAAGACTAAAGCAGCTCTAAAGACAAAGAAACAAGTACAGAATTCTCCAGGACAAACTTTCATGCCTAAAAATCAAATGCTCAAAATGACCGAAGACCTTATTACTTTGATCAGGGGTTCCCATCCCCCTCCTGATAAGAGGCCTAGGCAAGAAACAGAATATAAATCTTCAGAAAAGGTTTCCATTTCCTCGGATTCCTCCTCTGATCAGAAATACTGTCTTCCTCCCTATGAGGATTCTGATGCTGAAGAATCTATTCCTTCAGCTTCTCCTGAAGATTACTCCTTTGGGGAAACCCTGTATACCATGAGGGAGCACTTTCATTGGGAGAGCCAGGATTATTCAGAATCTAAGAAAAGGCTCAGAGATTTTCTTTTACTTCCTCAGCACAGGCCCCTTGCTATTCCCCCTGTTCTGGACATTGTAGATGATGTTTTTTCAGAGTCCGGCCTGTCTCCAGACTCTATACCCCCTGCACCGGTTAAGCCAGACAGATACTACAGGGTCCCAGATTTCCATAAATTTCTCTCTTAAAAACCATGCTGCTGACCCAGAAACCATATCTCAGGGTCCTAAGGGAGTTAAGGCTTCCACTGCCAAAAACCCTGCCCCCTCTGATAGAGATTCAAGGGCTCTGGACAGATGGGGGAAAAAGTTTACACTTCTGCTACTTTGGCTGTAAGGGCTTGTCAATTTCATATGCTTAAATATCAGCAATACTTAATGTCACTATTAAAACAGAAAATGTTGACTAACTCTGAATGTCCAGAAAACAAGGAAATGCAGGATTTATTGCATGCAGCTGAACAGGTGGGAAAACATACTTTGCAATCTGGTTTTGATTCTTTGTAGGCCTCTTGTAGGGCCGCTGTAACGGGTTCTGTGATTAGGAGGCATGCTTGGTTAAAGGAACAGAATCTGCCTGATCGTGTTAAAGCAAAATTATTAGATGCTCCATTACAGCATGATACTTTGGTGTTGAGGTAGAAGAGATATTGAAGAAAATGGAAATCTATGCAGACAGTTAAGGATTTCTTACAGGTACAGCCACCCTGATTTAGCAGGAACTGGCCTTCAAAAAATTGGTCCTTTCCAGTGTCAGACAGGCCACAAAGAGGCAGATCCCAACCCAAAGGCTCATACAGGCCTAAACAATGGGGTGCTTCTACCTCCAAAAGCGGAGAAGACTAATCTCAACCTTATAGGAAACAGTCGCAATGACTTTCCTCTACCAGTACCAAGCACTTACCTTTTGGAAGCTCCCTTAGGGAGAAAACTAGCACTTTTTTTCACAAAACTGGCACGTGATCACCCAGGACAAATGGGTCTTGAATATAGTGTCTCAGGGCTACAGGTTCCACTTTCACACCCTGCCAAAGCCAAGAGGCATACCAGACCTGCCACACAATCAATGGGCAGAAGCACAAAAGCAAGTTTTATCCCCCATGGACATGAGGGCCATTCAGCAAGTACCACTACAGGAGCAGGGACAAGGATTTTACTCACGACTTTTCTTGGTACCCAAAAAGGACAAAGCCTGGAGACCAATACTGGACCTGTCTATTCTAAACACTTTTCTGGACGTTCCAAAATTCAAAATGTTGACTCTGCAGCAGCTTCTGCCCATGCTGGGAAAGAAGGCTTGGCTTGTAAATTTGGACCTAAAAGAGGCATACCTGCATGTCCCAATCAGACAGTCTTGCAGAGGATACCTCAGATTCATAGCTGGCTCAATGCACTACCAATTCTCTGCACTGCTTTTTGGCTTATCTACTGTGCCCAGGGTCTTCACAAAATGCCTGGCACCAGTAATTGCTTTTTGCATACAGAGGAATTCAAATATATCCCTACTTGGACGACTGCCTTATTCAAGCAGAGAACAAGGACATTCTACTAAAACATCTGGCGTTTGTAAAAAGATTACTAATTTGCCTAGGGTACACAGTAAACGAAAAGAAATCAAAACTAGTACCCTCTCAAGAGATAATATTCCTGGGTGCAAGCTTAAATACAACTGCCCAGATGGCTCATGCCAGACAAAGGCAACTGACTTCTTACTTCTAAATGGTGGCAACAAAAACCTAGTTATCTGTAAGAAAAATTCTGCAGGCTTTGGGCTTCATGGCATCCTGCATTCTGTTAATTCCATATGCAAGGCTGCATATGACGAAACTACAATGGTATCTAAAAAGTGTTTGGACTCCACATTGCCACAGCCTGGAAACATTGATTACCCTCATTCCACAGCCTGGAAACATTGATTACCCTCATTCCCTGCCTGCAACATGAGTTTTGATGGTGGGCACAGGCATGTCAGCACAACAAGGGACAGCCTTTCACTTTACCCACTGCCAGGCAGACAGTAACAACAGATGCATCAGATTATGCCTGGGGGGGTCCACATGGCAGGAAAATGTATTCAGGGCACATGGCCACAAGCCAAATACATCTTCATATCAATCGAAAAGAAATGCTGGCTGTCCAGAATGCACTGACAGCTTTCAAGGATCTGCTTCATCCAGGACAACTGCTGATAAAGACGGACCATACTACAGTCATGTGGTACATAATCAAGCAAGGAGGCACGCATTCCTACCCCCTCTGCAGACAAGCCATGATTTTGTGGAACACAGCATTGACTTATCAAGTACACCTGCAAGCACAATTCCTACCAGGAAAGACAAATACTCTGGCAGATGAACTAAGCAGAAACCTCATGGATCCTCATGAGTGGAAAATAGATCCACAAATCTTCAGCATAATAACAAGAAATGGGGATGCCCAGACATAGATCTATTTGCCTCCCCTCACAACTGCCAACTACAGAGATTCTGCACAAGGACTTAACACAAGCTAGCATGGAAAGTGGATGCTCTATCATTCAGCTAGAAAAACCTTACAGTATATGCCTTTCCTCCACTACCTCTCCTCCCCAAGGTACTCCTAAAGGTCAGACAAGAGTAGCCAAAAATTATCCTGATTGCCCCAGACTGGCCACACCAGCACTGGTACCCAATCCTAAATAGTTTGTCTCAAGGCCCAGCCTGGACATTGCCTCAAATTCCTCATTTACTGACCCAACAAAACAATGAGATGCTGCACAGCCAACTCAAAACCCGAAATCTGGCTGCATGGTGGATAATGTAACCATTCAGAACACACCTCTCTCCAAAGCAGTTGTGGATGATATTCTGGAGGCCAAGAGGCCCAGCACCAGAAAATCATATGCAGAAAAGTGGAAGAGATTCTGTGCTTGGAACAAGGCACAAGGAATTGACGTGCTTGCACCAAATATTCCTCAGATTTTACAATACCTAACTGAGATGTTGGACAAAGGCCTATCCTTTTCATCGATTAAAATCCATGCCTCTGCCACTTCAGCTCATTACAATACAGACCCACCTATTTTTTCACTTCCACAACTAAGGCAGTACCTCAGAGGGGCCGAAAACATAAAACCCCCAAGAAGCGCACCAATACCTGCATGGGACCTCAATTTTGTCTTGGAAAAACTCACACTGCCTCCTTTTGAGCCAGCCAATACAGCTGAGATAAAATTCTTATCATGGAAAACAGCTCTGCTCTTAGCAATAACTTCAGCAAGAAGCGTCTCAGAGTTACAGGCACTAATGGCGGTTGAAGCTTTTATAATTTTCCATCGGGACAGGGTTTCTCTGAGGACTAATCCAACAGTTATGCCTAAGGTAGTGTCCAGTGTGGCTCTTAATCAAACAATTCATTTGCCTACCTTTTATCCAAGCCCACAGAATAAGGGGGAGCGACTTCTACATTATTTTGCCATACACAGACAGCTACGCTTCTACTTGGGCAAAACTAAAGCTTTCAGAAAGTCTGAGCAACTCTTAGTGGCATATGCTACAGGATCTCAAGGAAAAGCTATCTCAAAGCAGACTATTTCCAAATTGATAACCCACTGCATTCGTTACTGCTATTCTTAACATGGCAAATCAGTGCCTAAGGGCATCAGACCACACTCAACCAAAGCAGCAGCTACTTCAGCAGCCTTCCTCAGAGGAGTAACAACTAAGGACATTTTGGAGGCTGCAGCTTGGACTTCAGTGCACACATTTACAAAGCACTACCACTTACCTCTTTACTTTAAATCCAGAGTGGCCTTCACCACTGCAGTTCTGAAGGGCTTTATAGCCACTCCTAATTCTATTTAGGCCCAGCCACCCAACCTCAGCTTTCAGATTCAGCCCAAGTGTAATGACTGCAACAGTGAAACACGATGAACATAGTACAGTTGTGTACCTACCATAAATGTAAATGTACAAGTGTATTCACTGTTGCAGTCCAGGTTACCCACCCACCCACCATCCCCCTTTCTTTGCTGGGACTTATCTGTACTCCTCTATACTATGCAACCTATGTGGTGTATTTGCTTGTAGATGAAGATTGTTTTATTTTAGTGCATGCTTTTTTATTGGCATCATTTTTAGCCTACCCTTCTGGGGGCACCTGAAATCTGGGGCAAGAAAAACTGAAGAAAATGGCGTCGGCTGCATCTTTTATACCCCTGGTGCACTGACGTCAGGGAAGAAGTGACCACAACCGACGCCGGACCAAGACTTTGGAATTCAGGCCGACTGCGGGTAGCCTGTCAGCAGGATAACCCAAGTGTAATGACTGCAACAGTGAATGCACTCGAACATCTACATTTATGGTAGGTACACAACTGTACTTTCTGTACACCTACCATAAATATAGATGTTTGAGTGTGTTCACTATTGCAGTCATCACATTTGGGTTATCTGCTTGCAGTAGCCCTCAGTCGGCCTGATTATCAAAGTCTTGGGTCCTGCATCGGTTGCTGTCTCATCTTCCGTGACGTCAGGTGGTCAGGGATATAAAGCATGCAGCCAGTGCCATTACATCAGTATTTCTTGCCCCAGATATCAGGTGCCCCCTTAATGGGAAGCAATTAAATACATACATATATATATCTATATATATATATCTATATATCTATATATATATATATATATATATATATATATATATATATATATATATACACACATACATACATATGTATACACACACACACACACACACACACACACACACACACACACACACAAGGTTATACCTCCAACAAAAAAGCAAATACACCAAAATGCTTTTAAACAGTAAAGGAGCATAGAGGTGTAGCCAAAAGAAGTCAGGAGGCTGGAGGGAGGGTAACCAGGACTGCAACAGTGAATACACTGTTAACATCTATATTTATTGTAAGTGTACACAACTGTACTATGTTCTTTGTGTTTCACTGTTGCAATCATCACATTTGGGTAGATTCCCAAAGCTAAGGATGGGAGGAGGCATTTAGATAGCATTAGGACCAGCTGTAAGGCCCAGCAAGACTGCAGTGGCAAAGCCAGCTCTAGATTTAGAGAAAAATGGCAAATGGTAATGCTTGGTGAAAGTATATACAGAACTCCAGGTAGCAGCTTCTAGGATGTTCTTTGTGTTTCACTGTTGCATTCATTACATTTGGGTAATCTGCTGGCAGGTTGCCATCAGTCGGCCCGAATAACGAAGTCTTGGGTCCTGCGTCAGTTGCTGTCTCCTCTTCCATGACGTCAGGTCGTCAGGGGTATAAAACATGCAGTCATTGTCATTTTATTCAGTCTTTCTTGCCGTGCGGTGCCCGAAGCAGAAGCAGTTCACAAGTGCCGGTCAGCAGAGTCTTGAAATATTCACATTCGAGTTTCAGAACCGAAGTCTTCAAACTAAAGCTAAGTACCCCGTTGGGGAAATTTTTTCTTGCTCCTTACGGATGTCAGTAAAAGTTAATAATTGCATTACTTGTGGGAAGCAAATACCTCATAAGAATTTTCATTTGTACTGTATTCCTTGCCTAGGCCCAGATCATAATGTGCTTTGCTGTCGGTTTTGTGCTAGATTTAACCAATGCACTGTTAAGCGTCGGTATACTTTTGCTTCAAAATATGTTGGATCAAGATTTAATTCTCCTGAAATGTCATCTGTTAGCAATCCAACTACCGGAGTTCACAAAAAACGCAAAGAAAAAGACAGAGACAGACCGTCGAGGTCCAAAACCGATGAAGCTTCTACTAAGCCAGTCGCTGGTACTCAGTGAGGCACTTTTGCAGCCCCAGGCCTCTACCGAGACCCATTCGGAGTCCAATATGCTGCGAGATTCTCAGAGTACTGAACCTGTGGATGTCTCTCCATTGGATGGGTCTGGAGCCGCTGAGCAGGCACCGGCTTCTGAGGGTGTTTTCAGGCCTCAACATTTCTATATTAAACAGACGCCAGCCTCAAAAACAAGGTCAAAAACATCTGTGTCTAAAAATCTGATGCATGAGCCACGTGCTCAGGCCCCTATGCCTAAAAAACAGATGATTAAAATGGCTGAGGATTTAATTACCTTGATCAGGGGTTCCCAACCCCCCCCCCCACCCCTGCTAAGAGGCTTCCAACCCCCCCCCCCCACCCCTGCTAAGAGGCCTAGGCAAGGCTCTGATTATGAATCTTCAGATCAGGTTTCCATTTCTTCTGATTCCTCTTCTGATCAGGAATTTTCTCTTCCACCCTATGAGGATTCTGATGCAGAGGAATCCATCTCATCTGCATCTCCTCCATGAGGATTACTCTTTTGGAGAGACTTTGCAAACTTTAAGGGAGCATTTTCATTGGGAGAGTCAGGATTTCTCCGAATCAAAAAAGAGGCTTAGGGGATTTCCTTCATCTTCCTCAGCATAGGCCTTTGGCAGTACCTCCTGTATTAGACATTGTTGTGTTTTCTGAATCAAGCATGGCTCCTGATTCCCTACCTCCGGCTCCTAGTAAGCCAGACAGATATTACAGGGTTCCTGACTCCCACAAATTTCTATTCAAAAATCCTGCTGCTGATCCTGACACTATTTCACAGGGTCCCAAGGGTGTAAAGGCCTCTACAGCCAAAATTCCTACCCCCCTCTGATAGAGATTCCAGGGCACTGGATAAATGGGGAAAGAAGGTTTATACGACTGCAACCTTGGCAATCAGGGCCTTAAACTGCCAGTTTCATATGCTTAAATATCAACAGCATGTTATGGGCTTACTGAAACAGAAAATGATGTTGATTTCTGATTGTGTGGAAAATAGAGTTACAGGAATTATTGCATTCAGCAGAACAAGTTGGAAAGCATACTTTGCAATGTGGTTTTGATTCCTTGGTGGCCTCTTGCAGGGCCGCAGTTACTGGATCTGTGATTAGAAGGCATGCCTGGCTCAAGGAGCAAAATCTGCCTGATCATGTTAAAGCTAAATTGTTGGATGCCCCCTTGCAGCATGATACTCTGTTTGGTAATAAGGCAAAAGAGGTTTTAAAGAAAATGGAAGACAAAGCTAAATCTATGCAAACTGTAAAAGATTTCTTATAAGTGCAGCCACCCAGTTTCAGTAGGCACTGGTCTACTAAAAATTGGTCCTTTCCTGTATCCAGCAGAGCCACTCAAGGCAAATCCAGATGCTCAAAAGGCTCAAGATACCAACCACAGGGTTCTTACAGGTCAAAGCAGTGGGGAGCCCTCCACCTCTAAATCAGGAGGAAACAAAGCACAACCATACAGTAAGCAGTCTCAATGACTTTCCTCTAGCTTCACCAAGCACATACCTTTTGGCAGCCCCCTTGGGGGGAAAACTAGCACTTCATGCACAAAATTGGCAGTTAATTACCCAGGGCAAGTGGGTATTAAACATAGTATCCTAGGGGTGCAGATTTCATTTCCATACTTTGCCAATTCCAAATGGATGGCCAGATCTGCCACAAAATCAGTGGGCAGAGGCTCAGAAACAAGTTATGTCCCTCATGGATATGAGGGCTATTCAACCAGTACCAGAAAAAGAAAAAGGATAAGGCTTTTATTCAAGACTTTTCCTGGTACCCAGAAAAGACAATGCCTGACGTCCAATACTGGACTTATCGATTTTGAACACGTTCCTGGAGGCATACCTGCATATCCCAATAAGGGAATCATGCAGAAGGTACCTCCGCTTCAAGGCAGGTTTTTTGCATTACCAATTCTCTGCACTGCCCTTTGGCTTATCTACTGCGCCCAGGGTCTTTACAAAGTGCCTGGCACCAGTTATTGCATTCTGCAGACAAAGAAGCATGCAAATTTATCCTTATCTGGATGACTGTCTCATTCAAGCAGAGGACAAGGACACTCTTCTTCAACATCTGGCATTTGTAAAAAGGCTTCTAACATGCCTAGGGTACACAATAAATGAAAATAAATCCCACCTGGTACCCTCTCAAATAATTACATTCCTGGGTGCAAGCTTGAATACAACTGCTCAGATGGCTTACCTTACGCCAGACAAACAAAGGCAACTGACAACATACTTCAAATAAATGGCAACAATATCTGAGAACCGGTGACTGGCCTAGCGGAGGCCTCGTCGTCGGTTTTGGACCTCGGATTCCTGTCCTTTTCTTTTTCCTTGCACTTTTTATGAACTCCGGTCATCGGCTGTTCCGATGGCATTATATAATTAAACCTTCGGCCAAAGTAATGAAAAGCAAAATCGTACCGATGCTTAATAGTGCGTTGGTTAAATCTAGCACAAAACCGACAGCTAGCAACATCGTGGTCAGGGCCTAGGCAAGGAATACAGTAAGAATGAAAATCCTTATGGGGTAGTTGCTTCCCACAAGAAATACAATTGTTAACTTTTTCTGACATCAGTCTGGAGCAAGAAAAACGTTTCCCCAGTGGGGTACATAGCTTTATGAAGACTTCGGATCTGAAATTCGATTTCGAAAATATCAGGAGTCGGCACTTGCGAACTGCTATTGCTTTGGCACCGCTTGGCAAGAAAGACTGAAGAAAATGGCATCAGCTGCATCTTTTATACCCCTGGTGCACTGACGTCAGGGAAGAGGTGACAGCAACCGACGCCGGACAAGGACTTTGGAATTCAGGCCGACTGCGGGTAGCCTGCCAGCAGGATAACCCAAGTGTAATGACTACAACAGTGAATACACTCAAACATCTACATTTATGGTAGGTGCACAACTGCACTTTATCTGCACAACAAATTCTGCAGGCTTTGGGGTTCATGGCATCCTGCATTCTACTAATTCCATACGCAAGACTGCATATGAGGAAACTTCAGTGGTACCTAAAAAGTTTATGGAGTCAACATTGTCACAGTCTGGAAACAATGATTCCTCTCATTCCCTGCCTATGACAGGAGTTTCTTTGGTGGGCAGAGACATGTCACCAAAGCAAGGGACTGTCATTCACTACCCCATGCCACCCAAACCCTAACTACAGATACAACAGATTATGCTTGGGGAGCCCACCTGGCGGGGAGATGCATTCAGGGCAAGTGGAGCCCAAAACAAATGCATCTGCATATCAACCAGAAAGAGATGCTAGCTATTCAAAATGCTCTGACAGCCTTCAAGGACTTACTTCATCCAGGACAACAACTGATAAAGATTGACAACACCACGGTTATGTGGTACATAAACAAGCAGTGGGGTACACATTCCTACCCCCTTTGCAGACTAGCCATGGCATTGTGGAACACAGCTTTGACTTACCAAATACATCTTCAAGCTCAATTCCTGCCAGGAAAGCAAAATACTCTGGCAGACGACCTAAGCAGAAATCTTATGGACCCGCATGAATGGAAACTGGATCCACAAATCTTCAGCATGTTAACACAGAAATGGAGGAGCCCAGACATAGATCTATTTGCCTCTCCCCAAAATTATCAGCTGGACAAATTCTGCACAAGAACATATCACAAAAAAGCATGGAATGTGGATGCCCTATCCTTTAGTTGGAAAAATCTATCAGTCTATGCTTTTCACCCTCTGCCTCTTCTCTCCAAGGTCTTGCTAAAAGTCAGACAGGAAAAAACAAAAATGATCCTAGTTGCTCCGGACTGGCCTTGCCAGCACTGGTACCCAATTCTAAGGAATATGTCTCAACTTCCTCCTTGGTACTTGCCTCACATACCTCATCTACTGTCTCAGCAGAACAGTCAAATTCTGCACACTCAGCGCCAACCTGAATCTTGCAGCATGGCTGATCATTTAATTATTCAAACAACACCTCTCAGTAAATCTGTGATGGATGTCATTTTGGAAGCCAGAAGGCCTAGTACTAGAAAATCTTGTGCTGATAAATGGAAGAGATTCTGTGCTTGGGACCAAGCACAAGGAACAGACACAGCAAAGGCCAATATTCCTCAGATTTTACAATATTTGACTTAGATGCTTGACAAGGGTCTATCTTTTTCTTCAATAAAGATCCATGCCTTGGCCATCTCGGCTCATTACAACACAGAGCTTCCCCTCTTTTCTCATCCTCTGCTTAAACAGCATCTTAGGGGGGCTAAAAGTTTAAGGCCTCCCAGAAGATCACCAACTCCTGCATGGGACCTCAATTTTGTGCTGGAAAAACTCACCCTGCTTCCTTTTGAACCAGCAGCTACTGCGGATATAAAATTTCTATCTTGGAAAACAGCTTTTCTCTTGGCAGTGACTTCAGCAAGAAGGGTTTCAGAACTACAGGCTCTCATGGCTGTGGAGCCTTTTATTACATTTTACCCGGACAGGATGTCCCTAAGGACCAATCTATCTTTTATACCTAAGGTGGTATCCAGTGTGGCTATTAACCAGACAATTCACCTGCCAACATTTTATCCAAGTCCGCAGAACAAGGGGGACCGGATTCAGCATTCATTGGATGTACACAGACAACTAAGATTCTACTTAAACAGGACCAAATCTCTAAGAAAGTCTAAGCAACTACTGGTAGCATTTGCTGCAGGGTCAGAGGGGAAAGATATTTCAAAGCAGACTATTTCTGGGTAAGCCACTGCATTAGTTTCTGCTACTTGCACCATGGTAAACCGGTGCCCAAGGGAATCGGTTCACATTCCACCAGGGCTGCCTCTACCTCAGCAGCATTTCGCAGAGGGGTTCCAACCAAAGACATTCTAGAGGCTGCTACTTGGAGCTCTGTTTATACCTTCACAAAGCATTGTCATGTGCCTCTCTTCTCCAAATCCAGGGCAGGCTTTGCTGCTCCTAATGCTATTTAGTTCCATCCTCCCATCCATAGCTTTGAGATTCTACACAAATGTAGTGATTGCAACAGTGAAACATGAAGAACATAGTACAGTTGTGTACACTTATCCATAAATGTAGATGTTTGAGTGTATTCACTGTTGCAGTCCGGGTTACCCACCCGCCATCCCCCTTTTCTATAACTTTTCTTTCCTTCACTATATACTAAAGCCTTTGTGGTGTATTTGCTTTTAGATGAAGGTAAAGTTTATGTTGCTAAAAGTGCATTTACATATATTTCAGTTTATTTATATATATATATATATATATATATATATATATATATATATATATATATATATATATATATATATATATATATATATTTTTTTTTTTTTTTTTTGCTTCCCATTTGGGGGGCACCTGGCATCTTAGGCAAGGAAAACTGAATAAAATGTCATCTGCTGCATGTTTTATACCCCTGACGACCTGATGTCATGGAAGAGGAGACAGCAATCAATGCAGGACCCAAGACTTTGTTATTCAGGCCGACTGAGGGCAACCTGCCAGCAGATTACCCAAATGTAATGACTGCAACAGTGAATACACTCGAACATCAACATTTATGGTAAGTGTACACACCTGTACTATGTCTCTGGTAGGGACACCTCTGAGAAAGGCTGTAGAGGTAGATGCAGCCCTAGTTGAATGGGGTCTAATCCCCTGTGGGATAGGATGTCCTTCAAGGATGCATCTGCAGTCATAACATATGGGTTGTCCTGCCTCAGGCAGCCCTCGGTCGGCCGGATTCCAAAGTCTGGGTCTGGCCTCGGCTGATGTCGCACTTTCCCCGACGTCAGAGCGTCTGGGGTATAAAAGCATCAGCCGACGCCATTTTCCTCAGTCTTTCTTGCCACGCGGTGCCCGAAGCAGAAGCTGTTCGCAAGTGCCGGTCGGTCAGATCCATTGAATTCAGCTACCGAAGACTTCGAAAAAAGCTAAGTACCCCGTTGGGGACTCTTTCTTGCCTCAGCCGATGTCAGACAAAGTAAATAATTGTTTAACTTGTGGGAAACAAATACCTCATAAGGATTTCCACTCCTATTGCCTTCCTTGCTTAGGCCCAGACCACGACGTATCGTCCTGTTTAGCCTGTGCTTCCTTCAACCGACGAACTCTTAGACGGTCGGAGTTTGCAGAGGAATTTTTTGGAGCCGCTTTTGCTTATAAAATGCCGTTGGAAACTCCGACTACGCATATGGTGAAAAAACGCAAGGAAAAGGACCGACACTCGCGGCCCGTGGTTTTGGCTGAAACCACGGCTAGGCCTACCGCGAGTGTCTCGGTTTCGGCCGAAACCGAGTCCTAGGAAATTCGTCCTTCCGAAACCATTCTTCTGACCACCGAGGCCCAGGAGGCCCCGGCTGAATCGGCTACAGAACTTCCTACCAAAACCAGTGTTCAGGAAATGTCCGACACCATACTTTTGGACATTTCTACTCCTGCACGTGGGGCAGCTAGGCTCCCTACTTCCATGTCCATTAAGGCCTTCTCTAGGGCTAAGGCTGCCAAACTATCTAAAGCTTTGCCTCCCAAAACTACCTCTCAGAGGCCTTCCTCAAGTTCACAGATCCTCAGCCTTGCTGAGGACCTTATTTCCTTAATTAGGGGCTCACAACCTCACCCAGACAGGGCCTCTCACCCTCCTCCGGACAAAAGGCCCAGGACTGACCCATCTGACCCACACTCTTCAGATGATTCCACGGATGGGTCTGAATTGTCAGACCACCAGGAAGGGGCTTACTCGCCTTATGAGGATTCAGATGCTGAGGAATCTATCCCTTTGGCCTCCCCTCCTGAAGAGTTTTCATTTGGTGAGACACTGCACTCCATGAGAGAGCATTTTCAATGGCAAGGTCAGGATTTCTCTGATTCTAGAAAAAGATTAAGGACCTTTTTGCATTTGCCTCAACATAGGCCCTTAGCTATACCTCCTGTTCTGAATGTTATTGATGATGTGTACAATGATGTCAGTACGGCCCCTGATACTCTCCCTCCGGCCCCTGCCAAGCCTGACAGATACTACAGGGTCCCGGATTCTCATTTCCATCTGTATAAAGCCCACTCTGCAGACCCAGAAACTATTTCTCAGGGCCCTAAAGGGGTTGCGGCCACTACTGCCAAAAATCCTCTACCCTCTGAAAGAGAGTCTAGAGCTTTAGAGAGATGGGAAAAGAAGGTGTATACTTCTGCAACTCTTTCTGTCAGGACATTAAACTGTCAATTTCATATGATACAGTACCAAGAGTATTTGTTAGATGAACTGAATAAGAAACTTTCTTCTCCTGAACCCCTAGACCGTAAATCCCTTCAGGATTTGGTGCACAATTCACAACAGGTTTGTAATCATTTTTTAAAATGTGGCTATGATGCTCTGGAGGCTTCATTTAGATCAGCTATGACAGGGGCAGTTATTCGTAGGCATGCCTGGCTGAAGGAACAATCTTTGCCAGACCATGTTAAAGCTAAACTCCTGGATGCTCCAATGGAGAAACAAAATTTATCTGGCTCCTCTGCTCAGGAGATTTTAAAAAAGGTTGAAGAAAAGGCAAAATCTGTGCAAACAGTTAAAGATTTCCTGCAAGTACAACCACCGAGATTCAGCAGAAACTGGCCTACTAAGAATTGGTCCTTTCCAGACTCGGACAGAGCCCAGAGAGGCAGGAACAGGCGCCCCAGAGGCAGAGGTCAATCGAAGGGCTCCTACAGGGGCCGGCAGTGGCAGCCTGCCAACCAGAGAAGTAGTGCAACAGCAACAACAACTACCACTGCACCAGGACAGGCTCAATGACTTAACTCTAATTCCGCCTACCAGGGATCAGCTGGAGGCACCCTTGGGCGGAAAGCTGGCTTTATTCTCAAAAAACTGGCATTATATTACAAAGGATACATGGACATTGCAAATAATAGACAAAGGATACAGGTTCCATTTCCACACTTTGCCAAAAAGAAGCGGAATGCCAAACCTGCCACCAAATCAAAGGGCAGAGGCTTTAAGACAGATCAACAATCTAATTCAGATAAAAGCTATAGAAAAGGTACCACATTCAGAACAAGGCCAAGGATTTTACTCCAGATTGTTCCTTGTACCAAGAAAAGAAAATCAATGGAGACCCATTCTCGACCTGTCCGCACTGAACACTTATCTCATTGTGCCAAAATTCAAGATGCTGACCCTACAGCAACTTCTTCCCATGCTGGGCAAGGAGTCTTGGCTGGTGACTCTAGATCTCAAGGAGGCATACCTGCACGTCCCTATTCGACCAAGTTGCAGAAGACACCTCAGATTTCTTGCAGGATCAGAGCATTATCAATTCTCAGCATTGCCCTTTGGCTTATCTACTGCGCCCAGAGTATTCACAAAATGCCTGGCATCAGTAATTGCACACTGCAGACTACAGGGAATTCAAATTTACCCATACCTGGACGACTGCCTAATTCAAGCGGACAACAAGACAAATTTGTTAAAGGACTTGGCCTATGCCATACACCTGCTACAGACCTTGGGGTACACAGTCAACATCCAAAAGTCAAGGCTAGTACCATCCCAAAGGATAACCTTCTTGGGTGCAGACCTGGACACAACCACCCAGATGGCCTTTCTCACAGAAGAAAAACAAAAACAACTTCCAGATTACTTCATGACTTTGACAGGACATACTCAGCTTACTGCCAGGAAAATCCTGCAGGCCCTGGGTTACATGGCATCCTGCATAATTCTGATACCACATGCCAGGCTGCATATGAGGAAATTACAATGGTACCTAAGGAGTGTATGGTCTCAACACAGTCACAGTTTAGAAACCATGATACCAATCATTCCATGCCTTCAAAAGGAATTTCTGTGGTGGGCTCAGGCCTGCCAGTCCAACAGAGGGTTGCCTTTCAACAAGCCAAAACCAAGGCAGACCATCACCACGGACGCCTCAGACCGAGGATGGGGAGCACACATGGAGGGAAAATGTATCCAAGGCCTATGGTCTCAAGGACAGCTAAGCATGCACATAAATCAAAAGGAAATGCTGGCAGTGAGGCATGCAATCCAGGCCTTCAAACCCTTCCTCCAACAAGGCCACCTGTTAATAAGGACAGACAACACCATGGTCATGTGGTACATAAACAAGCAGGGAGGCACACACTCTTACCCTCTATGCCGGATGGCTATGAATCTGTGGGAACTATGCCTGTATCTCAATATCCAACTACAGTCCCAATTCGTGCCAGGAAAAGAAAATACACTGGAGGACAGCTTAAGCAGAACAACCATGGATGCACACGAATGGATGCTGCACCCAGACATCTTCCAGCTCATAGCAAAGACATGGGGAATGCCGGAGATAGATCTGTTTGCCACCCCACTCAACCATCAACTGAAGACATTCTGCACAAGGACATACCACCCACAAGCTTGGAGAGTGGACTCTCTTTCAGCTGGAAAGCCCTAACAGTATATGCCTTCCCTCCTCTCCCATTGATGTACAAGGTTCTACTGAAGATCAGAGAGGAACAGCCAAGAGTGATACTAATAGCTCCAGACTGGCCAAGGCAGCACTGGTATCCGTTATTGAGAAGCATGTCTCAGGCAAAATCATGGCCTCTCCCCCTATGGCTGCTGCTTCTGACGCAGAACAATTTCAAAACCCTGCATCCCAACTTGAAAACACTGCAGCTAACTGCCTGGAAAATTCCTTAAATACCAATCCAATTGTTTTATCTCAGAGGGTAAAGGACATTATCTTGGAAGCTCGCAGGCCTTCCACAAGGAAGACATACTCAGCTAAATGGAAGAGATTTCTCATTTGGACCACATCAAAAGGCTCAGATGTCACAGTGGCAAACATAACACATATTCTAGAATACTTAGCAGAATTGTTCCACAATGGACTGTCCTATTCTTCCATTAAGATTCATGCTTCAGCAATTTCAGTAGAATACAATGTGGATCCACCTATCTTCTCGCACCCTCTACTCAGACAATTTCTGAGGGGGATCAAAAATATTAAACCTCCAAGAAGACCCCCTCTACCTGCTTGGGATCTCAACTTTGTGCTGGAGAAACTGACACTCCCTCCTTTTGAACCAGCAGCATCGGCGGATCTACAGTTTCTGTCTTGGAAGACTGCATTCCTTCTGGCAATCACTTCAGCAAGAAGAGTATCTGAGTTACAAGCATTAATGGCAGTGCAGCCATTTCTTATTTTGCACCAGGACAGAGTTTCTCTTAGAACCAATCCTACCTTTATGCCAAAGGTGGTATCTAGGGTATCCTTGAACCAAGCTATCCACCTGCCTACGTTCTTCCCTAATCCACAGAATAGAGGGGAAAAACTTTTGCACACCCTGGATATACACAGACAACTACGCTACTACTTGGACAGAACAAAGACTAGCAGAAAAACTGACCAACTATTTGTAGCATATGCTCCTGGGGACAAGGAAGAGCAATTTCCAAACAGACAATCTCAAAATGGATAGGAAATTGCATTCGATTTTGCTACTCCTTTCATGGAAAGAAAGTTCCTGAAAACATCAGGCCCCACTCCACAAGGGCCACGGCCACCACTACAGCCTTCCTACGAGGGGTGGCTACCAAGGACATTTTAGAAGCTGCTACTTGGAGCTCCATGCATACATTTGCCAAGCATTACAATCTACCTTTATACTCCAGATCCAGAGCAGGGTTTGCTACGGCAGTCCTGCAAGGGATCTTAACTACACCATCCTTTTCTTAGTACCTCCTCCCCCAGATTGGCTATGGTATTCTACCCATATGTTATGACTGCAGATGCATCCTTGAAGGACATAGTACAGTTTTGTACCTACCATAAATGTAGATGTCCAATAGGTATGCATCTGCAGTCAGGATTACCCTCCCTCCTACCCCCTGTGGTATTCCTAGGGTGCTTACCCCTCTTTTAGCTAGCTGGGGGAATCTATTATGGTGTATTTGTTTGTTTATACTTGTATATAATTTTGCAAATGTTTGGAACTTTTCTGCATTTATCCAAATTTAGCCTTCCTAGAGGGCTCCTGGCATATGGGGCAAGAAAGACTGAGGAAAATGGTGTCGGCTGATGCTTTTATACCCCAGACGCTCTGACGTCGGGGAAAGTGCGACATCAGCCGAGGCCAGACCCAGACTTTGGAATCTGGCCGACCGAGGGCTGCCTGAGGCAGGACAACCCATATGTTATGACTGCAGATGCATACCTATCGGACATCTACATTTATGGTAGGTACAAAACTGTACTTTTTCCATGGTGCTTATAGCAGAAATTAATGCAATGTCCTGTCCATTTAGAAATGGTTTGCTTTGAAATAGCCTTCCCCTCTGCCCCTGCAGCAAATGCCACCAGCAGTTGTTCAGATTCCCTTTGAGGTTTAGTCCTGTCCAAGTAAAATCTAAGTTGTCAGTGCACATCTAAGGAGTGCAGTATCCATTTCCCTTTGTTCTGTGGATTAGAAAAGACGGTTGGCAAATTAATGGATTGATTGAGCCACACTGGATACCACCTTGGGCATGAAGGAGGGATTGGTCCTGAGGGGACTCCCTGTCCGCATGAAAGATTATGAAAGGCTCCACTGCCATAAGGGCCTGTAATTCAAATACCCTTCTTGCTGAAGTGACTGCTAAAAGGAAAGCTGTTTCCTAAGAAAGGAATTTCAACTCTGCACTTGCAGCTGGCTCAAAAGGAGGCAGAGTGAGTTTTTCCAATACAAAGTTAAGGTCCCAGTGTGTAGTTGGGGCCCTTCTGGGTGTGTTTTTGGCCCCTCTAAGTAACTACTTGAGCAGTGGGTGAGAAAAGAGGAGTGGTTCTGTGTTGTAATGAGCTGAAATGGCTGAAGCGTGAATTTTTGTGGAGGAAAAGGAAAGGCCCTTGTGAAGCATCTCAGTTAAGTATTGAAGAATCTGAGGTAAATTGGGCACTGCTGTGGCCATCCCTTGAGTTTAGTTCCAGGCACAGACTCTCTTCTATTTTTCAGCATAAGATTTTTTAGTACTAGGCCTCCTTGCCTCCAAAATGACATCCAACACTTGTTTACTCAGGGATGGTAATGGAAACATTAGGTAATTAGCCAGGCTGCCAGGTTCAGGGTTTGAAGCAGAGGGTGCAGAACCTGGCTCTCCTGCTTTGACAGCAGGGTAGGGGTCTGAGGCAGGTGCCATGGGGCTAGCTGTGACACACTGCGCAAGAGGGGGGTACCAGTGTTGGCTTGGCCAGTCTGGTTCAATCAGTATCATCCTTGGTTTGTCCTGTTTGATCTTTAGTAGTACTTTGGAGAGGTAGAGGAGGAAAGGAATAAACTGATAGATTTTTCCAGCTGAAGGACAGAGCATCCACTTTCCAAGCTTGTTTGTGGGGAGTCCTTGTGCAGAATTTACCCAGTTAGTAGTTCTTGAGGGAGGCAAACACGTCTATATCTGGGCTCCCCCATTTGTTTATCAACATGTTGAAAGTCTTTGGTTCCATTTTCCCCTTGTGTGGGTCCATGAGATTTCTGCTTAGTTTGTCTGCCAGTGTATTTAGTTTTCCTGGCAGTAATTGAGCCTGTAGATGCACTTGTTAGCTCAAGGCTGTGTTCCACAGAGCCATGGCTAGTCTGCAGAGGGGGTAGGAATGGGTACCCCCCCTGCTTGTTTATGTACCACATAACAGTGGTGTTGTCCGTCTTTACCATTAATTCTCCTGGAAGAATGTGGTCCTTGAAGGCTGTCAGAGCATTCTGTACAGCTAACATTTCTTTTTGTTGATATGCAGGTGCATTTGACTTAGGTTCCATTTGCCCTGAATGTACTTCCATTCCAGGTGAGCCCCCATGCATAGTCTGATGTGTCTGTTGTTAGGGTTTGGGCGGCAGGGGGTAGAGTGAATGGTAGTCCCTTGTTTTGGTGGCAGACCTCTGCCCACCAAAGGAATTCTAACCTTAGGCAAGGTATGATAGGAATCATTGCTTCTAGATTCTGAGAATGTTGACACTGTAGGCTTTTTAGATACCTTTGTAGTTTCCTCCATATGCAGTCTGGCATATGGAATTAGTAGAATGCACGAGGCAATGAACCCCAAGGCTTGCAGTATTTGCCTTGCAGATAGCAGGGTTTTTGTGGCCACTAGTTTGAAGTATGTTGTCAAATGAAATTGTTTCTCTGGCGTGAGGAAAGCCATCTGGGAAGTTTTGTTCAAGCTTGCTCCCAGGAATACAATTTGTTGACAGGGTACCATTCGTGATTTCTTTTCATTTATGGTGTACCCCAGACAAGTTAGCACCTTTTGTACAAATGCCAGATGATTCAAAAGTATGTCCTGGCTTTCTGCCTGAATTAGACAATCATCCTGGTATGGGTATATTTGAATATTTCTTTGCCTGCAAAATGCAATGACTGGAGCTAGGCACTTTGTGAATACCCTGGGCACAGTAGATAAGCCAAAGGGCAGTGCAGAGAACTGATAGTGCATGTAGCCTGCTTTGAAGCGTAGGTATCTTCTGCAAGATTCCCTGACCGGGATGTGCAGGTAGGTTTCCTTTAAATCCAGTGTTGCCAACTAGGCATCTTTGCCTAGCATAGGAAGCAATTGGTGAAGAGTTAGCATCTTGAATTTTGGAATCACCAAAAGGTTGTTTAAGATAGAAAGGTCCAAGATAGGACTCCATGAGTTGTCTTTCCTGGGTACCAGGAAAAGTTTTGAGTAGAAACCTTGTCCCTTTTCCTCTTCTGGTACAGTTTGAATAGCCTTTATGCTTGAGAGAGAGTACTTGCTTTTGAGCCTCTGCCCACTGATTTGGGGGTAGATCTTGCCAACCGTTTTGAGGTTGGTAATGTGTGGAAGTGAAATCTGTATCCTTGGGGAAATTATATTTAAAACCCATTTGTCCTGGGTAATGAGTTCCCAGTTTTTTGCCTGCAGAGCAATATTTCCCCCTAAAGGAGCAGTCAGTTGAGAAGTGCTTGGAAGTTTTAAAATTAAGTCATTGAGACAGAGTCTTACTACTCCCTGATTTGGAAATGGGAGCCCCCCACTGCTTAGTACTGTGTATAGTCTGGGACTGAAGCCTGGGTGTTCTGCTGGTTCTGGGTTTGGACTGAGAAGGCCGGGAAGAGCAGGAAAGGACCAATTCTTAGAGAGCCAATGCCTACTAAATCTTGGAGACTCTACTTGTAGGAAATATTTAACAGTTTGCATAGATTTAGCTTTCTCCTCCATCTTTTTAAGAACAACTTCTGCTTTGTTGCCAAACAGGCAGTCCTGATTTAAGGGAGCATGCAGCAATTTAGCTTTAACATGATCTGGCAAGGATTGCTGTTTAAGCCAAGCATGCCCTCTGAGTACAGACCCAGTGACAGCAGCTCTGCAAGATGACACTAGAGAATCAAAACCACATTGCAAAGTTTGTTTTCCAACCTGTTCAGCATAATGCATTAAATCCTGTAAATCCTTGTTTTCAGTACAATCAGGAATCAAAATCATTTTCTGTTTAAGCAATCCGGTAATATGCTGCTGATACCTTTAACATATGAAACTGGCAATTTAAGCCCTAATAGCCAAGGTTGCAGAAGTGTATACCTTCTTACCCCATCTATCCAGCACCCTGGAGTCTCTATCAGACGGGGTAGGATTTTTGGCAGTAGTATCCTTAATGCCCTTGGGTCCCTGTGAAATGGTCTCAGGATCCACAGTAGGATTTTTAAAAAGGAACTTTTGAGAGTCAGGAACCCTGTAATATCTATCAGGTTTTCTGGGAGCAGGAGGTAGAGTCAGGGGTCAAGCTAGATTCCAAAAAGGCATCATTAACAATGTCTAGTACAGGAGGGATATCTAAAGGCCTGTGCTGGGGCAGGACTAAGAAATCCCTAAGCCTCTTTTTTAGAATCAGAGTAATCCTGGCTTTCCTAATGAAAATGCTCCCTAAGAGTATGCAAGGTTTCACCAAAAAATAAATCCTCTGGGGGGAAGCAGAGGGAATAAGAGTCCTCTGCATCAGAATCCTCATAAGTAGATATGGGTAAATCCTGGTCATCAGAAGAAACAGAAGATTCAGAAACCTGGTCAGAAGTATCATAAGCAAATTCAGTCCTAGGTATCTTAGAAGGGAAAGGTTGGCTTCCCCTGATTGAAGTAGTAAGGTCTTCAGTCATTTTTATCATTTGTTTTTTAGGCATAGAGGCCTGACCATGCGGTCTGGGCATCGGTTTTCTAGGCATGGTTCAAGTTTTAGGCCTTGAAGAAGAAGATGGTGTCAGTTTAATATGGAAGTCAGTAGGCCTGAATACACCCTCAGAAGCTGGTGCCTGCACAGTGGCTCCGGATCCATCCAAGGTAGAGACATCTGCAGGTACCACAGTTGAAGCATCTCATGGCATACCAGACTCTGAATGGGTCTCAGTAGAGGCCTGTGAATCTGTGGGTATCAGGGGCCGGCAAACTGGCGACTGGCTTAGGAGAAGCGTCGTCGGCAGCTTTGGACCTAGATAACTTGTCTCTGTCTGTCTTTATCTCTGCGTTTTTCCAGAATGTCGGTAGTCGGATGGCTTACTGAAGACATATCTGGATAATTAAACTCAGTACAAAAATATTTAAAAGCGAAAATATACCGATGATGAATAGTTCATTGATTAAATAAGGCACAAAACTGACAGCAAGGTACGTCGTGGTCAGGGCCTGACATCGGTTTAGAGCAAGAAAAAGTTTCCCCAATGGGGTACTTAGGTTTAGTTGAATACTTTTGTTCTGAAACTCGAAAACGAAAATTTCAGGAGTCTGCCGACCGGCACTTGCCAACTGCTTCTGCTTCGGGCACCGCACAGCAAGAAAGACTGATGTAATGGCATCAGCTGCATGCTTTATACCCCTGACTACCTGACGTCATGGAAGATGAGACAGCAACTGACACAGGACCCAAGACTTTGATAATCAGGCCGACTGAGGGCTACTTTAAGCAAATAACCTAAATGTGATGACTGTGACAGTGAAACATGAAGAACATCTGATTACCTAACAGGCATGTCAGCTATGTTAAATGACTGTTCTACTTACAATAAAATTTCTGAGAGAGAGGTGGACAAATGCATTAGTAATGTTTAGAATGACCTTTATGACCTTCTCATGTGTGGGTTAATGGACCAAGACATATAAGTTTTTGACTATTGAATATCCTTCTGTTCCTGTTATCCACGGATTGCCTGAGATCCATAAGGACAACCTTAATCTCCTACTGCATTTTATTGTTTCGGGATGTGGTTGGGTAACTGAACCTTTATCTAAATTTGTCAAGATGCAGCTCAAATTAGTACTTACTAAATCTCCTGCAGTTTTGAAGGATACTGAACATTTTTTTATCTAGTTTATATAGCTCTGTAGCTAATGCTTCCCTTTCTTTGGCTGATGTTTTGTTTGTAACTATGGATGTTGAAACACTCTTTACTGTTATCCATAATCAGGCAGGGGTGGATGCTGTGAGACTCTTTTCCTTTCCACCATGGTCATTTCACACATGTCATGGTGACTGCTGTTTTGTACTTTACTAGATTTAATTCTAAGTAGTAATGTGTTTTTGCTTGAAAACCAGCAATAAGTCCAACTACTAGGTGTGGCTATGGGCACCCCCTGTGCCAATAGCTATGCTAATTTGGTTATGGCACAGTGGGAGAATGAGAACGTACATAGCAGAATATGTTTAGCCATCATGTAAAGTACTATGCCAGGTTTGTGGATGACATTTTTCTCCTATGGGATGGTGATGTGGGGCAACTTTCAGACTTTGTTAGGTATCTTGAAAGTACCTCAAATTTCCTCAGGTTTACTGTTATTCTATTTCCATTGATTTTTTCGATGTCACCATTTCTAAGAATTCTGATGGTACTTTAGGGGACACAACTATATAGGAAATCTTGTTGGAGGAATGGGCTTCTGCATCGTTCCAGCATGCATCCTCCACATATTTTTTCTAACATACTTAATGGTTAATGCTTAAGGGCTTCTAGGCTATGTACTAATGACCTTGTGTTTGTGAAAACTGTACATAGACTGAGCAATGGCTTCTCTGAGAGAGGTTACTCACAGATGCACATAGTTAATGCTAGGAATACCACTCTACAACAACATAAAGGCAGAGGGACCCCATATTTTTTCTCTAGTAGAAGGACTGTGAACAGTAACCAAAGGTCCGGAGAGGCCCAACACTCTGGGGTATTTCTGAGATATTCTAGTGATATACAACATTACTGCAATAGTATAAGAAAGAATTGGCCTGTCCTTTTAGCTGATCATAAGGTGAGACAAATACCCTCCTTCACCTACAGGAATAATATGTCTATCAAAAGACTTTTATTTTATGGACCAA
This sequence comes from Protopterus annectens, assembly GCF_019279795.1. NCBI lineage: Eukaryota > Metazoa > Chordata > Ceratodontiformes > Protopteridae > Protopterus > Protopterus annectens. Next base: position 1,064,337,910 of record NC_056732.1, read on the forward strand.
GGCCTCTACCCCATATGCCTACATGGAAAGTTGGTACGCTTCCTTGGCACAGTTGCAGGGCATGCTCTTCCATATACACTGAATTTTATTTCACACATCCCCTTACAGGGCACATTTTTACACCCAGATTTGTGGCGACATGCAGGAGCAGCAATTTGGTATATTTGGCTACCTACTGCTCCTGTGATAGTTTCTATGTGGGCAGAACCACACGACAACTTAGAGAGAGGGTTACCTAATCATGAATTATTCTTTCCAGGACATAATTCTTTTAAATTCAGAGTTTTACATCTTTTGCATTTCCATATTACAAGAGGTGATTTTAATAATGTTGTTGAAATGTTTGAGCTAAAAATGGATTGTGTCTTTGCATGCATATGAATACCCAGGACTTAATAGTGGTGTCTCCCTTAAAAAAACAGCCCTACTGAGTAGGCGGTGATATGGGTTTACATCACTTTTGTTTGATTGGTCTTTTTTTTAATTAGTTTTAGTTGATTGGTTGTGCTATGTTTTAAATATTTCTGTGTTTTAAAATACTTTTGTATTTGGTCTGATGAAGCGGTAACCCCGCGAAAGCGCTAACCTTCTTCATTAAAACAGTTTTTTATACAGTCTTGGTGTTCAGAAGTTTATCCTGCCTGGACCGTGTTGCTTGACTCAAAATTATTTTTCTCATTTGTCATACTGTCAACCTAGAGCAAGAAATCTTGACAACGTCATAAATAAAAGTGGGACAAAGGCCCCAAAAAATAAGGACAATTTTTAAATATTGCTCTTACAAACATAGAAAGTTAATAAAATAGTAGGTCTTGCATTAGTATGAATTTTCTGAAGGGTATGAAATCTGAAACTCAAATGCCTGTCATTATTGTATAACTTTTTAATGATTTGCCACTAATTTGCCAGAAAACCAAAATTTTATGAAAAATGGACCAAAAATGTGATGCAAAAATCTGTACACACTGCACACACAGACACAAAAAAATAGACGTAGTAGATAAAGGAATGTATGCCTTTCTAAAGAATCAGTCATGGGCAATAAACTAAACATTAACCATTTCAAGATGCATTGATTTCTAGAGAGGCAAGTGTCTTTTAAAGTGTATGCTACCAAAAACAGCTCCTAAGACAACATACTAAAACATTATTACTTACATAAAAATAGTTGTCAAGTAACTGTGTAACTTAAAAAGGAATTACAAGACAAGCTGCTATGTCAGTGTGGGTCACTCTAAGTTAAATTATTAGTCGTTTCAGCATCTCCACTGGCAGAGAGGGGAAAACCCAGAGTATAGGCCAAGGGATTCGAATGAGGGAGTACTGCACCTCTGATCTCTGTTGGAGTTACCAGTTACCTGTGAGTCAGGGAGCTGCATGTACTTAAATCACGTTATGATAATGTGGTGCCAAATTGAGGCATTAATTATTTGTAATGATTTGTGTAAGAGTGAGTGCTCACACTTAGTGGTGAAACTGGTGGGCAGCAGACATCAGCATGCTTATGTAACCAGCAAGTTGTGTCTGTGTAGACAGGTACCTTGATTTCCCTGAATGCAGGACTTTGTTGAAAAAAATGCAGAGTTGTAATTAGTGGAGAAGATTTCAGTCCACAGAAGCTTACATTGTACTGTAAGCATTCAGAGCATACTGCACATCTCTAATGCTATTGGATAAAACTCAAGGCAATAGGACTCCAAGCGAGACACTGTAGTTGACCAAAGCTGTTGCATGTTCCCTAAAGCAAGCAGCCACCAACTGCTCTGTGCATCTAATGAAGCAAGAGTCAACAGTGATGTAAAATGTGTGTTACACATTTCATCTGAAGACTTTAGCTGGCTACTGCAAAAGAGATGTTTAATTCCAGAAAGAGATGTGTGCAAATACAGGTGAATACTGCATATCCCACACCTGCATCTAATTCATCTTGGTACTACTAATTAATGTTAAACAACTGAGCCATAAAAACGGGGCCAAGGATAATGGTGATCAGATAAGTAATGAGATCGGGGTGCTGAACAGTTTGCAGCAATAATATGCAAAATGCAAATTAATTTAAAATACAAACTTCAGACTCTCCACGTTTTTAAATAAAAATGACGATTTATTAAAGACTGAGGTAAGCGCTTTTGCATATCTCCAGATACGCTTCTTCAGACCATATACAGCATAATAAATTCAGGGTTTATATAGCAAGAACAAACTCATCATTCAATCAATTAATCAATCAATTGTACAATTATGTTATTAAGTTCATTAAAATTTAAAGTGACATTAAAAACAGACTTAAAACTACTAATAGTACAATTTTAACTCAACGTTAAGTAACACACTATCCAAGCTAGCAGTTTTGTTATGTTACTCATTAATAAATAAACAAATAAATGAATATTTAGAACAGACTACACTCAGTATGGTTTATCTTATGTGCAAAGTTCTGAAAATAACAGAACTCAACTTGGAACCTGTGAAGAAACATATTACAATGTATTTATCCTGATTTATAAAGTTCTTAAATAAAAACATGACTGCCATATTAAATACTATTATATTGTGCAATATGTAAATATGAAACTATATAAATATGAATATACAATTAATAAATTTTAAAATTATAAATTATATATAGCAGATGCTAACTTCATAAATAGACATAACTTTTATATATATATATATATATATATATATATATATAAAGAAGGCTCTAAAAACCTTAGTTGTATTGAGCCTTAAATGCATATATGCAAGAATCAAATATATATACTTATTTATAAATTTGATTTATGAATCTAAAAAATAATCATATTAAATTAAACAGCTTAATCAACCTTATAAAATGAATATTCTATAAAAAAAGACTCATTAAAAAATACTTATTAAATAATTGACAGAAAACTTGTGCATAGATTTTATATATCATAAACAGTTACAAAACAAAAGCAAGCTAATGTTGTTAATAGTAATAGTCATAGAAGGCTATCTACGTGTATTGAGAAAAGACCTTATAGTAACATAATTATTTAAACCTGGAGGATGGTGACCTTTAAGTCTAAAAATCCATTTCAATTCATTTAGTTCTATTGAATTTATATAGTCGCCACCTCTGGCATTACGTTCCACTATCTGTAGAACCCTAAACACAAAAGAATGTGATGGATTAACTAAAATATGCTTTGCAAGGGCATTTAATTCATTTTTATTTTTGATATCGTACTGATGATTGTAAATTCTACTTTTTAATTTCCTTTTAGTAAGGCCTATATAAAAAGCGGAACAATGTTCGCAGGTAGCTAAATATATTAAGCCAGAGGTGTCACAAGTAGCTCTAAATTTTGGTTTAAATACATAAGGTAGTTCTGGATGTGCAAAATCCTGTATCTTAGTAATATATTTACAATAATTACAATGTTTACAGGGATAGGTACCTAATGAATGCAGTGGTCCTAACTGAACTTTATTACTTAAATCAGTTCTATCACATAATATACTTTTCAAATTTTTATTATTCCTGTATATTATGTGTGGACGTTTGCCTACCAACTTTGATGTAAGCTCATCTGTCAATAAGACTTTCCAATTGTTAGTTAGTATTTTCTTAATACTTTGAAAATCATTAGAGTACGTTGTCATAAATGCTATCTTTTCATATTTGCTGTTAACATCTTTATTAAAAAAGTGAAGTGAAGGACTATTATGCTTTATTTCTGTAGATAGTGTTTTGTTTTTATACAGAACATTATTCATAACATTCACTACTAAATTATATTCATAACCTCTATCTAGAAACATTTTCATCATGTTATCTGCCTCATTTAATAAATCCTGTTTGTCAACACAAATTCTACTCAATCTAATGAACTGGCTCTTTACAATGCCTTTAAAAATGTGACGTGGATGCATGCTATCGTATTTTAAAATTGTGTTTTTCCAACACTTTTTCTTATATAGTGTTGACGTCAGTCTCCCTTCTCTAATGTCTAAGCTGACGTCCAAAAAGTTCACAGATTCATATGATGCTTCAACAGTAAATTTGAGGAAATTAGTTGTAGTTTCCAAATATTCTTTGAACAAGATAAATTCTTCTAGAGAGCCATCCCATACAATTAAAATATCGTCAACAAAACGTTTATAAACTAAAATCTTAGTGAATGAATTATGCTGAAAAACATGTTCTTTTTCCCACTGATACATAACTAAATTGGCATATGTGTTTGCACAATGGGTGCCCATAGCCACACCAGATTGTTGTAGGTATAGGCTCCCCTTAAATGCAAACACATTATTGCCAAGAACTAACTCAAGGAGATGACAGATCAAAATTGCCTTATTCCTATCTATTGTGGGAGCGTATTGTAGCACTTCCCTCACTGCTTGAATCCCTTCATCATTAGGAATTGAGGTAAAAAGGCTTTGCACATCCATTGTAATTAACAAATGTTTATCTTTTATAAGCTTAAAGTCAAGTAATTGCAAATATTCCAAGAGTTGATACGTATCCTTAAGAATATTAGGAATAGCCTCAACCAAAGGCCTCAAAGTATTTTCTAAATATATAGATATGTTTTCAGTAACCCATTTAGCGCCAGATACTATTGGGCGCATGGGTGGTGGCATAACTCCCTTATGCATTTTGGGTAAGCCTTTGATGATAGGGACTGTAGGTGTTTCATTCAAGAAAAATTCATACAAACTCTTGGAAATTTGATAGCACATGAGTAAATCATACAGATCATCTTTAATGGTTTTAATTATTCTATCTAATTTTACTTGATTAATTGATAAATAAGTATTAACATCATCTAACATTTCTTGCATCAAGGCATCATATTCCATGGTGTCAAACAATGCTATACCCCCCCCCCCCCTTATCCACAGGTCTGAATGTTAAAGTGAAATCATTAGAAAGATTTTGTAATGAATTCTTAGTTTCACAGGACATGTTAAAAAATGCGCATTTCTTTTTCTTGCTATAAAAATAATGATAAAAATCAAGTTCACATAGCTTCACAAATGAATCAACATGATATGGCATTGATGGTACAAAAGAACTTTTCTTTTTGTGAATAAATGAACCTGTTACATTTTCTTTTGCTAACATTAAGCCTTTAGAGAAATGCAGTTTCAATGCTATGGATCGACCAAACATACGTAAATCTATCAGGATATCAGAAAGTTTGCTCCCTTGCGATGAAACAAAAGACAATCCTCTGTTCAGTAAATCAATGTCATATGTAGTAAGCTCGTACCTGGACATATTGAAGGAGAGTGTTTCTAAGGTTTTTGTCTCCTTTGTTGATACGTGCCTGACTCCCCTGAATACTTCCTTTTTCTGGTTTCCCAGCTGTTCTGTCTCTCTCGTGGAAACGACTGTTTCCTGATGGGAAGGGGTAAAAAAGCTGAATTATCTTGTAAATGGTGCTTGCGAATAGCTCCAGGGTTCTGCTGTGGAGGTTTAACAGCTTTATTTGCCTCTTGGTTAGGAAGCGGAGTGGAAGTAAAAGTTGTGCTGGTAGTTGTCGCAAGTGTCTCTGGAGGCGTAGTGAACGCTTCAAGTGAGGCGTTGTCTTGAGCAGCTGACGAAGAGTCCAAAATCGTTGGACCAATAGAAACTGGCGCTGTCAAAGTATGATCTAATGGCGCTGAGTTTTGAACATGATTTTCTCTTCGTTGGTTTATATCAGATCTCCTAGGCCAAACAAAGACCCCTCCAGTTGAAAAATCTCTAAAATCACGCTGGAGTTTTTTAAGTTTAATTTGCTGGAGTCTCGTAGCATAAGCATTCACTTGGCTGTACATGGTATCTAACTTTTTTAAACAGAAATCTTCTGAAAAATTGTCTCGTAGTTCATTGTTGAGAGTAGTGACTTGTGACAACAATTCTTTCTCTAACGGGTTAAAGTAGTCAATTAATAATTGCATATATTTATGACTGGCTTCTATGTTTATATCTTGCCACTTTTTGAGTAGTATGGGGTGAGTGTCTCCATAGGAAGGCATACATAAAATGCGCATACCTCGTGGTATGAGTTTATAGTGCAGACACGCCTCCATATGTTTGCGTTGCCATATCATTCATTGTAGTTTATACAAATCGTTCCCCAAAGTCTTTACTTTAGTATTGAAATGTTCTAAATTGTCAATTTGTACTTCCGTAAAAGTCGTAGCTGGTATATTCAAATCCAGGGCCAATAAAGGATTAAACTTGCATGTGGTGATAGCAGTCCATTGCTGTTCATTGGAAAGTTTCCTCAGTTCTGGATTATAATCCAGCTCAACATCCAAGTTAGCCATAACGTGTGCTGTAGTGATCCCAAAAAAGCCAAGCAAAGCAGCAACAGCAGAGTATGAATAAACAAATGAATCACAGCAGCTAAAGAGTCTCAAGTTAAACGAAAAAATATATAATGTAAAATACAAACTTCAGACTCTCCACGTTTTTAAATAAAAATGACGATTTATTAAAGACTGATACGTTTCTTCAGACCATATACAGCATAATAAATTCAGGGTTTATATAGCAAGAACAAACTCATCATTCAATCAATTAATCAATCAATTGTACAATTATGTTATTAAGTTCATTAAAATTTAAAGTGACATTAAAAACAGACTTAAAACTACTAATAGTACAATTTTAACTCAATGTTAAGTAACACATTATCCAAGCTAGCAGTTTATTCATCAGTGTTATGTTACTCATTAATAAATAAACAAATAAATGAATATTTAGAACAGACTACACTCAGTATGGTTTATCTTATGTGCAAAGTTCTGAAAATAACAGAACTCAACTTGGAACCTGTGAAGAAACATATTACAATGTATTTATCCTGATTTATAAAGTTCTTAAATAAAAATATGGCAGTCATGCAAACCAACAGCGAGGGACATCGTGGTCTGGGCCTAAACAGGGAATGCAGTACGAATGAAAATCTCTGAGGTATTTGCGTTCCACAGGTAAGACAATTGTTAACTTTTACTGACATCGGTTGGAGCAAGAAAAAGGATCCCCAACAATGTACTTACCTTTTTTGAAGACTTCGGGTCTGAAACTCAAAAAGGAAAATTTCAGAAATCGGCCGACCGGCACTTGCGAACTGCTTCTGCTTCGGGCACCGCACGGCAAGAAAGACTGACGTAATGGCATCGGCTGCATGTTTTATACCCCTGACGACCTGACATCATGGAAGTAGAGACAGCATCTGACGCAGAAATCTGAAGAATCTGGTATTCAGGCCGGCTGAGGGCTACATGCAGGCAGATAACCCAAATGTGATGACTGCAACAGTGAATACACTCTAACATCTACATTTATGGTAAATGTACAAAACTGTACTTTACTTGCTCTCTTTTTTTCGGGAAGAGATCGAGAACCAATCAGTAGCCATCCAGCCGTCCACGTCACGTACGTGACTGCGGACATGGCAGTCCGCTCCCCTTCCACTTTACTGTGCCATTAAACCTCTAGACTTCTGGGCATCACACTGATGTCTTTTCTACTTAATCTGGACTGCTTTTACAGCAGTCTAGATTTACATAAACTGATTAAAAAAAAAAAAAAAAAAATGGAACTCGCCGAGCATGTACAGTTCTAGTTCCGGGACTTTGCGAGTCAGTCGTACTTGCTTAAAGCACTCTAGCCAGACAGGTAATTAATTATATAATTTATGAATATATTTTATTTTAAAATGTTCTTTTCTTCTCAGCTGGGGGGGGGGGGGGGGCTGCAGTACTGCAGTCTGATGGCATGAGCCGCCACTGAAGAATGGACAAATATTTTTTGAATTATAGATGGCACTGGTAATTTTTGTAAGATCAGAGCTTGTGTATTGTTTCACTGTTCTTCTCTTCTGTGTCAATAGAACCACATAGATCTACCATAATTTATCTTGTTCTACAAAGACTTCAAGTAGAGGGTAATGTTTATGTTCTATCAGTTCCTTTATTTAAACAAAAGTCCATAACCAGGAACTGCATTCCCCTTAAAACTCCAAAATATTGGGTTATATGCAAATTTTACTTGTAATTTAATGGATCCTATAATCCCCAAAGGAGCAGCTTTACCACATTGTGTCTTTCACTATACAGACCAACACCCATGAGTGTTTCACACTCAGCAACAAGATGTGTAAATGTTTCCAGTTCAGTTTTACAAAAACCTGCAATTGTCTGTTACTTCCAATTTTACAGTCGAATTTGTAAACCTAAGTGTATGTAGTCCACTGTCTTGGGCCGTCATTGTTAGCCTTTCTTCATTTGGTTTAAATTAATCTGTCCTTAATCATTCCCTCGTCAAATCCTGTTCAACATGTGGTTGTTCCAGGAGGTTTGTTTTTTTATTTTACATTTGTTTACCAGGGTCTGACTGGACAAAATCTCCTTTTCTAGCTGAGGCCCGAGGGAAAAAGCTCCTCATTTACACAACAGTACAACACATAGACAACGTACAGATACAAATGTGCATTCAGTGTTGGAATCGAGCACAAAATGAAAAATGCATTTTTTTCCATTTCACTTATGCAATCATATAGACTAGGTAGGAATAAAAAGAATAGCAGTGCTGTGATTGAAGGAAGTTAAGTATACATATGCTTAGTAGGGTGTACTATTCAAATACAAAAATAATTGGTTGAGTTCTTTTAGCTGCCTTAAGACATCTATTTCCTAACCAGGTTTTGTACAAGTTTTCTATACTTGTCACTGTGTTTATAGGATTTCATGTTTTCTTTCTTTTGATCATTTTCTTCATATTCTTTGGATTTTTTTTTTCTTTGACAATTGCTCTCTGATTCTTGTCTACTTCTAGTTTCATTTATTTCCACTTGCATTCAGAAATATTTCTGCTAAACTAAGCAAATATGTCATCTTAGATGACTTCTCTTGATGCTTTAGAGCGTTCACTATATTTGGATCTGTAGAAGTTGGCAAATGTCTATCCTAAGATTGTAGAACTGTGCATGTAGTTAATTTTGAGGAGCCCCATAACCTCTTTTGACCAAGGGATATATAATATTGCCTATGCACTCATTTTTGTGTATCCTTTGGTAAGCATGAAGTGTTTTTCTTTGCTTATCCAACTGGTTCAGTTTTTTTGAGGCCAGTCAAGCACAATAAAGCTGTAAGGTTCAATTGACAAATTCACCACTGTAACAGGAACAGGCAAGCAAAAACTGAGGGTGATGCTACTCAAGTGCTAGAAGTCTAAATCTCAAAATGCACTCACTCGAGGCATGCCTTAAAATGGAGAACATCGATGTCTGTGCAGTGACTGAGACCTGTTTCAAGGCTCCAGAGAGCACCCCTGCACTACCAGGCTGTAACTCATACCACACTTTTCGGCCATGTAGCCTGGACCAGAACACCAAAGGCGGAGGTGTGTCCATATTCATTAAGGATATCCACACCAGCAGGCTAGTTGCTCAGCTTAATGCAGCCGAGGTTTTCCCAGTGCAACTAACTCTGGGCAAAACTGCAATCCAAATTGTAGCTTGATACAGATCACCCACCATGCCCCAGAATTCCCACTCCTCTTTTCTTGATGTACTGGAAAATATTAGGGTACAACCAAACAGCCTAATAATGGGCGATTTCAACTACCCCACCATTAATTGGGAAAACTACATGTACCAACTCCTTCGCTCAACACTTTCTGGAATTCATAAACTCCAATACCCTGGATCAACTTACCCACACACCCACCAGGGGCAACAATATCCTAGATCTAGTCATTACCAACATGAGTGACCGGTGTTCCACACCTGAAGTCAATGCCTCATTGGTCCGATCTGACCATAAGCTAATTACCCTAGATATCCACATCCTGCCCCCACCCCCCATTAAGGAAACCATGGTAAAAAATTTCTCCAAAGCCAACTTCATGCTTCTTAAGACAGAAGTGGTGAACCTTATGACACCCATGCAGATGGACAGTACAGTTACGACTACTGAATCCTACACAATTGCACTTTATAAGCACTTACATGAGTGCATGGATTGTGCTATCCCAAACAGAACCAAGATGCTATCCTCCAAAAAAGGAAGCCAATCTGGTGGTCCCCTGCCATAAACAAACTGTACAACAGAAGGAAGAAACTGTTGCAAAAGAGAGTAAAATCCCACGAGTGGAGGAGCTCCCTGGTCAGCCTCAGTAAGAAGCTGTGATCCCTGATAAAATCCTCCAAAGCTAGTTACAAAAACAAAATTGCCACTGATTCTGAAGACAACCACAAAGCATGCTATAAATATGTCAAGAATCTCAATGGCAACACTCAGATCTGCTCTGAGTTACAGCACAATGGCACTAAATATACAGACCCAACTGATAGTGCCAACATCCTGGCAGATAGGTTCAGTACTAACTTTACCCCCGCCTCTCACCCCCTAAAGAGCCCACCTCTGTACTGGAAGAATGCAAAGTTCCTGTAATCACGGCTGCACAGGTAAAAACCACACTCTCCAAAGCCAAGAACACAGCATCCATGGGACCAGACAACATCCCAGGCTGTGTTCTACACAAACTACAGAACAAACTGGCACCCCACCTAAGTACCATGTTCAGTCATAGCCTCACCTCAGGCTTTGTGCCTGCTGAATAGCGCACAGCAACGGTTATCCCACTCCACAAGGGGGGAGCCACCACAGACCATGGGAACTACTGCCCCATTAGCCTGACGAGCCTGGTCTGCAAAGCCATGGAACGCATCATCATGGAACTTATAAACAAAGACATTGGTAATCTCCAAACTCTGGACCCCACCCAGTTTGGGTTTGCAAAAGGCAGATCATGTCTCCTAAACCTGATGGACTTCTTTGAAGCAGTCACCAAAGCCGTAGACAAGGGTAAGGTGGTTCACACAGCCTATCTTGCCAAGGCTTTCGACACCATACCCCACTCTGGAATTATAGATAAACTCACTAAACTAGGTATAAATCCCTATGTCACAAGATGGGTTGCCAACTGGCTCACTGACAGAACCCACACTGTGAAAATAGCAGACTCCAAATCCGACTTCAGACCAGTGACAAGTGGAGTACCACAGGGTTCAGTCCTGGGTCCTCTCCTGTTTGATATCTACTTCTCTGAAGTACAGGCTAATACCGAAGGTCTTTGGCTAATGAAGTTCACAGATGACTGCAAACTAGGAGCCATAATCGAAACTCCTAACGATGTGGACATCCTACAAAAGGGCCTCACTGAGACAGATGCCTGGTGTCAAAGCCATGGCCTCAAGCTCAGTGCCAAAAAGTGCATTGTCATCCCCTTTGGTAAAAACTCTGTACCCATGAACTACAACATAGGCAGCAGTATATTTAACACCGAAAGTATGATGAGACCTTGGGACACAGGTGGACAGTAGTCTCTCCTTTGATAATCACATCGCCACAGTAGTCAGGAAATCCTTCTACATGGCACACCTCATCACAAAAGGTTTCTCATCCAGAAAAAAAGAGGTCATTGTTCCCCTCTACTCATCACTCGTTAGACCCATTATAGAGTACAACGCCCCTTTTGGTATGTACCTCACAAGACATCTACAACAACGGGAAAGGCCGCAGAAGTACCTCACAAAGAGGATTACTGGCCTCAAACAGATGCCCTACGCAGACAGTCTCAAAATTACTCCGTCGCATATTGCCTACTCAGAGGTGATCTCTGATTAACATACAAAGCTATGTAAACACCAGAGCTGTTGGACATGCTCCACTTAAATCCCAATCCCTCCAAGCTACACACTCTAGGGACCTAAACCTTGTCACCACAATAAACAGAACATGCCGGAGGGATAGATTCCTGTCCTAGAGACTTCCCTTACTCTGGAATAAACTACCTATCTATATCAAACAAAGCTCCTCATTAGCACTCTTCAAGAAAAATCTTGATGATTGGATGAGAAATAGGAAATTCACCCCAGGGATCACCTCTGTGGCTCTGCTCAACAGTGGCACAGGAAAATAATTTTCTTGGGTGGCAAAAGCCAGGGCACCTTTTTGGCTGGGCTTGTATAGGCCCCAGGGCCGATAGTCTAGTACCTACCTATGAACCTGTAAGTTAGAACATAAAAAGCACATTGATTTGTAGCTTGGATTTTATTTGTAGCTGTCAGAGCAGTTTTCAATATTAGCTTTAGCCATCTGAGAGTTGTTCTCATTTGTTCACGTTTTATTGACAGCCTCCTACTTTCCTCTAATAGGTCTAAAAGATCTGCCCTAGGGCATTTACAAGCCTAGCCAGAGTGTGTTTGGCTTTTGCCACCCTTCTTAGATTAGTTGACTGTGCCTCTGTATAGTAGGTCACAGAAGATAGCCCATTTAAGGTTAGTTTACCATGCCTCTGTCTAGCAGTGACACAGAAGAGATCCCAGGGGTAAATTTACGATCTCCCATCCAAATGTCAAGATTCTTCTTGAAGAGGGGCATTGAGGGGCTCTGTCTGACATGGATTGGGATTTTGTTCCAGAGTGAGGGGAGCCTCTGGGATATGAATCTGTCCCTCCAGCATGTTCTTTTTGTTTCTGTGCTGAGGTTTAAGTCACTGGAACGTGTAGTTCTGATGAATTTGGATTTCTTGAGGTGGAGGCTTTATACGTCAGGCACAGATCGCCTCTGAGTAGGCGGTAAGCAACTGAGTAGAGCTGGAGTTTCTTTAGTCTAACTGCGTAGGGCATCTGTTTGAGTCCCTTGATCCTCTTGGTCAGGTACTTTTGGGGTCTTTCTAGTTGTAGCAGGTGTCGGGTAAGGTACGTCCCAAATGGGGCATTGTATTCAATTATGGGCCTGATAAGTAGAGGGGCACAATGACCTCTCTTGATCTAGATGTGGACCCCTTCGTGATAAGGTGGGCTATATAGAATGTCTTTCTAACCACTTTGGCAATGTGATTGTCAAAAGAGAGATTGCAATCGACTTGGGTCCCCAAATCCCTAATTACTTCTTCCGTACTTAATGGATTACCACCTATGTGGTAATTTGTGGGCACTTTGTTTTTCCCAGAGGGGATGACTATGCACTTTTTGGCATTTAGCTTTAGGCCATGGCTCTGGCACCAGTTATCTGTCTCTGCGAGACCTTTTTGGAGGATGTTTGTGTCAGCCGGTGAGTCGATTATGGCCCCTAGTTTGCAGTCATCTGCTAACTTTGTCAGCCATAGTCCTCCTGTGTTAGCCTGTACCTCAGAGAAATATATACCGAACAAGAGAGGTCCCAGGACTGAGCCTTGTGGGACACCACTTGTAACTGGTTTAGAGTCTGACATGGCACCTGTAATTCTGACCATGTGGGTTCTATCCCTGAGCCAGTTTGCAACCCATCTTGTGACATAGGGGTTGATATTTAAGCTGGTGAGCTTATTTATGATGCCCGAGTGGGGTATTGTGTCGAAGGCTTTTGCAAGGTCAAGGTAGGCTGTGTGGACTACCTTCCCCTCGTCTATGGCCTTGGTGACTGTTTCAAAGAAATTGACCAGGTTCAAGAGGCAAGATCTGCCCTTAACAAAGCCGAATTGGGTAGGATCCAGTGTTTGGAGGTTCCCAATGTCTTTGTTTATGAGTTCCATGATGATACGCTCCATAGCTTTGCAGACCAGGCTAATTAGGCTTATAGCGTGATAGTTTCCAGGGTCCATTGTGGCACCACCTTTATGGAGTGGGAACACTATTGCTGTACATCATTCTTTGGCTACATATCCTGTTGTAAGGCTGAGACTGAACAGTGATTTAAAGTGAGGGTTCAGTTCTTCTTGGAGCTCATGTAAAATGCAGCCCAGGACACCGTCTGGTCCCATTGATGCTGTGCTTTTTGCTTTGGAGAGGGCAGCTCTCACCTGTGCATCTGTAATGTCAGGGAGGCTACACTCTGGGATAGTCATTTGCTCATTTGGGGGGGAGGGGGGGAGAAGTTTGCACTGAACCTGTTTGCCAGGATGTTGGCAATGTCTGTGGGTTCAGTGTATTTTTTGTCATTTTGCACTAACTCAGAGCATATCTGGGAGTTTCTACCCAGGTTTCTGACATAACTAAAGAAAGCCTTGTGATTATCTTTAGCGTCTTGTGCAATTTTTCTTTCGAAGCTAGCCTTAGATGATTTTATGAGGGATCGTAGTTTCTTGCTAGTACTGATCAGAGTTGCCTTCCCTTTCAGGGATTTTTCTCTATCATGTAGTAGCTTCCTCCTTCTGTTGTACAGCTTATTTATGGCTGGGGTCCACCAGACAGGTCTCCTGCCTTTGGAGGAGTGTGTCTTGGTTTCATTTGGGATAGCACGATCCATGCATTCCTGTAGGTATCCATAGAATGTGTTTGTAAAGGATTTTGCGGTTTGGGCCGTATTTTCCACTGGCCCTGGGGCTTTGAAGGATTCCACCTTGGTTTTTGAGAAGTGGGAAGTTTGCTTTTGAGAAGTTTATGACCGTGGTTTTTATTTATACACTCCCTCCTGATCAGTTTCCTTTATGCCACACTGCTTTCCCAAGTTGATACCTTCTTGGTGCTACAGCTTTCCTTTTTTAAATGCTGCTCTTGAACATTTATCAAGACCCTATGTCATTCTTGTATCGTTTGAGAAAGTTTTAACCATTTTTAGGTGTATTTTCAGATACTCCTCTGGTGTATTGTATAATTTTAAATCAGCCACAAAAAGTGGATAAGATGCCTTTCAACAAGAAGTTTCCAGGAGTTAAGATGTAACAGTAGCCTAATCTTTTAAGTAAACAGCTAAGTGAGGTTAGAGCAAGACAAGTCAGCTGTGACAAGTAATCAGCCAAGAATATTCCCATCTGAATTTTTATCCATTTGATAAAAATTTGCACTTTGTCATGGCTCAGTTGCAACATGCTTTGCCACAGTTGCAGCATTACAGTAATGTAATTGATTAATGTATGGTGTATATTGTAGACCAGTTAAGTATTCCATTGCTGTTGAATGCTTTTTCTTTTTAATCCATCTGCACCACATTAAAACTCTGACCCTTTTTTACAACAACGCCTATACAACTTTCTTTTATTACCTTTTTTCTATTGCCATCACTGACGTTTTCTAGCTTCTTCAAGATTTGTGTACTACTTACACTTCAGATTCCATAGAAGGGCGAGTTGAAAGAAGGGGCTGTTTCTCTGAGCCAGCATCTTGTTTGATGGTGGCTTTGTAACTTCTGTCAGCAGCAGAAAAGAAGGGTGTATTGACCACAGTGAACAAGCTTATATTTCAGCTTTTCTAATATCACCAGTTGAGCTTCCTGGTGTGCAGGGTTATCTGATTGTTTAATGGATACATTGATGTTCTTAGTGTTTCACTGTTACAGTCATCACACTTCGGTTATCTGCCTGCAGAGGTAGCCCTCAGTCGGCCCGAATACCAGAGACTTAGTATTTCTGTGTGGGATGCTGTCGCTCCAGGACTGATGTCAGGTCGTCGGGTATAAAAACAGGCCGCTGACACCATTATATCAGTCTTTCTTGCCGAGGAACCTGAAGCAGAAGCAGTTTGCAAGTGCCGATTGGCCGCTACCTGGATTTTCATTTACGAATTGAATAATCCTGAAGTCTTCTAAAGCTAAGTACCACTTTGGGGATCCTTTTTTCTTGCTCTAACCGATGTCAGAAAAAGTTAACAATGGTCTTGCCTGTGGAAAGCAAATACCTCACAGAGATTTTCATTCTTACTGCGTCACCTGTTTAGGCCCAGACCACGATGTCCCTCGCTGTTGGTTTTGTGCCTTGTTTAACGTCCGTACTGTTCGTCATTGGGCTCTTTGTCGCTAAATTCTTTTGCTCTCGATCTCCATATTCTGAAATGGCTTCAGTAAGCCATCTGGTATTCCGAAAAAATGTAAAGATAAAGACAGAGACAGACCGTATAGGTCCAAAACTGCCGATGACACTTCCATTAAGCTAGTCACCAGTGCCGGTACTCAGTGAGGCACCTTCGCAGCCCCTGATGCCCGCTTCAATGGATTCACAGGCCTCTACTGAGACCCATCCGGAGTCTGGTATGCAGCGAGTTTCTTCGACTGTGGAATGTACCGATGTCTGCCTAGTATGGGTCCGGAGCTGCTGAGCAGGCACCAGCTTCTGCTGCAGTTCTTCGTTCAACCGATGTTCGACTTAAACCAATAATTTCCTTTTACAACAAAACTATGGAGTTTCTTAGGCCCAGAGTACGCACTATGCCTAGAAAACCGACAACCAAAGCGCATGCACCTGATCCCATGCCACAAAAACAAATGCTTAGAATGGCTGAAGACCTTATTGCATTAATTAAGGGAAGTCAGCCTTCCCCTGCCAAGAGACAAAGAGCTCAGTCCCCTTCATCTTCTACAGACCAGGAGTCCGATGACTCTGAGATTCTGATTATGAAGACATGCCCTTATCTGCATATGAGGATTCAGTTGCAGAGGAATCCATTCCTTCTGCCTCCCCTCCAGGGGATTTTTCTTTTAGGTTCATAGGTTCATACTAGGCTATCTGCCCAAGGGCATTTATAAGCCTAGCCCAGAGATTCGTGGCTTTCGCCACCCCTTTAGTTTGAAGAAAACTATGCCCATTATTTTGCTGTGCCTCTGTCAAGCAGTGACACTGAGGTAATCCCTGGGGTATATCTGTGATCTCCCATCCATTGGTCAAGATTTCTCTTGAACAAGGCCAGCGAGGTGCTCTGCCTCACATGTACCGGGATTTTGTTCCATAGCATAGGGAGTCTCTGGGTGATGAATCTGTCCCTCCAGCATGTCCTATTAATAACCGTGTCAAGGTTTAAGTCTCCCGCCCTTGTAGTTCTGAGGGATCTAGATTTTTTGAGATGAAGCATGTTCATCAAATCTGGGTTTGACATGGCCTTGTATGTCAGGCACAGGTCACCTCTGAGCAATGTGCGACTGAATAGAGCTGGAGTTCTTTCAGTCGGGCAGCATAAGACATATTTTTGAGACCCTTTATCCTTTTGGTGAGGAACTTTTGGGGCCTTTCCAGCTGCTGCAGGTGTCGGGTCAGATGCATTCTGAATGGGGCATTGTACTCAATCATTGGTCTGATGAGTGATGAGTACAGGGGGACGATGACCTCCCTTGATCTAGATGTGAATCCCTTCATGATCAGGTGGGCAATGTAGAAGGTCTTCCTAACTACTTTAGCAACGTGAGTGTCAAATGGAAGGTTACTGTCAACCTGGGTCCCCAGATCCCTGATAACTTCTTCTGTGCTCAGTGGATTGCCACCTATATGGTAGCTAGGGGTAACCTTGTTTTTCCCGAAGGGTATGACTATGCATTTTTTGGCGTTTAACTTTAGGCCATGGCTCTGGCACCAGTTATCCATTTCTGTGAGACCCTTCTGAAGGATATCTGTGTCAGATGTGTTTTCGACTATGCCGCCCAGTTTGCAGTCATCTGCAAACTTTGTCAGCCATAACCCTCCTGTGTTTGCTTGTACTTCAGAAAAGTAGATGCCGAACAAGAGTGGGCCCAGGACTGAGCCCTGTGGGACACCACTTGTGACAGGCTTTGAGTCTGACATGGCGCCAGCAACTCTGACCCTGTGGGTTCTGTCACTTAGCCAGTTTGCAACCTATCTTGTGATGTATGGGTTTACATTTAAGCTGATGAGTTTTTCAATGATACCTGAGTGGGGTATTGTGTCGAAAGCCTTTGCCAGGTCGAGGTAGGCTGTATGGACTGCCTTTCCCTCATCAATGGCCTTGGTGACTGTTTCGAAAAAGTCAACCAAGTTTAAAAGGCATGATCTGCCTTTGACAAAGTCAAACTAGGTTGGATCCAAAGTCTGCAAGTTCCCTATGTATTTATGAGTTCCATTATGATCCTCTCCATGGCTTTGCAGATCAGGCTTGTCAAGCTGATGGGACGGTAATTTCCAGGGTCGGTGGAAGTGGGACCACAGTTGCCGTGTGCCACTCCTTGGGTACGTATCCTGAGGTGAGGCTAAGATTAAACAGCTGTCCTAACTGCGGGTTTAATTCCTCATTGAGTTTGTGGAGCACACAGCCGGGGACACCATCCGGTCCCATGGATGCTGTGTTTTTCGCCTTGGAGAGAGCAGTTCTCACCTGGGCGTTAGAGATGTTTGGGGGGCTACAATCCTCTGGTATAGATATCTCTCCTTTTGGGGGAGGGCGAGTTTGCACTGAACCTGTCAGCCAGTATGTTGGCAATGTCTGTAGGTTCAGTAATTTTCACATCATTTTGAACTAATTCTGAGCATATCTGGGAGTTTCCTCCCAGGTTTCTAACATAGCTAAAGAAGGCCTTATGATTGTCTTTTGAGTCCTTAGCGATTTTTCTCTCAAAATTTGCCTTGGATGATTTTATGAGAGCTCTTAGTTTTTTTACTTATAATGATCAAAGGTGTCTTACCTTTTAAGGATTTTGCTCTATCTTGTAGTAGCTTCCTCCTTTTGTTGTAGAGCTTGTTTATGGCTGGGGTCCACCAGACTGGACGCTTGCCTTTGGTACAAAGAGTCTTTGTTTTGTTTGGGATTGCCTGATCCATGCAGTCCTGTAGGTGCTGGTAGAAGGCATTTGTAAGTGATTCAGCGGCTTGAGTAATGTTTACCGGCTCGGGGCCTTAAAGGAGACCACACTAGTCTTTAGAAGTGTGAAGTGGGCTTTTGAGAAGTTCTTGACTGTGGTCTTTTTTATCTCAGGTGGGGCGGGATGAGGACCTCCAGTGAGATTAGTTTATGATCTGATCTCACCAGTGAGGGGTATACTTCCGGTGTTGAACATTGTGATCCCATGTTCGTGATGATGAGATCAAGTATGTTTTCACCTCTTGTGAGGATGGTGACTAGTTGTTCCATGGCATTTGAGTTTATGAACTCCAGGAACCTTTGGGCTAGAGTGTTTGGGCTTGAGTAGTGATCCCAGTCTATATTAGGGTAGTTGAAGTCACCTAGTATGATGGTGTTTGGAGATACATTTATCCCCTCCAGTGTTTTCAGGAAAGCTATGTGAGGTTCCTGAGTTTGAGAGGGTGGCCTGTAACATGCTACAAATTGCAGAGCAGTCTTGCCTATGGTTAATTGCACCTGGATGGTCTCCGATGCATCATGCGTTGCCACCAACCTTGAGGTGTGGGTGTCCTTGATGAATATGGACCCCCCCCCCTTTCTTGGTGTTGTCCGGATTTTGGGGTCGGAATGCATGATATGAGGTAAAACCTGATAGTGCTGGGGTGCTCTCAGGAGCCTTGAACCAGGTTTCAGTCACAGCACAGACATCGATGTTCTCCATACTGAGAAGGGCCTTGAGTGCGTGCATCTTGAGGTTGAGACTTCTGGCATTGAGCAGCATTACCCTTAGTTTTTTCCTTTTGTGTTCTAGGGTGGTAGGTTTAGAATTTGAGCCTTGCCTAAAAAGGCACTATGGGGTGGCAAGAGCCTTTGCCAATATCCGGAAGCCCAGGGTGACAGGTGCAAGCCGTCCCTCATAAGCAGCGTGGCTTGTCCAGCATGTCATCCCAGGCAGACAGACATTGGATCCCCTTTGAATGACACCAGAGTTTAAGCCAATTATTAAAGCTGATCATCTTATCTCTGTATTGTGGCATAATTCTTGGTGAAGGTAGGATACTGCTCAAGGTCAGGGTCATACCTTACGAGAGCATTTCCACTGGGAATGCCAAGACTATCCTCAGTCCAAAAAGAGACTCCGAGAATTATTAAAGCTGATCATTTTATCTCCGTATTGTGGCATCATTCTTGGTGAAGGTAGGATACTGCTCAAGGTCAGGGTCATACCTTACGAGAGCATTTCCACTGGGAATGCCAAGACTATCCTCAGTCCAAAAAGAGACTCCGAGAATTTCTAGAGTTGCCTCAGCACAGACATTTAGCAATACCTCCTGTTCTGGATGTTGTGGATGATGTTTTTATGGAATCCAATCTAACTCCTGACACACTTCCTGCCCCTAGGAAACCAGACAGATACTACAGAGTACCTGACACTCACAAATTTCTTTTCAGGAATCCTACTGCTGACCCAGAGATAATTTCCCAGGGGCCTAAAGGTATCAAGGCTATTACAGCCAAGAATCCCACCCCTTCGGACAGGGATTCCAGAGCTTTGGACAGATGGGGTAAGAAGGTATAAATCCTCTGCAATTCTTGCTATTAGGGATTTGAATTTTCAGTTTTACATGCTGATGTACCAGCAACATATTATGGAACATATTAAACAAAAAGTGGCAACCTTTATAGACTATGCAGAGAATAAAGAATTGCAGGAGCTTATGTACTCTGCAAGCCAAGTCAGCAAGCATACTTTGCAGTGTGGTATTGACACCCTAGAAGCATCTTGCCAGGCAGCAGTCACTGGCTCTGCACTGAAAAGACATACTTGGCTGAAGGATCAGATCTTGCTAGGCCATGTCAAGTCAAAGTTACAAGACGCTCCTTTGAATAAGGACTGTTTGTTTGGCACCAAAGCAGAAGAGGTTCTTTAAAAGATGGAAGAAAAGTCTATGCAGACTGTCAAGGATTTTTTGCAAGTGCAACCCCCTAGATTCAGTAGGCATTGCCCTTCCAAATGCTGTTCCTTTCCAGCCCCCTCGAGGACTTCTCAGACCAGACCCAACAGACCAGCCAGACTACAGTCTCAGGGTATGCAGAGATCTAAGCAGAGATCTAAGCAATGGAGTGCCCCCACCCCTAAAACAGGGAGTGGTAAGCCTCCTCCTTATGGAACAAGTTCACAATGACTTATTTACTCCACTTCACAGTCCTGCCCAATTGCTTGTGCCCCTAGGAGGAAAACTTGCCATTCATGCAAAAAACTGGATGTCCATCACTCAAGACCGGTGGGTCCTCAACATTGTATCTCAGGGGTACAAATTTTTATTCCATTCACTGCCAACTCCAAGAGGGTTCCCAGATCTTCCTCCAAAACAGTGGGCAGAGGCTCAAAACCAAGTACTTTCCCTGCTCAATATCAGAGCTATTCAACCAGTCCTTGTAGAACAGAGGAGTCAAGGATTCTACTCCAGACTTTTCCTGGTACCCAGGAAAGAGGGCTCTTGGTGCCCAGTCCTGGACCTTTTAATTCTCAACACCTTCCTGGTGCTACCAAAATTCAAAATGCTTACCCTGCAACAGCTTCTTCCCATGCTTGCCAAGGATGCCTGGTTAGTCAGCCTGGATGTAAAAGAAGCCTATCTACTCATCCCCATAAGGGAGTCATGCAGAAAGTATCTACATTTCAGGGCAGGATCTATGCATTATCAGTTCTCTGCACTTCCCTTTGGTGGCCTTACATCAACTGGTGCCCTAGGCAAAAGGGCTCCATGGCGCCCCCCACCACACCACCTGGTGTCCCCATCCTGGTCTACCTACACCACATAAATACTGGAAAAGCGCCCCTTCCAGAGTGGCGCCCTAGGTGGCCGCCTAGTTGGCCTATGCCTAAGGCCGGCTTGGTTCATCTACTGCGCCCAGAGTATTCACAAAATGGCTGGCTCCATCCATTGCATACTGCAGGCAGAGAAATATCCAAATTTACCTTCACTTGGACGACTGCCTGATTCAGACAGGCAGTCAGGAATTGCTGCTTCAGCATCTGACATTTGTGAAAAACCTTCTCACTTCCTTTGGGTACACCATCAACAAAAAGAAATCAAAACTGGCACCTAGTCAAAAGATTGTATTCCTGGGAGCAAGCTTGGAAACAACTTCCCAGATGGCATTCCTCACGTCAGAAAAACAAGTCTATCTGACAGACTACTTCAAGAAAATGGCCACCAGAACCCAGCTATCTGCAAGAAAAATACTGCAAGCCCTAGGGTTCATGGTCTCGTGTATACTGCTAATTCCATATGCAAGACTGCATATGAAGAAACTTCACTGGTACTTAAAAAGTCTTTGTTGCCAACATTCGCAGGACCTGGAAACAGTCATTCCTATCATGCCCTGTCTAAGGACAGAGTTCCTCTGGTGGGCCGAAGCATCTAACCACAACAAGGGACTGCCTTTTACTCAACCCCACGCTGCCCAAACCCTAACCTGATGCATCAGACTATGCCTGGGGGGCACACATGGATGGCAAAGGCCACTGGAGCCCAAGTCAAATTCAGCTGCACAAAGGAGATGCTAGCTGTACAGAATGCACTGACAGCTTTCAGATCCCTACTCCTCCCAGGACAACTGCTAATAAAAAGACAACACCACAGTTATGTGGTACATCAAAAAGCAGGGGGAAACCCATTCTTACTCACTCTGCAGGTAAGCCATGGCCCTCTTGAACTCTGTCTTGGACATTAAATCCATCTGCAAGCTCAGTTCCTGCCAGGCAAATAAAACTCACTGGCAGATGACTTAAGCAGAAATCTCCTAGACCCCCATGAGTGGCAATTGGAGCCCAGCACCATCAACCTTCTGATTCAGAGATGAGGGACCCCAGAGGTAGATCTCTTTGCCTCCCCATGCAATCATCAGCTCAACAAATTCTGCACCAGAACTCCTCACAGCAGGGCCTGTTAAGTGGATGCCCTATGTTTTCTGTGGGTGAATCCATCAATCTATGCCTTCCCCACTCTTCCCCTTCTTACAAGAGTATTGCTCAGGATAAAACAAGACAGACCAAGCACAGTTCTTCTTGCCCCTGATTGGCCACGCCCGCACTGATACCCACTCCTACGCAGCCTGGCACTGGTGCCACCCCGGCACCTATGCCAGAAACCAACCCTCCTCTCTCAACAGGAGGGACAGATTTTGCACCCTCAACTGCAAACCCTAAATCTTGCAGCCTGGCTTATTCCTTGAGTTCTCCACCAGCAACCCTAAGCAAGCAGGTGCTGGATGTCATTCTTGAAGCCAAAAGACCCAGTACAAGAAAATCCTATGCTGATAAGTGGAAAAGATTCTGCTCGTGGATTCAATCTAAAGGAGAGGACACAACACTGCCCTCCCTGCCTCTAATGCTGAATTACTTAGCATATCTACTCCACCAGGGCCTGTCCTCCTCCTCCATTGAGGTACATGCCTCAGCCATTTCTGCTCATTACAACACTGAGCCACCTCTCTTCTCGCACCCTCTTATCAAACAGTTCCTGATGGGGGCAAACAATTTAAGGCCACCAAGGAGAGCACCCACCCCTGCTTGGGACCTTAACTTTGTACTGGAAAATCCCCCCCCCCCCTTGAACCTGCTGCATCAGCAGAGTTAAAATTTCTCTCTTGGAAAAAAGCCTTGCTTCTAACCAACTACAGCTAGAAGAGTGTCTGAGCTGCAAGCACTGATGGCTGTTGAACCCTTCATTATTTTCCATACTGACAGGGTTTCCCTTAGGACTAATGCTTCCTTTATACCTAAAGTGGTGTCCAGTGTGACCAATCAGTCCATTTGCCAACCTTCTTCCCCAGTCCTCAAAATTAAGGGGAAAGGATCCTGCACTCCTTTGGACATGCACAGACAGATCAGATTCTACCTTGATAGGACAAAGCCCTTCAGGAAATCTGGCCAGTTACTAGTCAGTTTTGCAACAGGGGCAGAGGGCAAGGCCATTTCAGAACGAACCATTTCCAAATGGATAGAACACTACATCCATTTCTGCTACAAGCACCATGGGAAACCAACCCCTCAGGGGGGTCAGAACACATTCTACAAGAGCAGCAGCTACCTCTACAGCATTTCTCAGGGGAGTCCCTACCAGGGACATCCTAGAAGCTGCGACCTGGAGTTCTGTACACACCTTCACCAAGCATTACCAACTGCCTATCTTTTCCAAATCCAAGGCAGGTTTTGCTACTGCAGTCCTGCAAGGCATACTAGCCTGCCCTAACCCTTCTTGACTGGCTCCACCCTTCTTTAGCTTTGGGAGTCTACCCAAGTGTGATAATTGCATCAGTGAAACATGAAGAACATAGTACAGTTGTGTATACTTACCATAAATGTAGATGTTCAAGTGTATTCACTGTTGCAGTCCTGGATGTTCATCGTGTTTCACTGTTGCAGTCATTACAATTGGGTTATCCTGCTGGCAGGCTACCCGCAGTCGGCCTGAATTCCAAAGCCCTGGTCCGGCGTCAGTTGCTGTCACCTCTTCCCTGACGTCAGTGCGCCAGGGGTATAAAAGATACAGTCTACACCATTTTTTTCAGTCTTTCTTGCCACGCGGTGCCCGAAGCAAAAGCAGTTCACAAGTGCCGGTTGGCCGACTCCTGAGATTTTCAAGTTTGAATTTCAGATCTGAAATCTTCATTAAAGCGAAGTACCCTGTTGGGGAAACTTTTTTTTTCTTGCCCCAGACCGATGTCAGAAAAAGTTAATAATTGTATTTCTTGTGGGAAGCAAATACCTCATAATGATTTTCATTCTTAATGTATTCCTTGCCTAGGCCCTGACCATGATGTTGCTAGTTGTCGGTTTTGTGATAGATTTAACCAACGCACTATTAAGCGTCGGTACGATTTTGCATTTCATTACTTTGGCAGAAGATTTAATTATATAATGCCGTCAGAACAGCCAACTACCAGAGTTTATAAAAAGCGCAAGAAAAGGACAGGCATCAGAGGTCCAAAACCGACGACAAGGCTTCTGCTAGGCCAGTCGCCGGCTGTCAGTGAGGCGCTTTTGCAGCCCCAGACGCCCGCTACTTCAGAGGCACAGGCCGCTTCCGACTCCCACGTGGAGCCGACTAGGCCGCTGGAAACTCAAGGTATTGGTCCCTCGGAAACTATTCCCTCAGATGGGTCTGGAGCCGCTGAGCAGGCATTGGCTTCTGAGGGTGTTTTCAGGCCTACACAGTTATATGTGAAAATGACTTCAGCTACAAAGGCAAAGACTAAAGCACCTCTAAAGACAAAGAAACAAGTGCAACATTCCCCTGGACAGGCCTCCATGCCTAAAAACAGATGCTTAAAATGGCCGAAGACCTTATTACTTTGATCAGATGTTCCCATCCCCCTCCTGATAAGAGGCCTAGGGAAGAGACAGAATATGAATCTTCAGATTAGGTTTCCATTTCCTCTGATTCCTCTTCTGAACAGGACTAGTCTCTCCCTCCCCTATGAGGATTCTGATGCTGAAGAATCTATCCCTTCAGTCTCTCCTCCTGAGGATTATTCTTTTGGGGAGACCCTGCATACTATGAGGGAACACTTCCACTGGGAGAGCCAAGAATACTCAGAATCTAAGAAAAGGCTCAGAGACTTCCTTTTACTACCTCAGCACAGGCCCCTTGCTATTCCTCCTGTTTTAGATATTGTAGATGATGTATTTTCAGAATCCGGTCTGACTCCTGACTCTTTACCACCAGCTCCTGTTAAGCCAGACAGATACTACAGGGTTCCTGATTCACATAAATTTATTTATAAAAACCCTGCTGCTGACCCAGAAACTATCTCTCAGGGTCACAAAGGGGTCAAGGCTTCCACTGCAAAGAACACTTTCCCCTCTGATAGGGATTCAAGGGCCCTGGACAGATGGGGGGGGAGAGATTTACACTTCTGCTACCTTGGCTGTAAGGGCTTTAAATTGTCAGTTTCATATGCTTAAATATCTGCAATATCTTATGTCACTTCTTAAACAGAAAATGTTGACAAATTCTGAATGTGCAGAAAATAGAGATGCAGGATTTATTGCATGCAGCTGAACAAGTGGGAAAGCATACTTTGCAATGTGGTTTTGATTCTCTGGAGGCCTCCTGCAGGGCTGCTGTTACCAGTTCTGTCATTAGGAGGCATGCTTGGTTAAAGGAACAGAATCTTGTTTGGTGTTAAAGCAGAAGAGGTTTTGAAGAAAATGGAAGACAAAGCTAAATCTATGCAAACAGTCAAGGATCAGCCACTCAGATTTAGCAGGAACTGGCCTACAAAGAATTGGTCCTTTCCAGTGCCAGACAGGCCACAAAGAGGCAGATACAGACACCACCCCAGAGGCAGATCACAGCCCCAAGGCTCGTACAGGTCTAAACAATGGGGTGCTTCTACCTCCAAAAGCAGAGAAGAAAAATCACAGCCATATAGGAAACCGTCTCAATGACTTTCCCCTGCCAGTACCAAGCACTTATCTTCTGGCAGCTCCTTTAGGGGGAAACCTAGCACTTCTTTCAGAAAATTGGCACATGATCACCCAGGACAAATGGGTCTTGAATATAGTGTCACAAGGCTACAGGTTCCACTTTCACACCCTGCCAAGGTTAAACGTTATGCCAGACCTGCCACACTGTCAGTGGGCAGAGGCACAAAAACAAGTTTCATCCCTCATGGACATAAGGGCTATTCAGCGAGTACCACAGCAAGAGCAGGGGCTAGGATTTTACTCAAGACTGTTCTTGATACCCAGAAAGGACAAAGCCTGGAGACCAATACTGGACCTGTCTATTCTAAACACATTTCTGGATATTCCAAAATTCAAAATGCTGACTCTGCAGCAGCTTCTACCCATGCTGGGCAAGAAGGCTTGGCTTGAGACTTTAGACCTAAAAGAGGCTTACCTGCATGTCCCAGTCAGACAATCATGCAGAAGATTCCTCAGATTCATAGCTGGCTCAATGCACTACCAGTTCTCTGCACTGCCCTTTGGCTTATCCACTGCGCCCAGGGTCTTCACAAAATGCCTGGCACCAGTAATTGCATTTAGCAGATAAAGAGAAATACAAATATACCCTTACTTGGACGACTGCCTTATTCAAGCAGAGAACAAGGACATTCTACTACAGCATCTGGCATTTGTAGAAAGATTATTAACAGGTCTAGGGTACAAAGTACACAAAAAGAAATCAAAACTCGTACCCTCTCAAGAGATAACATTCCTAGGTGCAAGCTTAAATACAACTGCCCAGATGGCTTATCTCATGCCAGACAAACAAGGACAACTGACTGCTTATTTCAAAATGTTGGCAACAAAGACCCAGTTATCTGCAAGAAAAATTCTGCAGGCTTTGGGATTCATGGCATCCTGCATTCTGCTAATTCCATATGAGGAAACTTCAATGATATCTAAAAAGTGTTTGGACTCAACATTGCCACAGTGTGGAAACAATAATTACCCTCATTCCCTGTCTGCAACAGGAGTTTCGATGGTGGGCAAAGGCCTGTCACCACAACACGGGGCAGCCATTCACCTTACCCACAGCCAGGCAGACATTAACAACAGATGCATCAGATTATGCCTGGGGGGGCCCATATGGTAGGAAGATGTATTCAGAGCACATGGTCCGCAAGTCAAATGCATCTACATATCAGTCAAAAAGAGATGCTAGCTGTTCAAAATGCTCTGACAGCCTTCAAGGATCTACTTCATCCAGGACAACTACTGATAAGGACAGACAATACTACAGTCATGTGGTACATAAACAAGCAGGGAGGCACACATTCCTACCCCCTCTGCAGACTAGTCATGAACTTGTGGGACACAGCATTGACTTACCATGTACATCTGCAAGCACAATTCCTGCCAGGAAAGATAAATACTCTGACAGACGAACTAAGCAGAAACCTAATGGATCCCCATGAGTAGAAACTGTATCCACAAATCTTCAGCATAACAAGGAACTGGGGATGCCCAGACATAGACCTATTTGCCTCCCTCACAACTGCCAACTACAGAGATTCTGCACAAGGACTTTTTACAAGCAGGCATGGGAAGTGGATGCTCTATCTTTCAGTTGGAAAAACCTAACAGTATATGCCTTTCCTCCCCAAGGTACTCCTAAAGGTCAGACAAGAGAAGCCAAAAATTATACTGATTGCCCCAGACTGGCCCCACCAGCACTGGTACCCAATCCTAAAGAGCTTGTCTCAATGCCCAGCTTGGACATTACCTGATATTCCTCACTTATTGACCCAACAAAACAGTCGGATACTGCACAGCCAACTCAGGACCTTAAACCTGGCAGCATGGCAGGAATGTAGCCATTCAAGACACACCTTTCTTTAAAGCGGTGATGGATGTTATTTTGGAGGCCAGGAGGTCTAGCACCAGAAAATCTTATGCAGAAAAATGGAAGAGATTCTGTGCTTGAACCAGGCACAAGGAATTGACACGATTGTTCCAAATATTCCTCAGATTTTGCAATACTTAACTGAGATGTTGGATAAAGGCCTTTCCTTTTCATCAATTAAGATTCATGCCTCTGCCATTTCAGCTCATTAGAATACAGAACCTCCTATTTTTTCATCATCCTTTATTAAGGCAATACCTCAGAGGGGCCAAAAACATAAGACTTCCAAGGAGAGCACCAGTATCTGCATGGGACCTCAACTATGTCCTGGAAAAACTCACACTGCCTCCGTTTGAGCCAGCCTCTGCATCTGATATAAAATACTTATCCTGGAAAACAGCTCTGCTTCTAGCAATATCCTCTGCTAGATGAGTCTGAGTTACAGGCACTCATGGCTGTGGAACCTTTTATCATTTTCCATCCTGACAGGGTTTCTCTGAGGACAAACCCTACATTTATGCCTAAGGTAGTGTCCAGTGTGGCCCTTAACCAAACAATTCATTTGCCTACCTTTTATCCAAATCCACAGAATAAGGGGGAGAGACTTCTGCATTCTTTGGACATTCACAGACAGCTACACTTTTACTTGGACAGAACCAAAGCTTTCAGAAAGACTGAGCAACTTCTAGTGGCATATGCTGCAGGATCACAAGGAAAGCCTATCTCAAAGCAGACTATTTCAAAGTGGAAAGGCCACTGCATTTGTTTCTGCTATTCACAGCATGGCAAATCAGTGTCTAAGGGCATTAGGCCACATTCAACCAGAGCAGCAGCCACTTCAGCAGCCTTCCTCAGAGGAGTACCAACCAAAGACATCTTAGAGGCTGCAACTTGGGGTTCAGTGCACACTTTTACAAAGCACTATCACTTACCTCTCTACTCGAAATCCAGGGCAGGCTTTGCCTCTGCAGATGTTCATCGTGTTTCACTGTTGCAGTCATTACACTTGGGTTATCCTGCTGGCAGGCTACCCACAGTTAGCCTGAATTCCAAAGTCTAGGTCCGGCGTCGGTTGCTGTCGCCTCTTCCCTGACATCAGCGCGCCAGGGGTATAAAAGATGCAGCCGACACCATTTTCTTCAGTCTTTCTTGCCGTGCGGTGCCTGAAGCAAAAGCAGTTCGCAAGTGGTGGTCGGCCGACTCCTGAGATTTTCAAAAACGAATTTCAGATCCGAAATATTCATTAAAGCCAAGTACCCCATTGGGGAAACTTTTTTCTTGCTCCAGACCGATGTCAGAAAAAGTTAACAATTGTATTTCTTGTGGGAAGCAAATACCTTCTAAGGATTTTCACTCTTACTGTATTCCTTGCCTAGGCCCTGATCACAATGGTGCTAGCTGTCGGTTTTGTGCTAGATTTAACCAACGCACTATTAAGCTTCGGTACGATTTTGCTTTTCATTACTTTGGCCGAAGATTCAATTATATAATGCCGTCGGATCAGCCGACGACCGGAGTTTATAAAAAGCGCAAGGAAAAGAAAAGGACAGGCATCCGAGGTCCAAAACTGACAACGAGGCTTCCGCTAAGCCAGTCGCAGGTTCTCAGTGAGGCGCTTTCGCAGCCCCTGACGCCCGCTACCTCAGAGCCACAGGCCGCTGACGACTCCCACGTGGAGCCAGCTAGGCCTCTGGATACTCAAGGTATTGGACACTCGAAAACTATTCCCTCAGATGGGTCCGGAGCCGCTGAGCAGGCATCGGCTTCTGAGGGTATTTTCAGACCTACATAGCTATATGTAAAGCCTACTTCAGCTTCCAAAGTAAAGACTAAAGCAGTTCTAAAGGCAAAGAAACAAGTACAGCATTCTCCTGGACAGACTTCCATGCCTAGAAAACAGATGCTCAAAATGGCCGAAGACCTAATTACCATGATCAGGGGTTCCCATCCCCCTGCTGACAAGAGGCCTAGGCAAGAGACAGAATATGAATCTTCAAATCAGATTTCCATTTCCTCTGATTCCTCTTCTGAACAGGAATGCTCTCTTCCTCCTTATGAGGATTGTGATGCTGAAGAATCTATCCCTTCAGCCTCACCACCTGAGGATTATTCTTTTGGGGAAACACTGCATACCATGAGGCAGCACTTCCACTGGGAGAGCCAAGACTACTCAGAATCTAAGAAAAGGCTTAGAGATTTTCTTTTACTACCTCAGCACAGGCCTCTGGCTATTCCTCCTGTGTTAGACATTGTAGATGATGTATTTACAGAGTCCGGCCTTTCTCCTGACTCCTTACCTCCTGCCCCTGTCAAACCAGACAGATACTACAGGGTTCCAGATTCACATAAATTTCTTTATAAAAACCCTACTGCTGACCCAGAAACTGTTTCTCAAGGTCCTGAAGGGGTCAATGCTTCTACTGCAAAAAACCCTATCCCCTCTGATAGGGATTCAAGGGCACTAGACAGATGGGGAAAAAAGGTTTACACGTCTGCTACTTTGGCTGTTAGGGCTTTAAATTGTCAATTTCATATGCTTAAATATCAGCAGTACTTAATATCACTGCTAAAACAGAAAATGTTGTCAAATTCTGATTGTGCAGAAAATAAGGAAATGCAGGATTTATTGCATGCAACTGAACAAGTGGGAAAGCATACATTGCAATGTGGTTTTTAATTATCTGGAGGCCTCTTGCAGGGCTGCAGTTACGGGTTCTGTCATTAGGAGACATGCTTGGTTAAAGGAACAGAATCTCCCTGATCATGTTAAAGCAAAATGATTAGATGCTCCATTACAGCTTGTTGTTGTGTCTTTCGGCTTTTCCCGGTTAGGGGTCGCCACAGCGGAATTCCGGTCCGCTAATGATTGGCAGTAGATTTTTACGTGCCGAATTGCCGGGCCTGACGCACAGCCTTCAATGAAAAAACTCCCATTCACGCATGTCGCCACACAAGACACTCTGAGAATCGAACGGAACAGCCTTATTTGGTCTTAAAGCAGAGGAGGTGTTGAAGAAAATGGAGGACAAAGTGAAATCTATGCAAATAGTAAAGGATTTATTACAGGTACAGCCACCCAGATTTAGCAGGAACTGGCCTACAAAGAATTGGTCCTTTCCAGTGTCAGACAGGCCACAAAGAGGCAGATGCAGACACCCCAGAGGCAGATCCCAGCCCCAGGGCTCATACAGGCATAAGCAGTGGGGCACTTCTACCTCCAAAAGCGGAGAAGACAAATCACAGCCATACAGAAAACAGTCCCAGTGACATCCCTATGCCAGCACCAAGCACTTATCTTTTGGCAGCCCCCTTGGGGGGGAAACTAGCACTTTTTTCTCAAAATTGGCACACGATCACCCAGGACAAATGGGTCTTGAATATAGTATCCCGGGGCTTCAGGTTCCACTTTCACACCCTGCCAAGGGCAAAAGGTATGCCAGACCTGCCACACAATCAGTGGGCAGAGGCACAAAAACAAGTTTCATCCCTCGTGGACATGAGGGCCATTCAGCAAGTACCACAGCAAGAGCAGGGACAAGGATTTTACTCAAGACTCTTCTTGGTACCCAGGAAGAACAAAGCCTGGAGACCAATACTGGACCTGTCTATTCTAAATAAATTTCTGGACGTTCCAAAATTCAAAATGTTGACTCTGCAGCAGCTTCTGCCCATGCTGGGCAAGAAGGCTTGACTTGTAACTTTGGACCTAAAAGAGGCATACCTGCATATCCCAGTCAGACAGTCTTGCAGAAGATGCCTCAGATTCATAGCTGGCTCAACGCACTACCAATTCTCTGCACTGCCCTTTGGCTTATCTACTGCACCCAGGGTCTTCACAAAATGCCTGGCACCAGTAGTTGCATTTTGCAGACAAAAAGGAATTCAAATATATGGACGACTGCCTTATTCAAGCGGAGAACAAGGACATCCTACTAAAGCATCTGGCGTTTGTAAACAGATTATTAATTTGCCTAGGGTACACAGTAAACGAAAAGAAATCAAAGCTAGTACCCTCTCAAGAGATGATATTCCTGGGTGCAAGCTTAAATACAACTGCCCAGATGGCTTATCTCATGCCAGACAAAAAAAGACAACCGACTTCTTACTTCAAAATGTTGGCAACAAAGACCCAGTTATCTGCAAGAAAAATTCTGCAGGCTTTGGGCTTCATGGCATCCTGCATTCTGCTAATTCCATATGCCAGACTGCATATGAGGAAACTACAATGGTATCTATAAAGTGTTTGGGCTCAACATTGCCACAGCCTGGAAACATTAATTACCCTCATTCCCTGCCTGCAAGAGGAGATGTTCTTCGTCTCACATTGCTGCAGTCATAACCTGTGGGTAGTCCGCTGTCCTCGGTCGGCCCGAATACCAAAGAGTTAGGCTGGCGTCGGTCATGGTCGCTCAGAGCTGACGTCAGTACGCAGTAGTACTTAAGCGCATGACCGACGCCATATCCTCAGTCTTTCTTGCCGCGTGGTCCGAAGCAGAAGCAGCGTTTGCAAGTGCCGTTCGGCGTTCTGAAATTTTCATTTTTCGAGTTTCAGACCGAAGACCAAGTTGGGCTAAGTACCCCGTTGGGGAATATTTTTGTCTTTTTTTGCCTCAGTTAATCCGGATGTCAGAAAAAGTTAATAATTGTATTTCTTGTGGGAAACAGATACCTCATAGGGACTATCACTCTCTCTGTATTCCTTGCTTGGGGCCTGAGCACGACGTAGTCGGGTGTCGCTTTTGCGCTAGATTTAATAAGCGCACCATTAAACGCAGATTAGACTGTGCTAGGTTGGTTTTCGGTAAGCGGTGTAACTACAACATGCTGTCGGATCCTCCGACGCCCGCTACCGCAAAAAAGAGAAAAGATAAAACTTTAAAGTCTAAACCGGATGAGTCGTCCGTTGCGGACGCCGGTTCTATGGAATCTACGGTTGAATCTGTGGATCCAGCCGAGGTCTCGGCTGAATCCCAGGGGGAACCTTTACTGTTACAGGAGTTGGCCTCTCAGGAGTTAGGTCAGGCCGAGGGGGCTTCTCAAGTTTCTGTGGTTCCATCCTTACAAAAGGTTATTAGGCCTTCTACTTCTGTCACTAAAGGCCCTGCTAAGGCTAGACTTCGGGCTCTGTTCCTAAAAAACATATGTTGAAAATGGCAGAGGATTTGATTACTTTGATCAGGGGTTCTATGCCCCCTCCAGAGAAGAGGCCTAGGGTGGAGACAGATTTAGAGGGATTGGAGCATTCCTCAGATTACTCTGAGTCCTCAGCTGAGGATATCCAGGATTTTCCTCCCTATTCTGATTCGGATGCAGAGGATTCCTGTCCTTCTGCTTCTCCTCCAGAGGATTTTTCCTTTTCTGAAACTTTGCACTCCATGAGTGAGCATTTCAAGTGGGAAGGGCAGGATTTTTCTGATTCTCGTAAGAGGCTTAGGGAATTTTTGTTTTTGCCACAGCATAGACCTTTGGCTATTCCCCCTGTTTTAGATGTTGTTCAGGATGTTTTTTCTGAAGCTTCCCTTAATCCTGATTCTTTACTCCCTGCCCCTGTCAAGCCTGACAGGTATTACAGAGTTCCAGAGGCACATAAATATTTGTATGAGTCCTAGAGCTGACCCGGAAACTATTATTCAAGGGCCTAAGGGTGTCAGGGCTTCTGTAGTCAAGAATCCAGTTCCTCTGGATAAAGATTCTAGAGCTTTGGATAGGTGGAGTAAAAAAGTGTATACCTCCTCCACGTTAGCTATGAGAGCTTTAAATTGCCAGTTTCATATGCTGAAGTATCAGAACTTTCTGTTAGGTCAGTTGAAATCTAAGGTAGATGCTTTATCTGAGGGTATAGAGTGTAAGGAATTGCAGGACTTAGTTCATGCTTCAGATCAAGTTGGTAAGCATTCCTTGCAGTGTGGCTTCGATGCTCTTCAGGCTTCTTCCAGGGTGGCTGCTACTGGTTCAGTTATTCGTAGACATGCCTGGCTTAAGGATCAAAATTTGTCAGAGCATGTTAAAGCTCGAATTTTGGATGCTCCTCTTCAATCTGAAGTTCTTTTTGGTTCTCCTGTGGAGTCAGTTTTGAAAAAGATGGAAGACAAAGCTAAGTCTATGCAGACGGTTAAGGAATTTTTGCAAGTGCAGCCCCCTAAGTTTAGCAGGAATTGGCCTGCAAGAGGATGGTCTTACCCTTCTTCGGATTTTCAATCTAAGAGTAGGTCTAGACGTGGTAGGGGCAGGGCTCACGCTCAGGGTTCTTTCAGACCTAGGACTTGGAGTTCTCCTGCACAATCTTCTGGTGAGGGCAGGGGTCCGCCTTTTCGTAAACAGACCGAATGACCTGTATCTCCAGCTGCCAGATTCTTCCTGTCTGGCAGCTCCTCTAGGAGGGAAGTTGGCACTTTTCAAACAAAATTGGCATTTGGTCACCCAGGACAAATGGGTGTTGGACATAATAAATCAAGGCTACAAGTTTTATTTTCACACTTTCCCTCCTTTCAAAGGCATGCCAGATGTACCTCCTCAGCAAAGGATGGAGGCTCACGAACAAATTTCTTTGCTTTTGCAGATGGGGGCAATCCAGGTGGTACCTCCGTCAGAAGTAGGCCTAGGGTTTTATTCTCGCCTTTTCCTGGTGCCAAAGAAAGGAAACACTTGGAGGCCAATTCTGGATTTGTCCATTCTCAATACATACCTAGACATTCCAAAGTTCAAGATGTTAACATTACAGCAACTTCTGCCTCTGCTAGGCAAAGATCACTGGATGGTAACTCTGGATCTCAAAGTGGCTTATCTTCACATTCCTATCAGGCCCAGCTGCAGGAGATTCCTGCGTTTTCGGGCTGGTACTTCTCATTATCAGTTCTCTGCATTGCCCTTTGGCTTATCTACTGCGCCCAGGGTGTTCACAAAGGTTCTGGCTCCTGTAATAGCTTTCTTAAGACTGAGGGGAATACAAATTGATCCTTATCTGGACGATTGCCTGATTATTGCTCAAGACAAAGACAAGTTACTTCAACATCTACAGTATGTAATGGCAGTTTTAAGGTGCCTAGGGTATTCTGTGAACGAAACAAAGTCCAGTCTAGTACTCTCTCAAGACATGTGCTTTCTGGGTGTGAGACTGAATACAGCTTCTCAGATGGCTTTTTTGACCCCGGACAAACAAAGAAATCTTCACCTATACTTCCAGCAATTATCAGTATGGTCCAGGCTGACTGCAAGGACAGTCCTTCAAGCCTTGGGGTTCATGGCATCTTGCATTCTGGTACTTCCCAATGCCAAACTGCATATGAGGAAGCTACAATGGTATCTCAAAGGTGTATGGACTCAACACTGCCACGATTTGGACACTGTCATTCAGATAATACCTTGCATCCAGAAGGAATTCTTGTGGTGCGCTCAGGAATGTCACCTAAACAAGGGACTCTCTGTGACCCGACCAGAGGCGAGTCAGATCTTAACGAATTGATGCCTCAGACCTGGCTTGGGGAGCACACTTCAATGGGAAATGGATTCAAGACACGTGGCCTCCCAGACTACAGCATTTGCATATCAACATGAAAGAGATGTTAGCAGTCCAATTTGCCCTGATGGCCTTCAAGGATCTACTTCAACCTGGACAGGTGTTGATTCAAACAGACAACACAACAGTCATGTGGTACATCAACAAGCAGGGGGGAACCCATTCTTACCCTCTTTGCAGACAAGCTATGATATTGTGGGAGACTGCTCTGAGTTTGCACATCACTCTTCAAGCACGGTTTCTGCCAGGAGCACAGAACTCCTTAGCAGATGTATTGAGCAGACAAATTGTGGATCCCCACGAGTGGAAATTGGATCCTCACGTATTCCAACAGTTGACAGTGGCTTGGGGAACTCCAGACATAGATCTGTTCGCTTCTCCACTAAATTTCCAACTGCCAAAATTTTGCACAAAGATGTTTCACCCAAAAGCTTGGAAAGTGGATGCTCTATCTTTCAGTTGGAACAACCTTCACGTCTATGCTTTCCCTCCTCTGCCTCTCCTTCCCAAGGTACTCTTGAAAGTCAGGAGGGACAAGCCTTGCATGATTCTAATAGCACCAGATTGGCCACGCCAGCACTGGTATCCTCTGCTGAGGAGTTTAGTTCAGGAGCCTCCTTGGCCTTTGCCTCTGATTCCTCACTTGTTGTCCCAGTCAAGCAATCATTTTCTCAATGTCAGGGTACAGTCCCTGCATCTCACAGCCTGGCGTATTCTGTTTTAGACCCTGGAAGGTCTCAGCTTCCTCAACAGGTTTTGAATGTCATTTTGGAAGCCAGACGGCCTAGTACTAGAAAAGTTTATGCTGATAAATGGAGAAGATTTTTTCTTTGGAGCACAGCAAAGAGCTTTGATGTCTCGGTGCCTAATTTGAGTTTTACTCTACAGTACCTTACTGAATTACTAGACAAGGGTTTGTCTTTTTCCTCCGTGAAAGTTCATGCTGCAGCCATTTCTGCTCACTATGATTGTGACCCTCCTTTATTTTCTCACCCTTTGTTTAAACAATTTCTTAGAGGGGCAAAAAACATAAGACCCCCACGTAGAGCTCCTACTCCTTCCTGGGATCTCAATTTTGTGTTGGAAAAGCTTACTTTACCTCCTTTTGAACCTGCAGCTACGTCTGAGTTGAAGTTTTTGTCTTGGAAGACTGCTTTTTTGTTGGCCATTACGTCTGCTAGGAGGGTATCTGAATTACAGGCTCTCATGGCAGTTGAACCCTTCCTGATATTCCATAAGGATAGGGGGTCCTTACGTACTACCCCTACTTTTATGCCTAAAGTTATTTCTAATGTGGCCTTAAACCAGTCTATTCATTTGCCTACTTTTTATGCTGATCCCCAAAATAAAGGGGAAAAAGTTTTGTATTCTTTGGATATTCACAGGCAGTTACGCTATTATTTGAGCAGAACTAAACAGTTCAGGCAGACTCAACAGTTATTTATTTCTTTTGCTTTGGGTTCACAAGGGAAAGCTGTTTCAAAGCAAACTATTTCCAAGTGGATTGGCCATTGTATTGCTTTTTGTTATTCTCATCATGGTAAGGATGTTCCTGCTGGGATCAGACCTCATTCCACTAGGGCTACTGCCACATCTACTGCCTTTTTAAGGGGGGTAGCTACTAAGGATATTTTGGAGGCAGCTACTTGGAGTTCAGTGCACACTTTTACTAAACATTACCATCTCCCTCTTTATTCCAAGTCTAGGGCTGGGTTTGCCACTGCAGTTTTACAGGGCATGTTAGCAGCTCCTAATGCTTTTTAGTTTGCCAGCCTCCCTTTACCTTTGCTTTGGGATTCTACCCACAGGTTATGACTGCAGCAATGTGAGACGAAGAACATAGTACAGTTTTGTACCTACCATAAATGTAGATGTTCGAGGATCCACATTGCTGCAGTCCAATTTTCCCTCCCTCCTTCCCCTCTATAGTTTGGGGTTGCTGTGTTTCTTTTGTGATAATTTTTAATTTCTCTATGTTGGTTGTTGGGTATTTCTATTGTGGCTATGGCCTTTTCCTTTTAGGCCTTCTGACATCTGGGGCAAGAAAGACTGAGGATATGGCGTCGGTCATGCGCTTAAGTACTACTGCGTACTGACGTCAGCTCTGAGCGACCATGACCGATGCCAGCCTAACTCTTTGGTATTCGGGCCGACCGAGGACAGCGGACTACCCACAGGTTATGACTGCAGCAATGTGGATCCTCGAACATCTACATTTATGGTAGGTACAAAACTGTACTTTTTGATGGTGGGCACAGGCCTGTCACCACAACAAGGGACAGCCTTTCACCCTACCAAGAGCCAGGCAGTCAATAACAACAGATGCAACAGATTATGCTGGGGTCCCACATGGCAGGAAAATGTATTCAGGGCACATGGCCCATAAGCCAAATGCATCTTCATATCAATCAAAAAGAGATGCTACCTGTTCAGGATGTCCTTCAAGGATGCATCTGCAGTCATCACATATGGGTTGTCCTGCCTCAGGCAGCCCTTCGGTCGGCCGGATTCCAAAGTCTGGGTCCGGCGTCGGCTGATGTCGCACTTTCCCCAACGTCAGAGCGCCTGGAGTATAAAAGCATCAGCCGACGCCATCTTCCTCAGTCTTTCTTGCCACGTGGTGCCCGAAGCAGAAGCAGTTCGCAAGTGCCAGTCAGCTAGCTCCTGTAATTCAGCTACCAAAGACTTCAAAAAGCGAAGTACCCCGTTGGGGACTTTTTCTTGCCTCAGCCGATGTCAGATAAAGTTAATAATTGTTTAACTTGTGGGGAAACAAATACCTCATAAGGATTTCCACTCTTACTGCCTACCCTGTCTAGGCCCAGACCACGACGTCTCGGCCTGTTCAGCCTGTGCTTCCTTCAACCGACGCACTCTTAGACGTCGGGCGGAGTTTGCAGAGGAATTTTTTGGGGCAAGTTTTTCATACAATATGCCGTCGGAGACTCTGACTTCACATTTAACAAAGAAACGGAAGGACAAGGACCGACACACACGGGCCGCGGTTTTGGCCGAAACCACGGCCAGGCCTACCGCGTGTGTCTCGGTCTTGGCTGAAACAGAGTCCTTGGTACTTCCGACCCCCGAAACCGCTCAACCGACACCCTCTGCCCCGGAGGCCCCTGCTGAGTCGGTTATTGAATTTCCTTCAGAAACTGGTGTCTTGGAAACTTCCGACACCATTCCTCTAGACAAAACTACACCAGCACATGGTGCAGCTAGGTCTCCTGCATCCATGTCCATAAAGGCTTTCACCAGGGCTAAAGCTGCTAAGCATACAAAAGCTATGCCTCCCAGGGTTATTCCTCAGGAACCCTCTACCAGTTCACAGATTCTATCTTTAGCAGAGGACCTTATTTCCTTAATTAGGGGATCTCAACCCCATCCGGACAGGGGCTCTCAACCCCCTCTAGACAAAAGGCCCAGGGTTGAGCCCTCTGATCCCCACTCCTCAGAGGAGGCCTCTGATGGCTCTGCTCTCGGACTACCAGGAGGAGGCTTTTTCGGCCTACGAGGATTCTGATGCAGAGGAATCAATCCCCTCGGCCTCCCCTCCTGAAGAACTATTCTTCGGGGAGACCCTTCACACTATGAGAGAGCATTTCAAATGGCAGGGCCAGGAATTCTCTGATTCCAGGAAAAGATTAAGAACTTTTCTGCATTTACCTCAGCATAGACCTTTGGCTATTCCTCCTGTTTTGACTGTCATTGGTGATGTGTACTCTGAGTCTAGCATAACCCCTGACACTCTTCCTCCGGCCCCTGCCAAACCCGATAGGCACTACAGGGTCCCGGACTCGCATCTTTTTCTTTACAAGGCCCACTCTGCTGATCCAGAAACTATTTCCCAGGGCCCTAAAGGGGTTGCAGCTGCCACTACTAAAAATCCACTCCCCTCTGAAAGGGAGTCCAGGGCTTTAGAGAGATGGGGTAAAAAAGTGTATACTTCTGCTACTCTTTCTATGAGGGCATTAAATTGTCAATTTCATATGATACAGTACCAAGAGTATTTGTTAGATGAATTGCATAAGAAACTGTCTTCACCTGAACCCCTAGATCGCAAATCACTTCAGGATCTGGTACATAACTCCCAGCAGGTTAGCAACCATTTCTTACAGTGTGGTTATGATGCATTGGAAGCTTCATGTAGGTCAGCTATGACAGGTGCAGTCATACGTAGGCATGCTTGGCTGAAGGAACAATCTCTGCCAGACCATGTTAAAGCTGAGCTTCTGGATGCTCCACTGGAAAAGCAAAAGTTATTTGGCTCCACTGTTCAGGAGGTCTTAAAGAAATTTGAGGAAAAGGCAAAATTTGTACAAACAGTCAAAGATTTTCTACAAGTCCAACCACCAAGATTCAGCAGAAATTGGCCTACCAAGAATTGGTCCTTTCCGGACACAGAAAGATTTCAGAGAGGCAAGAACAGGCGTGCCAGAGGTAGAGGGCAAGCTGGAGGCTCCTACAGGGGACGTCAATGGCAGCCTCCCAACCAGAGAGGTAGTGCAGGACCTACAACTGCTGCACAAGGACAGTCTCAATGACTTTGCTTTGACTCCGCCAACCAGGGCTCAATTAGAAGCACCTTTGGGCGGAAAGCTTTCCTTATTCTCAGAAAATTGGCACAGTATTACAAGAGACAAATGGACACTGTAAATAATAGACAAAGGATACAGGTTCCATTTTCGCACATTGCCAAAAAGAAAAGGCATGCCAGACCTGCCACCAAATCAAAGGGCAGAGGCTTTGAAACAAATCTCCAACTTAATGCAAATGAAAGCTATAGAAAAGGTTCCTCTTTCAGAACAAGGCCAAGGATTTTACTCCAGACTATTCCTTGTTCCAAGAAAAGAAAATCAATGGAGACCTATTCTCTACTTGTCCGCACTGAATACTTATCTCATTGTGCCAAAATTCAAAATGCTGACTCTACAGCAACTCCTTCCCATGCTGGGCAAGGGGTCTTGGCTGGTGACTCTAGACCTCAAGGAGGCATACCTGCATGTCCCTATCAGACAAAGTTGCAGAAGACACCTCAGATTTCTTGCAGGTTCAGAGCATTATCAATTCTCAGCATTGCCCTTTGGCTTATCTACTGCACCCAGAGTATTCACGAAATGCCTGGCATCAGTAATTGCACACTGCAGACTTCAGGGGATTCAAATATACCCATATCTGGACGACTGCCTTATACAAGCGGACAGCTAACAAACTTTGGTAAAGAATTATGCCATCCGCCTACTGCAGGCCTTGGGATATACAGTCAACATTCACAAATCAAGACTTGTTCCATCCCAAAGAATAACCTTTCTGGGTGCGGATCTAGACACAACCACCCAAATGGCTTTTCTCACAGAAGAAAAACAGACAACTACCGGATTACTTCAAGAATCTGATGAGACAAACTCAGCTGACTGCAAGGAAAATCCTGCAGGCCCTGGGTTGCATGGCATCTTGCATTCTTCTGATTCCCCAAGCAAGGCTGCATATGAGGAAACTGCAATGGTACCTAAGGAGTTTATGGACTCAGCACAGTCACAGCTTAGAAACTTTGATCCCACTCATTCCATGCCTCCAAAAGGAATTTCTGTGGTGGGCTCAAGCAAGCCAGTCAAACAGGGGTCTGCCCTTCACCAAACCATTAGCCAGTCAAACCATTACAACGGACGCTTCAGACCACGGTTGGGGAGCACACATGGAGGGCAGATGTATTCAAGGACTATGGTCACAAAAGGAGCTACGCATGCACATAAACCAAAAGGAAATGATGGCAGTGATACATGCAATCGAGGCCTTCAAACTCTTTCTGCTAATAAGGACAGACAACACCACAGTTATGTGGTACATAAACAAGAAAGGAGGTACCCATTCCTACCCTCTTTGCACACTGGCAATGAATCTATGGGAATTTTCCTTGAAACTCAATATAGAGCTGCAATCCCAGTTTGTGCCAGGAAAAGACAATATACTGGCAGACAGCTTAAGCAGAAATATCATGGATGCACACAAATGGATGCTGCACCCAGACATCTTCCTACAGATAACACAATCATGGGGAAGGCCAGACATAGATCTTTTTGCCTCCCCCACAATCATCAGCTGAAGAAGTTCTGCTCAAGGACATACCACCCACAAGCATGGAAAGTGGACACCCTCTCTTTCAGCTGGAGAACTCTAACAGTGTATGCATTTCCACCTCTCCCATTAATGACCAAGGTTTTACTGAAGATCAGGACAGAGCAGCCAAAAGTTTTTCTGATAGCTCCGGACTGGCCAAGACAGCACTGGTACCCACTGTTAAAGAGCCTGTCATGCACGAAACCATGGCCTCTTCCTCTATGGCCACTTCTACTGACACAGCACAATTACAAAACTGCATTCCAACCTGAAAACCTTGCAACTAACAACCTGGAAAATACCTTGACTCCTCCTCAGGACAAGCTATCCCAGAGAGTGAAAGATGTTATTATGGAAGCTCGCCGGCCTTCCACAAGAAAGGCATATTCAGCAAAATGGAAAAGATTTCACATTTGGAACACCACAAAGGACCTAGATGCGACCGTGATGAACATGGCACATATCCTGGAATACTTGGCAGAAATGTTCCACAATGGTCTGTCTTACTCTTCCATTAAAATTCATGCTTCAGCAATTTCAGCAGAGTACAATACTGATCCACCTGTCTTCTCTCATCCTCTCCTAAGTCAGTTTCTAAGAGGAATCAAAAACATCAATCCTCCAAGGAAACTACCTCTACCTACTTGGGACCTTAACTTCGTGTTGGAAAAACTAACACTGCCTCCCTTTGAACCAGCAGCATCTGCAGAACTACAGTTCCTGTCTTGGAAGACTGCTTTCCTTCTGGCCGTAACCTCAGCAAGAAGAGTATCTGAGTTACAGGCCCTTATGGCAGTACAGCCATTCCTTATTTTTCATCAGGACAGAGTTTCATTGAGAACCAATCCTACATTTATGCCAAAGGTAGTATCCAGGGTTTCATTAAATCAAGCTATTCACTTGCCTACCTTCTTTCCAAATCCACAAAACAAAGGGGAGAAACTTCTGCACACGCTGGACATACACAGACAGTTGTGCTACTACTTGGACAGAACTAAAGGTTACAGAAAAACTGACCAGCTGTTGGTAGCATATGCTGCTGGTACACAAGGAAAAGCAATTTCCAAACAGACAATTTCAAAATGGATAGGGAATTGCATTCGTTTTGTTACTCCTTTCATGGAAAAACTGTGCCAGCTAACATTAGACCTCATTCCACGCGAGCCACAGCCACCTCCACAGCCTTCTTAAGAGGGGTGGCTACCAAGGACATTTTAGAAGCTGCTACATGGAGCTCCATGCATACATTTGCCAAGCATTACAATTTACCTTTATATTCCAGATCCAGAGCAGGCTTTGCTACGGCAGTCCTGCAGGGCATTTTAGCTACACCATCCTTTACATAGTTCCTCCACCCCCAGATTGGCTATGGTATTCTACCCATATGTGATGACTGCAGATGCATCCTTGAAGGACATAGTACAGTTTTGTACCTACCATAAATGTAGATGTCCGATAGGTATGCATCTGCAGTCAGGTTTACCCTCCCTCCTTCCCCTCTGTGGTATTTCTTGGGTACTTACCCCTCTTATAGCTAGCTGGGGGGATCTATTACGGTGTCTTTGTTTTTATATTATTGTGCATGTTTGGAATTTTAAATGCATCTCTCCAAATTTAGCCTTCCTTAGAGGGCACCTGGCATCTGGGGCAAGAAAAACTGAGGAAGATGGCGTCGGCTGATGCTTTTATACCCCAGGTGCTCTGACGTCGGGGAAAGTGCGACATCAGCCGATGCCGGACCCAGACTTTGGAATCCGGCCGACCGAAGGGCTGCCTGAGGCAGGACAACCTATATGTGATGACTGCAGATGCATACCTATTGGACATCTACATTTATGGTAGGTACAAAACTGTACTATGCCCTGACAGCTTTCAAGGATCTACTTCATCCAGGACAACTACTGATAAGGATGGACAATACTACAGTCATGTGGTACATAAACAAGCAGGGAGGCACACATTCCTACCCCCTTTGCAGACAAGCCATGACTTTGTGGGACACAGCATTGACTTATCAAGTATATCTGCAAGCACAATTCCTGCCAGGAAAGAAAAATACTCTGGCAGATGAACTAAGCAGAAACCTCATGGATCCCCACAAGTGGAAGCTGGATCCACGAGTCTTCAGCATGATAATAAAGGAATGGGGATGTCCAGACATAGATCTATTTGCCTCCCCTCACAACTGCCAACTACAGAGATTCTGCACAAGGACTTATCACAAGCAAGCATGGAAAGTGGATGCTCTATCATTCAGCTGGAAAACCCTAACAGTATATGCCTTTCCTCCTCTGCCTCGCCTCCCAAAGGTACTCCTAAAGGTCAGACAAGAGAAACCAAAAATGATTTTGATTGCTCCAGACTGGCCCCGCCAGCACTGGTACCCAATCCTAAAGGGCTTGTCTCAAGGCCCAGCCTGGACATTGCCTCTAATTCCTCATTTACTGACCCAACAAAACAATCAGATCCTGCACAGTCAACTCAGAACCCTAAATCTGGCAGCATGGCAGATAATGTAGCCACTCAGAACACCTCTCTCTAAAGCAGTGATGGATTTTATTTTGGAGGCCAGGAGGCCCAGTACCAGAAAATCTTATGCAGAAAAATGGAAAAGATTTTGTGCTTGGAACCAGGCACAAGGAATTGACAGTTTTGTTCCAAATATTCCTCAGATTTTACAATACCTAACTGAGATGCTGGACAAAGGCCTATCCTTTTCATCAATTAAAATCCATGCCTCTGCCATTTCATCTCATTACAATACGGAACCACCTATTTTTTCTCATCCATTGCTAAGGCAGTACCTCAGAGGGACCAAAAACATAAGACCTCAGAGGGGCCAAAAACATAAGACCTCCAAGGAGAGCACCAACACCTGCACAGGACCTCAATTATGTCTTGGAAAAACTCACACTGCCGCCTTTTGAGCCAGCCAATACAGCTGAAATACAGTTCTTATCTTGGAAAACAGCTCTACTCCTGGCAGTAACCTCTGCAAGACTAGTCTCGGAGTTACAGGCACTCATGGCTGTGGAACCTTTTATAATTTTCCATCCAGACAGGGTTTCTCTGAGGACAAACCAGACATTTATGCCTAAGGTAGTGTCCAGTGTGGCCCTTAACCAAACCATTCATTTGCCTACTTTTTATCCAAACCCACAGAATAAGGGTGAGAGACTCCTGCATTCTTTGTACATACATAGACAGCTATGCTTCTACTTGGACAGAACTAAAGCTTTCAGAAAGACTGAGCAATTTTTAGTAGCATATGCTGCAGGATCACCAGGAAAGGCTATCTCAAAGCAGACTATTTCAAAATGGATAGGCCACTGCATTCGTTTCTGCTG
Source organism: Protopterus annectens (assembly GCF_019279795.1). Taxonomy (NCBI): domain Eukaryota; kingdom Metazoa; phylum Chordata; order Ceratodontiformes; family Protopteridae; genus Protopterus; species Protopterus annectens. The sequence continues at coordinate 1,064,382,770 of NC_056732.1, forward strand.
TTCACAACAAGGCAAATCAGTGCCTAAGGGCATTAGGCCACATTCAACCAGAGCAGCAGCCACTTCAGCAGCCTTCCTCAGAGGAGTACCAACCAAAGACATTTTCGAGGCTGCAACTTGGAGTTCAGTGCACACTTTTACCAAGCACTACCACTTGCCTGTCTACTCAAATCCAGAACAGGCTTTGCCACTGCAGTTCTGCAGGGCCTTATAGCCTCTCCTAATCCTATTTAGACCCAGCCACCCAACCTCAGCTTTGGGATTCAACCCAAGTGTAATGACTGCAACAGTGAAACATGGTGAACATAGTACAGTTGTGTACCTACCATAAATGTAGATGTTCAAGTGTATTCACTGTTGCAGTCCAGGTTACCCACCCACCTATCTCCCTTTTTTCTTTGCTGGGACTTATCTGTACTTCTCTATCCTATACAACCTATGTGGTGCATTTGCTTGTAGATACAGGTAAAGTTTATTTTTGTGCATGCATACTTATTGGCAGTTTTTAGCCTACCAATTTGGGGGCACCTGACATCTGGGGCAAGTAAAACTGAAGAAAATGGCGTTGGCTGCATCTTTTATAGCCCTGGCGTGCTGATGTCAGGGAAGAGGCGACAGCAACCGATGCCGGACTAGGACTTTGGAATTCAGGCCGACTGCGAGTAGCCTGCCAGCAGGATAATCCAAGTGTAATGACTGCAACAGTGAATACACTCGAACATCTACACTTATGGTAGATACACAACTGTACTTTCTGCAGGGCCTCATAGCCTCTCCTAATCCTATTTAGCACCAGCCTCCCAACCTTAGCTTTGGGATTCAACCCAATTGTAATGACTGCAACAGTGAAACACGATGAACATAGTACAGTTGTGTACCTACCATAAATGTAGATGTTCGAGTGTATTCACTGTTACAGTCCAGGTTACCCACCCACCATCCCCCTTTCCTTTGCTGGGACTTATCTGTACTTCTCTATTCTATACAACCTATGTGATGTATTTACTTGTAGATGAAGGAAAAGTTGTTTTTTGTGTATGCATGCTTATTGGCATAATTCAGCCTACCATTTTTAGGGACACCTGACATCTGGGGCAAGAAAAACTGAAGAAAATGGTGTCGGCTGCATCTTTTATATACCCCTGGTGCACTGAGGAGGTGACAGCAACTGACGCTGGACCAGGACTTTGGAATTCAGGCTGACTGCAGGTAGCCTGCCAGCAGGATAACCCAAAAGTGATGACTGCAACAGTGAATACACTCGAACATCTACATTTATGGTAGGTACACAATTGTACTTTCTCTGCACTGCCCTTTGGCTTGTATACTGCAAGCAGGGTATTCACAAAGTGCCTGGCTCCAGTAATTGCATTTTGCAGGCAAAGAAATATTCAAATATATCCATACCTGGACGCTTGTCTAATTCAGACAGAAAACCAGGTCATACTTCTAAATCATCTGGCATTTGTAAAAAGGGTTCTAACTTGTCTAGGGTACACCATAAATGAAAATAAATCACAGCTGGTACACTCTTAACAGATTACATTCCTGGGTGCAAGCTTGAACACAACTGCCCAGATGGCTTTCCTCACACCAGAAAAGAAAATTCATTTGATAACCTACTTCAAACAAGTGGCCACAAAAACCCTGCTATCTGCAAGACAAATACTGCAAGCGTTGGGGTTCATGGCCTCCTGCATTCTTCTAATTCCATATGCAAGACTGTGGGAAACTTCAGTGGTACTTAAAAAGTCTATGGAGTCAACATTGTCCCAACCTGGAAACAATGATTCCTATCATACCTTGCCTACGCCTGGAGTTCCTATGGTGGGCAGAGGCCTGCCACCAAAACAAGGGACTGCCATTCACACTACCCCGTGCCGCCCAAACCCTAACCTACAGATGCATCAGACTATGCATGGGGGCTCACCTGGCAGGGTGGTGCATTCAGGGCAAATGGAACCCAAATCAAATGCACCTACATGTCAGTCAAAAAGAAATGTTAGCTGTACAGAATGCTCTGACAGCCTTCAAGGACTACATTCATCCAGAACAACTAATGGTAAAGACAGACAACACCACGGTAATGTGGTACATAAACAAGCAGGGGGGTACACATTCCTACCCCCTCTGCAGACTAGCCATGGCCTTGTGGAACACAGCCTTGAGATACCAAGTGCAACTACAAGCTCAATTCCTGACAGGAAAACTGAATACATTGGCAGACGGACTAAGCAGAAATGTCATGGACCCACACGAGTGGAAACTGGAAGCACGGATTTTCAACATGTTGACAAGCAAATGGGGGGAGCCCAGACATAGATCTGTTTGCCTTCCCCCAGAACTACCAGTTGGACAAATTTTGCACAAGGACTCCTCACAAAAAATCCTGGAAAGTGGATGCTCTGTCCTTCAGCTGGAAAAACCTATCAGTCTATGCCTTTCCCCCTCTGCCTCTGCTCTCCAAAGTTCTGCTAAAAGTCAAACAGGACAAACCAAAAATGATTTTGATTGCTCCATACTGGCCACGCCAACACTGGTGCCCACTCCTGCGCAGTGTGTCACAAATATCTCCATGGCACCTACCTTAGACACCTTACTTACTGTCTCAGCAGGAGAACCAAATTCTGCACCCTCAGCTCCCAACATTGAACCTTGCAGCTTGGCTTATCACTTAAATTCACTCTTAGCATCCCTTAGCAAATCTGTGATGGATGTCATCTTGGAGGCGAGAAGACCTAGTACTAAAAAATCTTACGCTGACAAATGGAAAAGATTCTGTGCCTGGAACCAATCTTTAGGGATGAGCACAGCAACGCCCAATTTACCTCAGATTTTACAATATTTAACTGAGATGCTTCACAAGGGCCTGTCCTTTTCCTCTATTAAAATCCACGCTTCAGCTATTTCAGCTCAATATGACACAGAACCATCCCTCTTTTCTCATGCCCTGCTCAAACAGTATCTCAGAGGGGCAAAGAACTTGAGACCACCCAGGAGAGCTCCTACCCCTACCTGGGACCTTAACTTTGTTTTGGAAAAGCTCACTTTGCCTACTTTTGAGCCAACTGCTACTGCAGACTTAAAATTACTTTCTTGGAAAACAGCTTTCCTCTTAGCAATCACTTCAGCTAGAAAGATATCTGAATTACAGGCCCTTATAGCAGTGGAGCCTTTCATCATCTTTCATGTGGACAAGGTATCTTTGAGGACCAATCCATCCTTCATGCCCAAGGTGGTTTCCGGTGTGGCTCTTAACCAGTCCATTCATTTGCCAACCTTCTATCCCAATCCACAAAACAAAGGGGAATGGATTCTACATTCCTTGGACATGCACAGACAACTTAGATTCTACTTGGGCAGAACTAAATTTCAAAGAAAATCTGAACAATTGCTAGTGGCATTTGTTGCTGGGGCAGAGGGGAAGGCTATTTCAAAACAAACCATTTCAAAATGGATAAGCTATTGCATTCTTTTATGCTATAAGCACCATGGAAAACCTATCCCCCAGGGGATAAGATCTCATTCCACCAGGGCTGCATCTACGTCTGCAGCCTTTCTCAGAGGTGATCCTACCAGGGATATTCTAGAAGCTGCTACCTGGAGTTCAGTACATACTTTCACCAAGCATTACCTTTTACCAATTTTCTCTAAATCCAGAGCTGGCTTTGCCACTGCAGTCTTGCAGGGCCTTATAGCTGATCCTAATGCTGTATAAATCCATCCTCCCAACCATAGCTTTGGGACTCTACCCAAATGTAATGACTGCAACAGTGAAACACTAAGAACATATTACAGTTGTGTACACTTTCCATAAATGTAGATGTTAGAGTGTATTCACTGTTGCATTCCTGGTTACCCTCTCTTCAGCCCCCTGTTTTTCTCTTACTATACTTCTACTTTCTTTCATAGGTTCATACTAGGCTATCTGCCCTAGGGCATTTATAAGCCTAGCCAGAATGTGTTTGGCTTTCGCCACCCATTTTAAATTTATTTTGCTATGCCCTTTTTCGAGGTTAGTATACTGTGCCTCTGTCCAACAGTGACACAGAAGTGATACCCGGGGTAAACCTACGATCTCCCATCCATTCATCAAGATTCCTCTTGAAGAGAGTCAATGAGGGACTCTGCCTAACCTGGACTGGGATTTTATTCCAGAGTGAAGGGAGACTCTGGGTTATGAATCTGTCCCTCCAGCATGTCCTATTTATTTCAGTGCTGAGGTTCAAGCGTGTGGCTCGATGGGATTTGGATTTTCTCAGGTGCAGAATGTCCATTAATTCTGGGTTGGACATGGCTTTATACGTCAGGCACAGATCGCCTCTGAACAGGCGGTATGCCACTGAGTAGAGCTGGAGTTTCTTTTACCGGGCAGCATATGGCATCTGTTTGAGCCCTTTGATCCTCTTGGTGAGGTACTTTTGGGGTCTTTCCAGTTGCTGCAGGTGTCTGGTAAGGTACATCCCAAAAGGGGCATTGTACTCAATTATGGGCCTGATGAGGGATGAGTAAAGAGGCACAATGACCTCCCCTGATCTAGATGTGAATCCCTTCATGATTAGGTGGGCTATATAAAATGTTTTTCTAACCACTTTGGCCACGTGGTTGTCAAATGAGAGATTGCTATCAACTTGGGTACCCAGGTCCCTAATTACTTCTTCTGTACTTAATGGATTACCACCTATGTGGTAATTTGTGGGCACTTTGTTTTTGCCAAAGGGATGACTATACACTTTTTGGCATTTAGCTTGAGGCCATGGCTCTGGCACCAGTTGTCTGTTTCTATGAGGCCCTTTTGGAGGATGCTTGTGTCGGCTGGAGAGTCGATTATGGCGCCCAGTTTGCAGTCATCTGCGAACTTGGTCAGCCACAGTCCTTCTGTGTTGGCCTGTACCTCCGAGAAATATATGCCGAACAAGAGAGGTCCCAGGACTGAGGCTTGTGGGACACCACTTGTAACTGGTTTGGAGTCTGACATGGCTCCAGCAATTCTAACCATGTGGGTTCTGTCCTTCAGCCAGTTTGCAATCCATCTAGTGACATAGGGGTTTATATTTAAGCTGGTGAGCTTATCTATAATGCCCGAGTGGAGTATTGTATCGAAGGCTTTTGCGAGGTCCAGGTAGGCTGTGTGGACCACCTTCCCCTCGTCAATGGCCTTGGTGACTGTTTCAAAGAAATCAACCGGGTTTAAGAGGCAGGATCTGCCCTTAACAAAGCCGAACTGGGTAGGATCCAGTGTCTGTAGGTCCCCAATATCTTTATTTATGAGGTCCATGATGATCCTTTCCATAGCTTTGCAGACCAAGCTAGTCAGGCTTATGGGGCGATAGTTTCCAGGATCCATTGAGGCACCACCTTTATGGAGAGGGACCACTGTTGCTGTACACCACTCTTTGGGCACATATCCTGTAGTAAGGCTGAGATTGAACAGTAGTTTTATGTTTGGGTTTAGCTCTTCTTGGAGTTCATGTAGGACGCAGTCTGGTCCCATTGATGCTGTGTTTTTTGCTTTGGAGAGGGCAGCTCTTACCTGAGCATCTGAGATGTCAGGGGGGCAGCACTCTGCTGTGATAGATATTTGCCCTTTTGGTGAGGAGGGGGGGGAGAAGTTTGCTCTGAACCTGTCAGCTAGGATGTTGGCAATGTCTGTGGGTTCAGTGTATTTTTTGTCATTTTGGACTAATTCTGAGCATATCTGGGAATTACCACCCAGGTTCCTAACTAAAGAAAGCCTTGTGATTATCCTTAGTGTCCTGTGCAATTATTCTCTCGAAGCTGGCCTTAGACAATTTTATGAGTGCCCGTAGTTTTTTGCTAATACTGATCAGTGATGCCTTCCCTTTTTGGGATTTTGCTCTATTATTTAGTAGCTTCCTCCTTGTATCGTATAGTTTGTTTATGGCTGGGGTCCACCAGACAGGACGTCTGCCTTTGGAGGATTGGGTCTTGGTTTTATTTGGGATCGCATGATCCATGCATTCCTGAAGGTGTTCATAGAATGCGTTTATAAAGGATTCTATGGATTCACTATGCTTAAAAGCCTTTTTGGTGTATTTGCTTTTGGTTGGAGGTATATTTTTGTGTTTTTAATTTTATTTGCTCCCCATTTGGGGGGCACCTGACATCTGGGGCAAGAAAAACTGATGTAATGGTGTTGGCTGCATGTTTTATACCCCTGACAACCTGACGTCATGGAAGAAGGGACAGCAACCAATGCAGGACCCAAGACTTTGTTAATCAGGCCAACTGAGGGCAACCTGCCAGCAGATTACCCAAATGTAATGACTACAACAGTGAATACACTCGAACATCTACATTTATGATAAGTGTACGCAACTGTACTTTTTCTTCCCCAACTATTCAAACAAAGGAGAGCATTGCCTACATACCCTAGATTTTCACAGACAAATTCGCTTCTACTTGAACAGGATTAAGGCCTCTCATAAATCAGACCAGTTATTTTTGACCTATTCTGGAGGTCACATTGGCTAAATGGTTGAAAGACTGTGTGACCTTCATTTATAGACAACGTAATTACCTACTACCATAAAGGTTCATTCTACAAGGTCGGTGGCAACTTCTGCTGCCTTCCATGCCAGAGCTTCTTTACATGACATTTGTGCAGCTGCAACTTGGGCTACCCCTCATACCTTCATCAATCATTACAAATTGGATTTGGCCTCCAGGGGAAGAGCGTCTTTTGGTTCTATGGTGCTCAGGAATGTCCTTCCTTGAGAGCCTCCCAGGAATAAAGGTAGCTGGGGACTCTGTCTCATATGTAAGGAATGAACAAGGATTAACAATATCAGATAAAGAAGTTATGTCTTACCATAACATTCCATCTGTATTGTTGATCCTCATTCAGCCATTACGACCCTCCCTCCTTCTCCCTCCTGTGGCTTCTAATGGATCTCACTATCTGGTTCTATTAGGTCATTTGACCAGAGATAGCCTCTACCTTCTTTTGACTTGCAAACTCAGTCTGAGGTAACAGGGAGAGGGGAATTCTGGGTAAGAGTTTTAGCTCGAGAGTTTGTAGCTGATGTGAGCTTGGAAGATGGCCGGCTCTTTTCCGAGGTTGGAACCGATACCCATATGTAATGACTGAACGAGGATCAACAATACAGATGGAACGTTATGGTAAGACATAACTTCATTTTCTCCACCACCCTTTCTGTGAAATCAGTGCTTTCAGTGTCCCTGTTCAAAGTAGCTGACACACACACACACACACACATACACTGTGGGATTTGATTCACACACACCTGGGAAAGGCTGGCACAGCTTTCCTGCTGTGCCACCTCCATCCAGACTGTAAGGTAGATACCCTGTCATCAGAACACCCAAAGCCAGCTACTCGAAGTGCCCAATTAATACTTGTACAAGTGGTAATGTTTGACCAAGACATAAGACTTACAGGAACGTAGAGCCAGTGCCATTAAATAAATGCAGTTACTCTCAATGGTTAAATATTTTCCAAAAGACCAGCTACAATATATGTGTGTGTGTATGTGTGTATCTACATATCTATGTATCTATATTTATATAAGTATATATGTATGTATAATATGTATTAAATAATAAAGTAGAACACATGAAATACTGAATATTTACAATAAACACCAGAGTTTTAATCACAGGAAATATAAAAATACAACACAGATGGAAAAACTCGTGTAGATACAGAAAAAAAAAACATTTGGCTAATCTCACTATATATTCCTGACTGACTGAAGAATTACTGTTCTCTAATTACTTACTATAGCAAGGCAAGATGAGGTTGATGAGTGTCTTTGTTGTCAGGTCGAAGTGCATCTCTCACATCTCCCATTAGTATTCAAATACAGTTTCAGTGCTGGATACAGAATGACATCACATCTGGTTGCCTGTCTCTGTAGTTCCCACACTACCCCCTCATTAGCAACTGAGCCAGGATTTTGGCACTGATATTCACAATACACACAGAACTTTAGCTAAGTTTATTACTGCATCTGAAAACTGTAAAACAATACCAACATTTCCACCCCTCCTGCAGAAACTAAGAAGCCATACTCCGCACCTCAGGGTAGCAATTACTGTGCCACTAAGGACAATAGAGCAAGATCCCAGCCCATGTTTTTCATAGACATCACATCTGGTTGCATTCAGACCTGTGAGATAAAATCTTCATGGCCTAAACCAAGTTATTTAATTTCAGGCTATTTTTCTGAAGGTTAGCTGGGCTGAGCTTAACCCTGTCCTTTCCGACATCCTGTGTTAAAATATATGCATTTAATCAGTTACAGCAATACAGTCTGACATACATGTATATTTCTTTTCTGTCCAGCAGGACTCACTGTTGATACAGTTTTAACACAAGCAGCTTTACGAATACATTTTAACACAATCATCTTTACAAATCAGTTTGATATTCAGATGTCATATAAATCTTTAGAAAACTCTAGCTAGCTAGGCTGGCATGTGTTACACATGCAGTGCCCTACTCCCCCTAGCACAGCTGATACAACCTCACATAGTCACTGCTTGAATAAACCAGATGTCCTTCAAGAATGCAACTGCAGTCATAACATATGGGTTGTCCTGCCTCAGGCAGCCCTCGGTCGGCCGGATTCCAAAGTCTGGGTCCGATGTCGCATTTCTCTCCGACGTCAGTGTGGCTGGAGTACATAAGCATCAGCCGACGCCATTTTCTTCAGTCTTTCTTGCCACGCGGTGCCTGAAGTAGAAGCAGTTCGCAAGTGCCGGTTGGTCAGCTCCTGTATTCTTCGAATCCGAAGTCATCAAAAAAGCTAAGTACCCCGTTGGGGACCTTTCTTGCCTCAGCCGATGTCAGAAATTACTGAAAAAGTTAACAATTGTCTGTCTTGTGGTAAACAAATACCTCATAAGGATTTCCACTCTTACTGTCTTCCTTGCCTTGGCCCAGACCACGACATCTCGGCCTGTGTCGCCTGTGCTCGCTTCAATAAGCGCACTCTTAGGCGCCGGGCAGAGTTCACTGAAGACTTTTTCGGCGATAAATTTGCTTATACAATGCCGTCGGAACTTCTGACATCGCAGACTCCTAAGAAACGAAAAGACCGGGACCGACATCCTCGGCCCGCGTCTTCCACCGACTCCACGCCAAAGCCTACCGTGAGTGCCCCGGTTCCCCCTGAGATGGTTATTTCACCGCTCCGAACCGAAGACACCGCTTTACCGACACCTCCGATTCCGGAGGCCACACCGATGCCAGTTATAGATTTTCCTCCGGATACTGAAACCGAGGAAATGCCCGAGACCATTGCTGTAGATAAGGTCACTCCTGCACGTGGAGCTGCTAGGCCTCCTATGGCCATATCTATTAAGGCCTACACACGTGCTAAGGCAGCCAGCAAGTCCAAGCACCTTACTGTTAGGGCCTTACCTCAGCCTACTCATGAAACACAAATCATGACTATGGCCGCAGACTTAATTTCCATGATTAGAGGTTCACAGGCCCATCCTGAGAGAGGATCCCAGCCTCCTCCTGATAAGAGGCCCCGGGCTGAACCCTCTGACCCTATCCCTTCAGATGAAGGTTCTGAGGACTCTGTTCACTCCGATGGCCAGGAAGAGCCCTTCCAGACCTATGAGGACTCTGATGCAGAGGACTCCATCCCCTCGGCCTCCCCTTCTGAGGATATTTCTTTTGGGGAAGTTCTGCATACCATGAGGGAACATTTTAAGTGGCAAGGCCAGGAATCTTCTGATTCCAGAAAGCGCCTTCGAACCTTCCTTAAAAACCCCCAACACAGGCCCCTGGCTATACCTCCTGTGCTTGATGTTTTGGATGACCTATACTCTGACTCCAGTGTTACCCCGGATACTCTTCCTCCTGCCCCAGCCAAGCCAGACAGATATTATAGGGTCCCAGAAACACATTCTCATTTCTTTAGGGCCCATGCTGTTGATTTAGAAACTATTTCTCAGGGACCTAAAGGGGTTTCAGAATCCACCTCCAAAAATCCCTTGCCTTCCAACAGGGAAGCTAGGTCAACAGAGAGATGGGGGAAAAAGGTCTACACCTCCACTACTTTATCTATGAGAGCTCTGAATTGCCTCTTTCATATGTTTCAATATCAGGATTACCTGTTAGATGATTTACAGAAAACATTGGCCTCTCCTGAACCTTTAGACAGGAAGTCTTTGCAGGAAGCTGTACATAATTCTCAGCAGGTCAGCAATCACTTTCTGCAGTGTGGATATGATGCATTGGAAGCTTCATGTAGGGCAGCTATGACAGGGGTGGTCATTCGTAGACATGCATGGTTAAAAGAACAACCTCTACCAGATCATGTTAAGGCAAAACTTCTTGATGCACCTTTGGAAAAAAACAAGCTTTTTGGTACTAATGCTAAAGATGTGTTAAAGTCCATCGAAGAAAAAGCAAAATCAGTTCATACGGTCAAAGATTTCCTCCAGGTTCAGCCACCCAGATTCAGCAGGAATTGGCCTTCTAAAATCTGGTCCTTTCCTAATCCTGAAAGATTTCAAAGGGGTAAAAACAGGCATGGCCGAGGAAGAGGACAATACAGAGGTTCTTACAGGGGATGACAATGGCAACCAGCAAACCAAAGAAGTGACACAGGGGTCTCCCCTGCTCCACAGGGACAATCTCAATGACTTTCCTCTACTTCCGCTGACCAAGGAGCAAATAGAAGCTCCTTTGGGCGGAAAATTATCTCTGTTTTCAGACAATTGGCACAGATTGACAAAGGACAAATGGATTTTGGACATTATAGACCAAGGTTACAGGTTCCACTTTCATACCTTACCAAGAAAACAAGGCATGCCAAACCTACCACAAAACCAGAGGGCAGAGGCTATCAAGCAAATTTCTCTGCTTGCTCAGATCAAAGCAATAGAAAGAGTTCCAAAACAAGAACAAGGCCAGGGGTTTTACTCAAGACTGTTCCTTGTTCCAAGAAAAGAAACTCAATGGAGACCAATACTGGATTTGTCCACATTAAACACTTTTCTCATAGTACCAAAGTTCAAAATGCTGACTCTACAGCAACTCCTTCCCATGCTGGGCAACGGGTCTTGGCTGATTACTCTGGACCTCAAGGAGGCATACCTGCATGTCCCTATCAGACACAGCTGCAGAAGATACCTCAGATTTCTTGCAGTGCCAGAGCATTATCAATTCTCAGCATTGCCATTTGGCTTATCTACTGCACCCAGAGTATTTACAAAATGCCTGGCTTCAGTAATTGCTCATTGCAGGCTTCAGGGGATCCAAATTTACCCATACCTGGACGACTGCCTCATACAAACGGACGACAAATTGATTTTGACAAAAAACTTGAACTATGTCATACAATTGCTACAGGCTCTGGGATAGACAGTCAACTTCCAAAAGTCAAGACTTCAGCCATCCCAGCAAATAACCTTCTTAGGAGCCAATCTAGACACAGCATCTCAAATGGCTTACCTAACAGAAGACAAGCAAGAGAAGTTAACTCATTATTTCAAAGGTTTGGCAAAACTCACCCAGATGACTGCAAGGGGATTCCTACAGGCCCTGGGTTACATGGCATCCTGCATTCTCCTGGTTCCATTAGCAAGACTACACATGAGAAAGCTTCAATGGTACCTAAAAAGCCTATGGTCTCAGCACAGCAACAACCTAGAGATAACCATACCGCTCATTCCATGCCTACAAAAGGAATTCCTATGGTGGGCCTCTGTAAGCCAGGCAAACACAGGTATGTCATTCAAAAAACCTCAGATAACACAGACCATGACCACAGATGCCTCAGACCTTGGATGGGGGGCGCACATGGAGGGCAGATGTATAGAAGGACAATGGTCTCCAAAGGAAACGCATCTGCATATAAACCAAAAGGAAATGCTGGCAGTAATGCATGCCATCGAGGCCTTTCGACAACAACTTCAGCAAGGCCAACTACTGATACGGACAGACAACACCACTGTGATGTGGTACATAAACCAGCAAGGGGGCACCCATTCCTACCCCCTTTGCAGACTGACAATGAATCTTTGGGAAAAATCACTGAGCCTAAACATACAGTTGCAATCCCAGTTTGTTCCAGGCAAAGACAATGTGCTGGTGGACAGCCTAAGCAGGAATTTCATAGATCCACACAAGTGGAGGTTACATCCGAAAATCTTCACACAACTCACCTCGACATGGGGCAGGCCAGAAGTAGACCTATTTGCCTCACACCTCAACCATCATCTACAAAAATTCTGTTCAAGGACATACCATCCACAGGCTTGGAAAATAGATGCCCTTTCATTCAACTGGAACTTTCTAAAAATCTATGCATTCCCACCTCTGCCACTGATGACCACAGTATTACTAAAGATCAAAGCAGAGAGGCCCAAGGGGATCCTAATAGCTCCAGACTGGCCAAGACAACACTGGTACCCACTACTACGGAGCATATGTCACAACAAAAAGTGGGCCCTTCCCCAATGGCCCCTACTTTTGACTCAACACAACTTCAAAACAGTGCATCCAAACCTTCAGACACTGCAGCTAACAGCCTGGGAGATCCCATGAATAACCTCAATCTATCTCTCTCCAAGGAAGTTCAGCGGATATTAACAGAAGCTCGAAGACCATCCACCAGAAAGGTTTACTTAGCAAAATGGAAGAGATTCAGCATTTGGAATACCAGCAAGGGACATGATGCATCATTATTGAATATCCCACTCATCCTGGAATATTTGGCAGATATACTACAGAATGGACTCTCATATTCTTCCATAAAGATACATGCTTCAGCTATCTCAGCTAGATATAACACTGATCTGCCTGTGTTTTCACATCCTTTGTTAAGGCAGTTCCTCAGGGGAATCAGGAACATTAAGCCACCAAGAAAGGCTCCAGTGCCAGCTTGGGACCTCAACTTTGTCCTAGAAAAACTGACTCTACCTCCCTTTGAGCCAGCAGCTTCAGTGGACGTACAATTTTTATCATGGAAGACAGCTTTCCTCTTGGCAATTACCTCTGCAAGAAGGGTTTCGGAACTACAGGCCCTAATGGCAACACCACCGTTCATAATCTTTCACAGAGACAGGGTCTCCTTAAGAACCAACCCTACTTTTATGCCAAAGGTGGTATCTAGGGTTTCTTTAAATCAAGCTATTCACCTGCCTACTTTCTTCCCCAATCCTGAGAGCAAAGGGGAAAGACTGTTGCATACCTTGGACATTCACAGACAACTTCGCTACTACCTGGACAGAACCAAGACCAGTAGGAAGTCTGATCAGCTTTTTGTAGCTTACGCCCCTGGAGTACAAGGAAAAGCAATTTCCAAACAGATTTCAAAATGGATTGGACATTGCATCAGATTTTGTTATTCCTTCCATGGGAAGAATGTTCCAGCCAATGTCAGACCACACTCCACCAGAGCTACAGCCACCTCTACAGCATTCTTAAGAGGGGTGCCTACAAAAGACATTCTAGAAGCTGCTACATGGAGCTCCGTGCATACATTCTCCAAACACTACAATCTCCCTTTATATTCCAGATCCAGAGCAGGCTTTGCTTCGGCAGTCCTGCAGGGTTTGATTGCCACACCATCTCTTTCCTAGAGCATTCCTCCTCCCCCAGCTAAGCTATGGTATTCAACCCATATGTTATGACTGCAGTTGCATTCTTGAAGGACATAGTACAGTTTTGTACCTACCATAAATGTAGATGTCCGATAGATATGCAACTGCAGTCGGATTTTCCCTCCCTCCATACCCCCCTATGCCTTGGGTCCACTCCTATCCCTGTTTCTCTTAGCTGGGGATATCTGTTATGGTGTATCTGTTTATTGCTTACTTATTTGTCTGGAATCCTGTTTTTGTCTTCCAATTTGATTACAGCCTTCCTTGAAGGGCACCTGGCATCTGGGGCAAGAAACACTGAAGAAAATGGCGTCGGCTGATGCTTATGTACTCCAGCTGCTCTGACGTCGGAGAGAAATGCGACATCAGCCGACGTCGGACCCAGACTTTGGAATCCGGACGACCGAGGGCTGCCTGAGGCAGGACAAACCCATATGTTGTGACTGCAGTTGCATATCTATCGGACATCTACATTTATGGTAGGTACAAAACTGTACTTTTTCTGCCCACTTAACACTAGCAACTACCCATGCCTGTTTGTGGTAACACTAATCAATGTAACCGTATTATACAAATGATTTTTATGGTGCTGCATGAATAGCCATGATGCAGCATACAGTCTATGATCCATGTTGTCCTATCTAGCGTGTACTATGCACCACAATTGATGCCTAAAGTATTTGGTACACACAACTAATCCATAATGTGCACCACCTATAGTCTGCACTGCTGCCCATGACTCCGCGCATTTATAGTTGCCCTCTGATAGCAGACCTTCCAAGTGTAGATGAGAGGGATGAGTTTTATTTATTTATTGTATTTATTTTGACATTTGTTGACCAGGTTAGTCTGACTGGGCAGAAGCCCTTTTTCAGCAGAGACCTGGGGAGAAAAGTTCCAGTAATGTAAGTTAAATAGTTACAACTGTAACATGATATGACATAGACAATGTAAGGCACTTAATTACAAGCAGGTATGTAGAAAAAATACTGTACATACAGGATAAAATGTGACACAACTGTGAGGCAGGACTTAAGTGTTAGTTCTCGGGTAGGATTTTAGAATGGGTTTTAGCATCTCACAAAGCGAGGAGGACATGACCAAAACAAAATGATGAATACAAACCTTGTACCTTCTATCCATGAGGTTTTATTTGAGCATACAATTTGAGGAGTTGATAAACAGTACCCTGAAAAGCCTTTTCCATTTCATACATTCCTTTACTAGATGGTAAGGAAGACACTGGCCCCTTTGCCTTCTTTTTATCCAGGATTCATGACTCCAGTGTTCTGGGGGATTCCTTGACCAGCTGCAGCATAGGAAGAGGTGTAATACAGATTCCAATTTGTAGATGTGTTAATGAGCATTTGCACACAAAATAGAATGATTTGTAATTGTAACTACACCCCTGACCCCAGCTATCCATATTTTTCAAAGATGATGAAATACTTTTTTGTTTTAATATAAGGGTGCTGCTGTAATCTGGTGCAGCAGGGATAAAGTATCCAGCAGCATCAGCGTGATGTCCTTCAAGGATGCATCTGCAGTCCTTACAAATGGGTTGTCCTGTCGTCAGGCAGCCCCTCGGTCGGCCGGATTCCAAAGTCTGGGTCTGGCTTCGGCTGGTGTCGCACTTCACCCGACGTCATAGCTGCAGTTCTTCGGGTATAAAGGCATCAGCCGACGCCATTTTCCTCAGTCTTTCTTGCCGCATGGTGCCCGAAGCAGAAGCTGTTCGCAAGTGCCGGTCGGTCAGATCCAGAGATTACTACTACCGAATACTACTTCGAAGACTTCTAAAAAGCTAAGTACCCCGTTGGGGACTCTTTCTTGCCTCAGCCGATGTCAGAAAAAGTGAATAACTGTTTAACTTGTGGGAAACAAATACCTCATAAAGATTTCCACTCTTACTGCTTACCTTGTTTAGGCCCAGACCACGACGTAGCAGCTTGCCTAGCCTGTGCTTCTTTTAACCGACGGACGCTTAGACGTCGGTCTGAGTTTGCTGAGCAGTTTTTCGGCTCTGATTTTGCGTATATTATGCCGTCGGATCCCCCGACTACACAAATTGCCAAAAAACGCAAAGAAAAGGACCGACACTCGCGGTCCGCGGTTTCGGCCGAAACCGCAGTTAAGCAAACTGCGAGAGTCTCTGTTTCGGCCAAAACCGAGCAAGCGGTCCTTGCTTCAGCCGAATCCATGCCTTCCACCGAGGCCTCTTCTAACCTGGTAGAATCGGCTTCTGAAATCCAACCTGCTGTTGTGGTTTCTCAGGAATTATCGGACACTATTCCCTTGGATGTATCAACCCCTGCACGTGGAGCTGCTAGGCCTCCTGCAGCCATGTCCATGAAGGCCTTTGCCAGGGCTAAAGCAGCCAAAACTACTAAGTCTGTGCCTGTTAAGCCCCCCTCCAGTTCCCAAATGCTTTCTCTGGCAGAGGATCTCATCTCTTTAATAAGGGGATCCCAACCTCATCCGGACAGGGCCTCTCATCCACCTCCAGAGAAGAGACCTAGAGCAGAGCCCCCTGAGCCAGTGTCCACGGATGATTCCTCTGATGATTCAGACAATACAGACCCTCCAGAGGCTCCTTATTCTCCTTACAAAGACTCTGATGCTGAAGAGTCGATTCCTTCTGCCTCTCCACCTGAGGAATTTTCCTTTGGGGAAACCTTACATGCCATGAGGGAACAATTTCAGTGGCAGGGCCAAGATTTCTCAGACTCCAGGAAAAGGCTTAGGACCTTTTTGCATTTACCACAACATAGGCCTTTAGCTATACCTCCAGTTCTTTCTGTTGTAGATGATGCATTTAATGATGCTTGTACTGCTCCTGATTCTTTACCTCCAGCCCCTGCTAAGCCCGATAGGTTCTACAGGGTCCCGGACACACATCACCATTTATACAAGGCTCCTTTTGCAGATCGCGAGACTATCTCCCAGGGGCCTAAGGCAGTAGCATCTACCTCTGTTAAAAATCCCCTCCCCTCTGAAAGGGAATCCAGGTCCTTAGAGAGATGGGGTAAAAAAGTATACACCTCTGCTACTCTGTCAGCTAGGGCCTTGAACTGTCAGTTTCATATGATCCAATATCAGGAGTTTATGCTTGATCAGTTAACTAAGAAACTGTCCTCTGATGAATCTTTAGATAAGAAATATGTTCTGGAAATGGTGCATAACATTCAGCAAGTTAGTAACCATTCTTTAAAATGCGGCTATGATGCACTGGGAGGCTTCCTTTAGATCAGCCATGACTGGCACAGTTATCAGAAGGCATGCATGGTTGAAAGAACAGGCCTTGCCGGACCATGTCAAATCAAAACCACTAGATGCTCCCATGGACAAGGTCAATTTATTTGGTTCTCCTGCTCAGCAGGTACTGAAGAAAATGGAAGAGAAGGCAAAATCTGTACAAACAGTGAAAGATTTCTTACAGGTCCAACCTCCAAGGTTTAGCAGGAACTGGCCTCCAAAAATTGGTCCTTTCCAGACTCCTCTAAAGCACAGAGAGGCAGGAATAGGCGTTCAAGAGGCAGAAATCAATCCAGGGGTGCCTACAGGGGACGCCAGTGGCAGGGCAACAACCAGCGAGGCACAGACACAGCCACTACCACTGCAACAGGACAATCACAGTGACTTGGCTCTGGCACCGCCTACCAGGGAACAGCTAGCAGCACCCTTAGGCGGAAAGCTAGCCTTATTTTCAAAGAACTGGCATTACATCACAAGGGACAAGTGGATTTTGCAAACTATAGACCAAGGTTACAGGTTCCATTTCCATACTCTACCAGGAAAAAGAGGAATGCCAAACCTACCACCAAATCAAAAGATAGAAGCTCTAAAACAAATAGCTCAATTAGTAAGAATGAGAGCTGTGGAAAAGGTACCATCTATGGAACAAGGAAAGGGGTTTTACTCCAGACTCTTCCTGGTACCAAGAAAAGAGAAAAAATGGAGGCCTATTCTCGACCTGTCCGCTTTAAACACATTCCTCATTGTTCCAAAATTCAAAATGCTGACCCTACAGCAGCTTCTTCCCATGCTGGGCAAGGAGTCTTGGCTGGTAACTCTAGATCTCAAGGAGGCATACCTGCACGTCCCCATACGACCAAATTGCAGAAGATACCTCAGATTTCTTGCAGGATCAGAGCATTATCAATTCTCAGCATTGCCCTTTGGCTTATCTACTGCGCCCAGAGTGTTCACGAAATGCCTGGCATCAGTAATCGCTCATTGCAGACTTCAGGGAATCCAAATTTATCCCTACCTGGACGACTGCCTGATACAAGCGGACAACAAAAACAAGCTAACAGAAGACTTACAAAGAGTCATTTACTTGCTGCAAGCTCTGGGATATACAGTCAATGTAAAAAAGTCCAGGCTGATACCATCCCAAAGAATAACCTTTTTAGGTGCAGAGCTGGACACATCAAAGCAGATGGCATTCCTAACTGTAGAAAAACAAGAACAACTTCCTCTCTACTTCTTGGCATTAACAAAGCAGAACCATCTAACAGCAAGAAAAGTACTGCAAGCCCTGGGCTTCATGGCATCCTGCATAATTCTGGTCCCTCATGCCAGACTGCATATGAGAAAGCTACAGTGGTACCTGAAGAATTTATGGTCTCAACACAGACACAGCCTAGAAACCAAAATTCCACTAATACCATGCCTGAAGCAAGAGTTCCTATGGTGGGCTCAGGCCTGTCAATCAAACACAGGTTTGCCCTTCTACAGCATTCAACCAAGCCAAACCATCACAACGGACGCCTCAGACCTCGGTTGGGGGGCCCACATGCTGGACAAGTGCATACAAGGCCTATGGACTCAAGATCAGCTGCACCTGCACATAAATCTAAAGGAAATGCTGGCAGTAAAATTGGCAATCCAGATATTCAGACCATTCCTCCAAGAAGGACAGTTGATGATAAGGACAGACAACACCACAGTTATGTGGTACATCAACAAACAGGGAGGCACACATTCATATCCTCTATGCCGGATGGCACTGGACCTATGGAATGTGGCTCTGAGCTACAACATTCAGTTTCAAGCAATTTTTGTACCGGGAAAAGAAAACATTCTAGCAGACATATTAAGCAGAACTACCACGGATGCCCACGAATGGATGCTACACCCGGACATCTTCAAAGACATCACAAGAAAATGGGGACTACCACAAATAGACTTATTTGCATCCCCACTCAATCACCAGCTCAAGAAATTCTGCACAAGGACGTACCACCCACTTGCTTGGAAGGTGGACTCCCTATCTTTCAGTTGGAAAAACCTGACAGCATATGCATTCCCACCACTTCCTTTGATGCACAAGGTGCTATTGAAGATCAAAGAGGAACGTCCAAGGATCATTCTGATAGCTCCAGACTGGCCAAGACAACATTGGTACCCATTACTGAGGAGCATGTCTCGGGAACAAATGTGGACACTACCCCTGATCCCATTGCTGTTAACACAGAACAGCTACAACATCCTGCATCCAAACCTGAAAACTCTGCAGCTGACTGCCTGGAACATTGCATAAGAGCAACTAACCAAAATTTATCCCAAAGGGTTAAAGACATTATCCTTGAGGCTCGCAGACCTTCAACAAGAAAGAATTATGCAGCAAAATGGAAAAGATATCTCATTTGGAGTACTGCAAAGGGAAAAGATGTGTCACTGGTAAACATAGCCAACATCCTGGAGTACTTGGCAGTGCTCTTCCATACAGGCCTGTCCTATTCCTCCATCAAGATACACGCATCAGCTATTTCGGCAGAATACAGCTTGGATCCCCCTGTCTTCTCACATCCTCTGCTCAGGCAGTTTCTGAGAGGTATTAAAAATGTAAAACCTCCTAGGAAACCACCATTGCCAGCATGGGACTTGAACTTTGTGCTAGAAAAATTGACACTTCCTCCTTTCGAACCAGCAGCAACAGCAGAATTACAATACTTATCCTGGAAGACTGCTTTCCTGCTGGCAATCACCTCAGCAAGAAGGGTTTCTGAACTACAGGCATTAATGGCAGTACAACCCTTCCTGATCTTCCATCAAGACAGAGTGTCCATGAGAACAAATCCTACATTTATGCCTAAGGTGGTATCCAGAGTGTCTTTAAACCAGGCTATCCACCTACCTACATTCTTCCCCAACCCACAGAACAGGGAGAAAGACTGTTGCATACCTTGGATGTGCATAGACAATTACGCTACTACCTGGACAGGACCAAGTGCAATAGAAAAACTGACCAGCTTCTGGTAGCATATGCAACAGGAAGGGAAGGAAAAGCAATTTCAAAACAGACAATCTCCAAGTGGATAGGAAATTGCATTAGATTTTGTTACTCCTTCCATGGAAAGAAAACTCCAGAGAACATCAGGCCTCACTCCACAAGGGCTACAGCCACTACTACAGCTTTCTTACGAGGGGTGGCTACCAAGGGCATTATAGAGGCTGCTACTTGGACCTCCATGCATACATTTGCCAAGCATTATAATTTGCCTTTATACTCTAGATCCCGAGCAGGTTTTGCCACTGCTGTTTTGCAAGGGATCCTAACTACACCATAATCTCTCTTCTTTCCTCCTCCCCTAGTTTGGCTATGGTATTCTACCCATTTGTAAGGACTGCAGATGCATCCTTGAAGGACATAGTACAGTTTTGTACCTACCATAAATGTAGATGTCCGATAGGAATGCATCTGCAGTCAGATTACCACCCGCCTTCCCCTCTGTGGTACTCCTAGGGTATTTGCCATCTTTCAGCTAGCTTGGGGGGGATCTATTATGGTGTATTTGTTTGTATATATGTACATACATGCTTATTTTATGTGTTTGCTCTCTACTATTTGGAAACATTGGCATTTATCCAAATTTAGCCATCCAAGAGGGCACCTGGCATCTGGGGCAAGAAACACTGAGGAAAATGGCGTCGGCTGATGCCTTTATACCCGAAGAACTGCAGCTATGACGTCGGGTGAAGTGCGACACCAGCCGAAGCCAGACCCAGACTTTGGAATCCGGCCGACCGAGGGGCTGCCTGACGACAGGACAACCCATTTGTAAGGACTGCAGATGCATTCCTATCGGACATCTACATTTATGGTAGGTACAAAACTGTACTTTCATCGCACATACAGCTGCAGTCATAACAGATGGGTTTTCCTGCCGTTAGGCGGGTCCTCTGTCGGCCGAATTCCAAAGTCTAGGTCCGGCATCGGTTGTCGTCGCTTCTTCCCTGACGTCAGTGCGACAGGGGTATAAAAGAACCAGCCAACGCCATTTTCTCCAGTCTTTCTTGCCGCGCGGTGCCCGAAGCAGAAGCAGTTCTCAAGTGCCGGTCGGCCAGCTCCTGAGATTACGAATATTTTGCAACCGAAGTCTTCTTGAAAGCTAAGTACCCTGTTGGGGAAACTTTTCTTGCCTCCAACTGATGTCAGACAAAGTTAATAATTGCATTTCATGTGGGAAGCAAATACCTCATAAGGATTTTCATTCCCTCTGCCTGTCATTTTTGTGCTACATTCAACAGACGCACCATTAAGCGTCGGGCGGAGTTCGCACAACACTATTTTGGCAAAAAATTTAATTACATTATGTCGTCGGATACTCCGACTCCAGTTTTGAGTAAAAGACGCAAAGATAAGGACCGACATACGAGGTCCGCGGCTTCTACCGACACCACGCCAAAGCCGACTACAGGTGGTCCGGTTCTCAGTGAGGCACCTACGCAGCCCCTGACTACCGACGACACTTCATTGGTGGTGTCTACTGTACCAGAGGTTGCAGGCTCTTCGGCCCACACCCCGACTACAGATACCGAAGCCACTCTTGGCGGTGAAACTCAGAGTTTAGACAGGTCTGCCACCTCTCAGAGTGTCTTCAGGCCTTCCTCTTCTTTTTCCATCAAGGCTTTCACTAAGTCTAAAGCAGCCATGCATACTAAAAGACAAGCTCCACAGGGCCCTTCTCAAGGCCCCATGCCTAAAAAGCAGATGCTCAAAATGGCTGAGGATTTGATTACTCTTATCAGGGGTTCTCAACCCCCCCCCCCTGGACAAAAGGCCCAGAGTGGAGGAAGAATCCCCCTCCTCGGACCAGGCCTCCATTATTTCAGAACATTCTGATGACCAGGAGCATTCATACTCCCCTTTTGAAGATTCTGATGCAGAGGAGTCCATTCCCTCTGTCTCCCCCGCCTGAAGATTACTCTTTTTGGGAAACCTTGCATACCTTGAGGGAACACTTCCACTGGGAAGGCCAAGAGTACTCCGACTCCAAGAAAAGGCTTAGGGATTTTCTCTTGCTAACTCAGCACAGGCCTCTGGCTATACCTCCTGTCTTAGACATTCTAGATGATGTGTATTCGGAGGCCTGCCTTAACCCAGACTCTTTACCTCCAGCCCCAGTCAAGCCTGACAGGTATTACCGGGTTCCTGACTCACACCAATTCCTATACAAAAGCCATGCGGCTGACCCAGAAACTATCTCACAGGGCCCCAAGGGAATTAAGGCCTTCACTGCTAAAAATCCATTACTTTCAGAGAGAGATTCCAGAGCTTTAGAAAGGTGGGGGAAAAAGATATACACCTCGGCCACCTTAACCATGAGGGCATTAAACTGCCAGTTCCATATGTTAAAGTACCAACAGTTTCTGTTATCACAGTTGAGAAGCAAAATGTCACAACCTGAACAACCAGACTTGAAGGAGTTGCAGGATTTGATGCATAGTGCAGAACAAGTGGGTAAAAACATACCTTGCAATGTGGTTTTGATGCTTTAGAGGCCTCATGTAGAGCTGCTGTTACAGGATCAGTCATACGTAGACATGCCTGGCTCAAAGAGCAAACCTTACCAGATCATGACAAAGCTAAATTACTAGATGCCCCTCTGCAAAAAGATGTATTGTTTGGTGTTAAAGCTGGGGAGGTATTAAAGAAAATGGAGGAAAAGGCTAAATCAATGCAAACAGTGAAAGATTTCCTACAGGTACAACCTCCATGTTTCAGTAGAAATTGGCCTTCCAAAAATTGGTCCTTTCCAGCCACGGACAGACCCCAAAGAGGTAGATACAGGCGCCCGAGGGGCAGAGGGCAATCTCAAGGATCATTTAGAGGCAGACAATGGCAAGCACCTACACAAAGAGGTGGTGAGGATAGTTCACAGCCATTCAGAAAGCAGACCCAATGACTTTCCCCTTTGCATGCCAAGCAAGCCTCAAATGGCAGCACCTTTAGGCGGAAAACTGGCATTATTTTCGAAAAATTGGCATATTGTCACAAAAGACAAATGGATCCTGGACATTATAGACAGAGGCTACAGATTCCATTTTCACACCCTTCCAAAAATGAGGCATGCCAAACCTGCCACACACAAAGGGCAGAGGCACAAAAACAAATTTCAGATCTCATGGACATGAAAGCTATTCAAGAGGTACCTACACAAGAACAAGGTCAAGGTGTTTACTCCAGACTATTCCTGGTACCAAGGAAGGGAAAAGATTGGAGACCTATTTTGGACCTATCCATCCTAAACACATTTTTACTCGTGCCAAAATTCAAGATGCTCACATTACAGCAGCTTCTTCCCATGCTGGGCAAGGAGTCTTGGCTGGTAACATTGGACTTCAAGGAGGCATACCTGCATGTCCCAATCAGACAAGATTGCAGAAGATACCTCAGATTTCTTGCAGGTTCAACCCATTATCAATTCTCTGCATTGCCCTTTGGCTTATCTACTGCACCCAGAGTATTCACGAAATGCCTGGCATGATTAATTGCCTACTGCAGACTTCAAGGAATACAAATATACCCATATTTGGACGACTGCCTGATCCAAGCGGACAGCAAGCACATACTTCTGAAACATCTGGCTTTTGTAATAATGTTGTTGAATTCTCTGGGATACACAGTCAACAAAAAGAAATCAAGGCTAATACCCTCTCAAACAATAATTTTCCTGGGTGCCAACTTGGACACAAACACCCAGATGGCCTGCCTCACGCCAGAGAAACAGGGGCAACTAACTCAATACTTCAGAAAACTAGCAAATTTCACCAGGCTGACTGCAAGGAAAATCCTGCAGGCTCTGGGATTCATGGCATCTTGCATCCTACTAATCCCATGTGCAAAGCTGCATATGAGGGAAACTTCAATGGTACCTGAAAAACCTATGGTCTCAACAAAGCCACAGTTTGGAAACAATAATACCACTGATTCCATGTCTTCAAAAGGAATTTCTGTGGTGGGCTCAAGCATGCCAAAGAAACACAAGTCTCCCATTCTGCAAGCCTCAAGCAAATCAAGTCATCACAACAGACGCCTCGGACTACGCCTGGGGGGCGCACATGACAGATCGGTGCATTCAGGGCAAATGGTCCCAAAAAGAAAAGCACCTACACATCAATCAAAAGGAAATGCTAGCAGTAATAAATGCTATTATAGCTTTCAAAAACCTTCTGCATCCAGATCAGCTATTGATAAGTCAGACAACACCACAGTAATGTGGTACATAAACAAACAGGGAGGAACCCATTCATACCCCCTATGCAGGCTGGCCATGTCTCTTTGGAACATGGCTCTGGAATTACAAATCGAACTTCAAGCACAGTACTTGCCAGGCAAGGAAAACACGCTGGCAGACAACCTAAGTGGAAATTTGACAGATCCACACGAATGGAAGTTGCATCCTCAAGTTTTTACAGAGATAATTCAAGCATGGGGAAGGCCAGACATAGATCTCTTTGCCTCCCACAAAAATCACCAATTGGCAAAATTCTGCTCAAGGAATTTTCATCCACAGGCCTGGAGAGTGGACGCACTCTCAGTTGGACAACAATGACAGTTTATGACTTTCAACCTCTTCCTCTGCTGCCCAAAGTTCTATTAAAAACCAGAGCAGACAGACCAGAGATGATTCTCATTGCTCCTGACTGGCCAAGACAACACTGGTACCCACTCCTGAGGAGCCTGACGCATTCCCCACCATGGATCCTACCTCTAATGCCTCTTCTTCTGACTCAGCACAACTTCAAAACTCTTCACAGTCAGCTGAAAGATCAATCTGGCCGCATGGAAGACTCCTTAACTTCACAACAGACCCTACTCTCCAAGGAGGTGCAGGATGTCATTTTGGAGGCCAGAAGGCCTTCTACTAGAAAAGCTTACTCTGCAAAATGGAAACGGTTTTGTGCCTGGAATGAGAAAAAGGGTCAGAATCCTGGAATACTGAATTTACCTCAAATATTACAGTATCTAGCTGAGATGCTAAGCAGTGGACTTTCATTCTCCTCCATCAAAATCCATGCCTCAGCCATTTCTGCAGAATACAACACTGATCCTCCTTTATTCTCTCACCCCCTCTTAAGACAGTTTCTCAGAGGGGCTAAGAATGTAAAACCCCCAAGGAAACAACCAGTACCTTCATGGAACCTCAATTTCATTCTAGAAAAACTGACCTTGCCTCCTTTTGAGCCAGCTGCCTCAACAGAACTGCAATATTTGTCCTGGAAAACGGCCTTCCTTCTGGCTATCACCTCAGCTCACAGGGTATCGGAACTACAAGTCCTCATGGCTGTGCAGCCTTTCATCATTTTCCATCAGGACAGAGTTTCCTTACGAACCAATCCGTCCTTTATGCCAAAGGTGGTATCCAGGGTAGCTTTGAATCAGGCTATTCACTTACCTACCTTTTACCCTAATCCTCAAAACAAAGGGGAGAGACTACTACATTCCTTGGACATCCACAGACAGCTGCATAATTATTTGGACAGAACAAAGCCTTTCAGAAAATCAGAGCAACTCTTTGTGTCCTATGCTACAGGAGCTCAAGGGAAGCCAATTTCCAAACAGACAATCTCAAAATGGATAGCCCACTGCATACACTTTTGTTACTCTTTTCATGGTAAAACTGTACCTGCAGGCATCAGATCTCACTCCACAAGGGCCACAGCTACCTCTGCAGCTTTCCTCAGGGGGGTTCCTACCAAAGATATTTTGGAAGCAGCCACTTGGAGTTCTGTACATACCTTCTCCAAGCACTATCACCTACCATTATACTCCAAATCTAGAGCAGGCTTTGCCACAGCAGTCTTGCAGGGCATCCTGGCTCCTCCTAGTTCCACCTAGTGCCTACCACCCCTTTTTAGCTTTGGGATTCTACCCATCTGTTATGACTGCAGCTGTATGCACGATGAACATAGTACAGTTTTGTACCTACCATAAATGTAGATGTTCGAGTGCTAATACAGCTGCAGTCCAGGTTTCCCTCCCTCCTTCCCCTCTTGGGACAGGCCTAATGGCTAACACCTCCTCATACAACCTGATTGGGGTATTCTTTTATGGTGTATTTGCTTGCAACTACTGTTTTTTGATTATATTGCATTGCATTATTACATAAATTTATGTATTGCCTTCCTTCTGGGGGCACCTGACATCTGGGGCAAGAAAAACTGAAAAAAATGGCGTTGGCTGGTTCTTTTATACCTTTGTCATACTGACGTCAGGGAATAAGCGACGATAACCGACGCCGGACCTAGACTTTGGAATTCGGCCGACCGAGGACCCGCCTGACGGCAGGAAAACCCATCTGTTATGACTGCAGCTGTATTAGCACTCGAACATCTACATTTGTGGTAGGTACAAAACTGAACTTTCTCCTGCCTGTCTTAAGTTGATATCTGTATTATTATAAGCAAAGCACCTTTATGTAAATCATTTAGAAAAGGCTCTGCTCTTCATTTTCCGGTTGATTGTCATCTTTCAGTTGGGTCAGTCATCTCTTAAAAGGCTTGAAAGTCTTTTCCGGATAAACTCATTCGGGTCCCAACCTTCGAATTTCTCTATCAATGCAATACCCCATAAATTATTTATTTATACTGTTTTGTTGATAGTCAACATTGTTTTCCATTCTTTGAGACCATAGCTATGTTAGCAGTAATCCACTGCCTTGATAGTTCATTTTGAGCTGTCCTTCCTGCATCTGTGGCAGCTTTGTCTTATTTTTATGACAGTGGTTTTAATTCATTACAAGACGCACATCATCTGTTGCATCATACAGGGCAATAACTCTACCACATTACAAATGGTAATGAAATTGCTGTTAGTTATATTTGATGTCTCTGGACCTGCAGCCATAATGACACCATGTAGCTAAAACAGGAATAACTTTTGCTAAAATGCATATTTCTTGGAAAATGTAAGTAGTACATTTAAATAAATATTATTAATGGTTTCGGCTACTAGATTTACTACAGTGGTTGGAGAACATGTTCTTGGTTTGTATCCACTCCTTGTGCATGCATATGCACAACCTCTGTTACAGACACACATTTACTGTAATTGTTTACCACAGCGGATTGCTTGCAAGTAAAATTAATGATTTTATACACCTTTCACTGAATTCTGAACTTTAGATTAATTACTGGTCTGCCTTTGTACTGTGGTAGCTTCAGAATGAATTGTACACTTCAGATGACTATTTTTGCGACCATTCATTGGCCCTTCCCACACATTTGCAGATACCACATCTGTCTCAGCTTGAACCTGATGAAGTCCAAAGTTGTTTTTGTTTAGGACAAAAGCACTCAACATTTTTTTATTTCTGTACGACCTACAATTTTTTTATACTGGTGACTTATTAAAGCATTTATCTGTGTAACTCCCTCTGGTATTTGGAGGCTCATTCTTCCAGATTCTGCTTATTGTTTTTCAAGTGAGTGTAGTTTTGTACTTCTGCTTTGTTTTTTCCAATTTTAGATTCTGGTTGCACAAAGTCACGCATGGTCAGGAGTGGCCTTAGGTCAACTGGTACCCTAGGCAAAAGGGCTCCATGGCACCCCCTACCACACCATCTGGTGCCCCCATCCTGGTGTACCTACACCAAATAAATACTGGAAAAGCATCCCTGCTACAGTGTCGCCCTAGGCGGCCGCCTAGTTGGCCTATGCCTAAGGCCGTATATGCGCATGGTGCATGTAACAGTCCTGTAGGTAACTGATCTTAAGTTGCAAACCATTTACTACTCTAAACAAATGTATCTAGATCAGATGTACTTCTGAACGATGAAGTCCAAAAATTCCGATGGCTAATGATCAATCCTAAAACACTGAAAGCCAAAAGAGTGAAAATATAAAACACTTATCTATGCCCCCCACTCCCTGCTAATTATATGACCAGCTCCAAGATTGCTCTGTAGTGGGGAAGGTTTCTCCAGTCCCCGCTGTGCACAATCTTACACAGACTTAACACTGGTAGAAGAGATAAAATGTGTTTTGATCAGTTCTGCCAGTGTTAAATACATTTGAGATAAACTTTCAAAAATATGGAATATTTCCCTCTGATCATATAACGGATCAGTCTGTGCCTGGAGTTAGAAACTAACTGTATTTTTATCAGATTTCTGCTGCAGAAATTAACTCATTTTGCATATGTTTTTTGCATGAATTCTCTTCATCATGCTAAGTGTAACATGGTCGTCTTTGCCCAGAATCTTTGATTATTTTATCTGAACTTTCATTGTCAGTATTTTATACATATGGTCAGACTACACTCAGCCCAGAATATTGAGATTATGCAGAGAAAGTGAAAGTAACATGCTTGAAGCATTTTAAATGTAGAGGCTCTAGCTAGCAATAGGATGTGCTGTGCACTAGGATCCAGTTTAAATGCAAATAGTGGCCACGGTGGTGCAGCGGTTAGCGTTGCCACCTCACAGCAAGAGGTTCTCCGGTTCGATCCTCGGCTGGGGTGCCTTCTGTGTAGAGTCTGCATGTCCTCCCTGTGGTCGCGTGGGTTCCTCCGGGTGCTCCGGTTTTCTCCCACATCCTAAAGACATGCTGTAGGTGGATTGGACACACTAAATTGGCCCGAAGCATGAGTGCGTGCATATGTGTGCCTTCTGTGGAAGGTTGGGTGCTGGGCTGGCAACTCGACACTGTGAAACTCTACTGCCAATCATGAGCGGACAGGTGATCCGCTGTGCCAACCCCTAACTGGGAAAATATGAAAGAAGAAGTTTGCATTTAATACACAGGCTTTCTGACTTGGTCACATTTGCTGTCATTTGCAGTTTTGATTGAGTGCACATAACTCATTCTGGTTGTCACTGAAGTCACGGAAGCTGTGTGCAAAGTTACATACACTGTATATGAAATATACTCCTGTAGCACTAACAAACAATTCTTCTGTAGGCTGTTCTTTCTGTAAAACAATATATGGATACAGTAGATGTCCTTCATGGATGCATCTGCAGTCATAACAGCTGGGTTGTCCTGTCGTCAGGCAGCCCGTCATTCGGCCGGATTCCAAAGTCCGGGTCCGGCTTCGGCTGATGTCGCTCTCCATCCGACGTCATCTGTGCTGGACTTCGGGTATAAAGGCATCAGCCGACGCCATTTTCCCCAGTCTTTCTTGCCGGCGGCGCCGCAGCAAGCGGTTCCGGTCGGTCGGATCCAGAGATTTTTTAGACTTCTAAAGCTACTCTTTCTTGCCTCAGCCGATGTCAGAAAAAGTTAATAATTGTTTAACCTGTGGGAAACAAATACCTCATAAAGATTTCCATTCTTACTGTCTGCCTTGTTTAGGCCCAGCCCACGACGTGAGCAGCCTGTTCGCCTGTGCTTCCTTCAACCGGCGAGCAACTTAGCGTCGGAGTTGCAGAACAGTTTTTCGGTTCTGACTTTGCTTACATTATGTCGCCGGAACCTCCGACTACACTTTCTGCCAAAAAAAGATGAAACCACGCAAACTGATCTAGGTACAGCGAACCTATCTCTACACTTGAGGCCCCTGCTACAATTCATGAATCGGCCTCTGAAACTTTACCCACTGACTTATCAGACACCATTCCCCTGGATGTCTCTACCCCAGCACGTGGTGCTGCTAGGCCTCCAGCAGCCATGTCCATTAAGGCCTTCGCCAGGGCTAAAGCAGCCAAGTCTACCAAATCAGTGCCTGTTAAACCACCCTCATCCAGGCCCTCTTCTAGTTCCCAAATGCTCACCTTGGCAGAAGATTTGATTTCTTTAATTAGAGGATCTCAACCTCACCCGGACAGGGCCTCTCAGCCCCCAGATAAGAGACCTAGGGCAGAGCCCCCTGAGCCAGTGTCCTCTGATGATTCTGCAGATGAATCAGACATTACTGACCTGCCAGAGGCTCCTTTCTCTAATTTTGAGGATTCTGATGCTGAAGAATCCATTCCAGCTGCTTCCCTCAGAAGAATTCTCCTTTGAAACCTTGCATGCCATGCGAGCAGTTCCAATGGCAGCAACAAGAATTCTCAGACTCCGGAAAAGACTTAGAACTTTTCTGCACCTTCCACAACACAGGCCCTTAGCTATACCTCCTGTTCTTGCTGTGGTAGATGGCGCTTTAATGATGTCTGCTCTGCTCCAGACTCATTACCCCAGCCCCTGCCAAACCAGACAGATTTTACAGGGTGCCTGACACTCATCACCACCTTTACAAGGCCCCCTTGCAGACCCAGAAACTATATCCCAGGGTCCCAAGGCAGTTGCTCGACCTTAGCTAAAACCCTACTCCTTCTGAAAGGGAAGCAAGGGCATTAGACAGATGGGGTAAAAGTATACACTTCAGCTACTCTCTCAGCTAGAGCTTTAAACTGCCAGTTTCACATGATTCAATACCAAGAGTTTATGCTTGATCAGTTAACTAAAAAATTAACCACTGATGAAGCTCTTGACAAGAAATATGCATTAGAAATGGTAAATAACATACAACAGGTTAGTAACCATTCCTTAAAATGTGGCTATGATGCACTGGAGGCTTCATTTAGATCAGCCATGACTGGCACAGTGATAAGAAGGCATGCATGGCTAAAGGAGCAAGCTCTACCAGATCATGTTAAAGCTAAATTGTTAGATGCTCCTATGGATAAGACAAGTTTGTTTGGTGCACCTGCACAGCAGGTTATGAAGAAAATGGAGGAGAAGGCAAAATCAGTTCAAACTGTTAAAGATTTCCTGCAGGTTCAACCCCAAGGTTTAGCAGGAACTGGCCTGCCAAGAATTGGTCCTTTCCTGACTCCACAAGATTTCAAAGGGGCAGGAATAGACGTTCCAGAGGCAGAAACCAAACCAGAGGAAGTGCCTACAGAGGACGACAGTGGCAAGGTAACAACAGAGGCACAGGCCACTGCCTCTTCTTCAACACAGCCACAGTGACTTACTCCTAAAACCGCCTACCAGGGAGCAAATAGCAGCTCCACTAGGCGGAAGGTTAACTTTATTTGCAAAGAACTGGCACCACATAACAAAAGACAAGTGGATTCTGCAAATTATACATCAAGGTTACCGATTCCACTTCCACACTATACCAGTCAAAAGAGGAATGCCAAATCTACCTCCAAATCAAAAAACAGAAGCTTTACAACAGATAATGGAGTTAGCAAACATGAGAGCTGTGGAAAAAGTGCCTGCAGCAGAGCAAGGACAGGGGTTCTACTCCAGACTGTTCCTAGTCCCAAGAAAGGAAAAAGTTGGAGACCAATTCTCGACCTGTCCACCTTGAATACATACATCATTGTCCCAAAATTCAAAATGCTGACCCTACAGCAACTTCTTCCCATGCTGGGCAAGGAGTGTTGGCTGGTAACTCTAGATCTCAAGGAGGCATACCTGCACAATCTGCAGAAGATACCTCAGATTTCTTGCAGGATCAGAGCACTATCAATTCTCAGCATTGCCTTTTGGCTTATCTAAGTATTCACAAAATGCCTGGCATCAGTAATCGCATACTGCAGACTACAGGGAATTCATATTTACCCATACCTGGACGACTGCCTGCTACAAGGGGACAACAAAAGCAAGTTGACAACAGATTTGCAAAGGGTCATTTACTTGCTACAAGCACTGGGATACACAGTCAATCTACAAAAGTCAAGACTGATACCATCCCAAACAAGGACATTCTTGGGAGCGGAATTGGACACAGTGAGACAAATGGCATTCCTAACTACAGAAAAACAAAAAGAACTCCCTCTTTACTTCTTGTCACTAACAAAGCTGAACAAATTAACAGCAAGAAGAGTTCTGCAGGCCTTGGGCTTCATGGCATCATGCATAATTTTGGTTCCATTTGCCAGACTACATATGAGAAAACTACAGTGGTAATTTATGGTCCCAACACAGGCACAGCCTCGAAACAGAAATCCCACTAATTCCATGCTTAAAACAGGAGTTCCTATGGTAGGCCCAGACATGCCGGTCCAACCCAGGCCTTCCCTTTCACAGATGTCAAGCAAGCCAGAGCATTACAACAGATGCTTCAGACCAAGGATGGGGGCACACATGCTGGACAAATGCGTGCAAGGATTGTGGACTCAGGATCAACTTCACCTGCACATCAACCTAAAAGAAATGCTGGCTGTAAAACTGGCTATCCAAAGGTTCAGACCATTTCTCAAAGAGGGCCAGCTGTTGATAAGGACAGACAACACCACAGTCATGTGGTACATCAACAAACAGGGAGGCACTCATTCATACCCTCTATGCAGAATGACTTTGGAACTGTGGACCCTGGCACTCAGCTACAACATCCAGCTGCAAGCAAGATTTGTGCCAGGAAAAGAAAATACTCTAGCGGACATTTTAAGCAGGACCACATCAGATGCTCACGAATGGCACCTGCACCCGGACATCTTCAGGACCATTACAAAGAAGTGGGGAATGCCTCAGATAGATCTATTTGCATCTCCTCACAATCACCAACTCAAAAAATTCTGCACAAGGACATTTCACCCACTAGCATGGAAAGTGGATTCGCTCTCCTTCAGCTGGAAGGGCCTAACAGTTTATGCATTCCCACCTCGCCCTTGATACACAAAGTACTCCTAAAAATCAAGGAAGAACATCCAAGGATAATCCTGATAGCTCCAAACTGGCCAAGACAACACTGGTATCCACTACTAAGGAGCTTGTCTCGAACAATATGTGGCCAATACCGCTGATGCCTTTGATGCTAACTCAGAACAACTACAGCACCATGCATCCAAACCTGAAAACCTTACAACTGACTGCATGGAACATCACATAGCAGCAGCTAATCAAGAACTTTCCCAAAGAGTTAAAGACATTATTCTTGAAGCACGCAGACCTTCAACAAGAAGGAATTACGCTGGAAAATGGAAAAGGTTTGTCAGTTGGAGTTCTGAAAGAGGAAAAGATGTGTCAAACATAGATATGCCTAACATCCTGGAGTATCTGGCGAACTTCTCCATTCAGGCCTGTCCTACTCCTCCATCAAGATACATGCATCAGCTATTTCAGCAGAATACAGCTTTGATCCACCTGTTTTTCACACCCTCTGCTCAGACAATTTCTCAGAGGAATCAAGAATGTAAAACCTCCAAGAAAACCACCATTACCAGCTTGGGACTTAAACTTAAAATTGACACTATCACCCTTTGAGCCAGCAGCAACAGCAGACTTACAACACCTGTCATGGAAAACTGCTTTCCTACTGGCAATTACATCAGCAAGGAGGGTTTCAGAACTACAGGCCTTAATGGCAGTGCAACCCTTCCTAATATTCCACCAAGATAGAGTATCCATGAGGACTAATCCAACATTTATGCCTAAGGTGGTATCCAGAGTGTCTTTAAACCAGGCAATCCACCTACCTACCTTCTTTCCCAACCCACAAAACAGAGGGAAAGAATACTGCATACCTTGGATGTACATAGACAGCTACGCTACTACTTGGACAGAACAAAAGCAGCAGAAAGACTGACCAACTTTTGTGGCCTATGCAGCAGGAAGAGAGGGAAAAGCTATTTCCAAACAGACAATCTCCAAATGGATAGGAAATTGCATACGATTCTGTTACTCCTTCCATGGAAAACCAATTCCACAGAACATAAGACCTCATTCTACAAGGGCAACAGCCACTACCACAGCCTTCTTACGAGGAGTGGCTACCAAAGACATTATTGAGGCGGCTACTTGGACCTCCGTGCATACATTTGCCAAGCATTATAATTTGCCTTTATATTCCAGATCCCGAGCAGGGTTTGCCACTGCTGTTCTGCAAGGGATCCTAAACACACCATAATCTACTTTCTCCTCCTCCCCCTAGTTGGCTATGGTATTCTACCCAGCTGTTATGACTGCAGATGCATCCATGAAGGACATAGTACAGTTTTGTACCTACCATAAATGTAGATGTCCGAACTGGATAGCATCTGCAGTCACCTCCTTCCCTCTGTGGTACTCCTAGGGTGTTTACCCTCCTAATAGCTAGCTGATGGGGGGGAGTCTTTTATGGTGTATTTGTTTGTATATATGTACATACATGCTTATTTTTGTGGTGACCTCTATTCTTTTGGAGACATTGGCATCAATCCAAATTTTTTAGCCTTCAGGAGGGCTTCTGGCATCTGGGGCAAGAAACACTGAGGAAAATGGCGTCGGCTGATGCCTTTATACCCGAAGTCCAGCACAGATGACGTCGGATGGAGAGCGACATCAGCCGAAGCTGGACCCGGACTTTGGAATCCGGCCGACTGACGGGCTGCCTGACGACAGGACAACCCAGCTGTTATGACTGCAGATGCTATCCAGTTCGGACATCTACATTTATGGTAGGTACAAAACTGTACTTTTCTGTTTCTTAGTGATACTAGTGTAATGCTTATTATAACCAAAGAGCTTATAAAACTTGAGTTGATGCTTTACAGTGTGACTTTTATGCATGCTTAATGCATATTTAATACAGCACACAGTGATTGAAACTGTAGACTCATATAAGGACCTGAGTGGTACGGGTAGATCCAGCTATGAGTTTTTCTACTCACATAATTGGTTAATGGTAGTTATAGAACTATAGGTTGTATAAAAAGATTTATAAAGTTTAGGAAATCAAAATTAATGAAATTAAGTCATTGTTTGTTAGTTACAGTAGACCCAAACTTGAGTATGGAATAACAATATGGAAACACTGTAAGGAAACAAGCATGCATAAACTGGAAAGATTACAGCGGAAATATACCAAGGGCATCCATGGATGTGAAAATTTAAGTTATTATGAAAAACTAAAGTATCTGAACTCATACATTGTCTCTTATAGATGTCTAAGAGGAGATCTTATTCAGGTATACAGGGCATTTAGAGACAACTACCTCTGGGAATGTTTGGGGTTATCAAAAAGTACTAGAGAATCATCAGACAACCTATGTAGAAGATTCTATAGGAATGAGAAGTGTACTAATTGGTTCTCTTGCAGAGTAGCTGATGCATGGATCAGACTACCAAATTACATTAAAGTGAGTACTAGTTTAGATGTTTTTAAGAACAACCGGGACACTTATTATGGGAATAATGTTTTGGTATATTGTCAAGCTAGAAGGGCTTTAATGCTCGTTACTGAAATATTTGTATGTATGTGTTTAGCTACCAGCCTTTGCATTAGATGTAGTTTCTCCCTTATTTGTTGTCGGGCACCATCATGATTATCATACAATCACCTGCAGTTTCATTTTTTTTTTTTTATTTTTATCATGATTAGTGTTGTATATTTATTTTTTCCACTTTTCATTCACTTTTGCAGACTCCAGAAATGCTTAATTCTAAATTGCATACATCACTGTTAACTCACCCTATGTACATCATCAGCTTTCTCCAGATGTTCATCGTGTTACACTGCTGCAGTCATTACCCTTGGGTTATCCTGTCACCAGGCGGTTCCGCAGTCGGCCCGAATTCCAAAGTCCTGGTCCAGCGTCGGTTGCTGTCACTTCTTCCCTGACGTCAATGCGCCAGGGGTATATAAGATGCATCAGATGCCATTTTCTTCAGTCTTTCTTGCCGCGTGGTGCCAGAAGCAGTTCGCAAGTGCCAGTCGGCCGACTCCTGAGATTTTCGAAGTCTAATTTCAGATCTGAAGTCTTCAATAAAGCTAAGTACCCCGTTGGGGAAACTTTTTTCTTGCCTCAGACCAATGTCAGAAAAAGTTAATAATTGTATTTCTTGTGGGAAGCAAATACCTCATAAGGACTTCCACTCTTACTGTATTCCATGCCTAGGCCCTGATCATGACGTCACTAGCTGTCGGTTTTGTGCTAGATTTAACAAACGCACTATAAAAAGACATTTTGATTTTGCTTTGCACTACTTTGGCCGAAGGTTCAATTATATGATGCCGTCGGATCAGCAGACAACCTCAATACCGAAAAAATGCAAAGACAAGGATAAAGAGAGGCATCTGAGGTCCAAAACCGACGATGAAACCTCTTCTAGGCCAGTCGCCGGTTCTCAGTGAGGTGCTTTAGCAGCCCCTGACACCCGCTACCTCAGAGCCACAGGCCGCTTCCGACTCCCACGTGGAGACATCTAGGCCTCTGGAAACTCAAAGTATTGGGCCTACAGAAACTAATCCCTCAGATGGGTCCGGAGCCGCTGAGCATGCATCGACTTCTGAGGGTGTTTTCAGACCTTCACAACTTACCATTAAAACAACAGCCAAGACAAAGGCACCATTAAAGACAAAGAAACAAGTACAGCATTCTCCTGGACAGTCCTCCATGCTTAAGAAACAGATGCTTAAAATGGCCAAAGACCTTGTTACTTAATCAGGGGTTCCCATCCCCCTCGTGAGAAAAGGCCTAGGCAGGATACAGACTATGACTCCTCTGATCAGGTTTCCATTTCCTCTGATTCCTCTTCAGACCAGGGATACTCTCTACCCCCCTATGAGGACTCTGATGCTGAAGAATCTATCCCTTCAGCCTCTCCTCCTGAGGATTATTCTTTTGGGGAAACTTTACATACCATGAGGGAGCATTTCCATAGGGAAAGCCAGGATTACTCAGAATCCAAGAAAAGGCTCAGGGATTTCCTCCTCTTGCAAAGCTGGTACAATGCACTACCAATTCTCTGCACTGCCCTTTGGCTTATCTACTGTGCCCAGGGTCTTCACAAAGTGCCTGGCACCAGTAATTGCATTTTGCAGACAAAAAGGAATTCAAATATATCCATATCTGGACGACTACCTCATTCAAGCAGAGACAAAGGACATTCTTCTACAGCATCTGGCGTTTGTAAAAAGGTTGCTAATTTCTCTAGGGTACACAATAAATGTAAAGAAGTCAAAACTTGTGCCCTCGCAACAGGTTATATTCCTGGGTGCCAGCTTAAACACAACGGCCCAGATGGCTTACCTCATGCCAGACAAGTTCAACTAACTCAATATTTTCAATTGCTGGCAAGAAAGTCCCATCTCCCTGCAAGAAAAATTCTGCAGGCCCTGGGATTAATGGCATCCTGCATACTACTAATACCATATGCCAGACTGCATATGAGGAAATTACAATGGTACCTGAAAAGTGTTTGGACTCAACACTCTCACAATATAGAAGCAGTAATACCAATGATTCCCTGCCTACAACAGGAGTTTCGATGGTGGGCACAGGCATGTCACCTAAACAAGGGTCAGCCTTTTACACACCCCACAGCCAGGCAATCTCTAACAGATGCTTCGGATTATGCCTGGGGAGCACACATGGCAGAAAAATGTATTCAGGGCAAGTGGACCACAGACCAGATGCATCTTCACATCAATCAAACAGAGATGTTGGCTGTTCAAAATGCCCTAACAGCTTTCAAGGACCTTCTACATCCAGGACAATTACTAATAAAGACAGACAACACCACAGTTATGTGGTACATAAACAAGCAAGGGGGCGCTCATTCTTATCCCCTATGCAGGCAAGCCATGACCTTGTGGAACACAGCTCTAACGTATCAAGTTCACCTGAAAGCACAATTCCTGCCAGGAAAGAAAAATATTCTGGCAGATGACCTAAGCAGAAATATCATGGACCCTCATGAATGGAAATTGAATCCACAAATCTTCAGCATGGTAACGCAAAAGTGGGGATGCGCAGACATGGATCTTTTTGCCTCCCCACTGAATTGCCAACTACAAAAATTCTGCACAAGGACTTATCACAAACCAGCATGGAAAGTGGATGCACTTCTGTTCAGCTGAAAAAACCTAAAAGTTTATGCATTCCCACCACTGCCTCTCCTTTCAAAGGTACTCCTAAAAGTCAGACAAGAAAAAACAGAGATGATCCTGATTGCTCCAGACTGGCCCACCAGCACTAGTACCCTATCTTAAGGAACTTGGCTCAAGGCCCACCATGGATTTTGCCTCAAATTCCACACCTTCTGACTCAACAAAACAATCAGATCCTGCACGGTCAGCTCAAAACCCTAAACCTGGCTGCATGGCAGATACATTAGTCAAACAGACAACACCTCTCTCTAAAGCTGTTATGGATGTCATTTTGGAAGCCAGGAGGCCTAGCACCAGGAAAGCTTCCTCAGAAAAATGGAAGAGATTCTGTGCCTGGAACCAGGCTCAAAGCCTTGACCCTCTTGTTCCAAACATTCCTCAGATTTTACAATACTTAACTGAGATGCTGGACAGAGGCCTATCCTTCTCATCAATTAAGATCCATGCCTCTGCCATTTCAGCACATTACAATACGGATCCTCCTTTATTCTCTCATCCCTTGCTAAAGCAGTACCATAGAGGGGCTAAAAACATAAGACCGCCTTGGAGAGCACCAACACCAACTTGCGACCTCAATTTTGTTTTGGAAAAACTGACCCTACCACCTTTTGAGCCAGCCAATACAGCTGATCTAAAATTTTTATCATGGAAAACAGCTCTGCTCCTGGCAGTAACTTCAGCACGAAGAGTCTCAGAGCTACAGGCATTAATGGCAGTGGAACCTTTCATAATTTTTCATCAGGACAGGGTATCTTTAAGAACAAACCCTACCTTTATGCCAAAGGTGGTATCTAGTGTGGCTCTTAACCAAACCATCCATTTGCCAACTTTTTATCCAAATCCCCAGAATAAAAGGGAGAAACTTCTGCATTCTTTGGACATGCACAGGCAGCTACGCTTCTACTTGGACAAAACAAAGGCTTTCAGGAAAACTGAGCAACTGTTTGTAGCATATGCTGCAGGATCACAGGGCAAGGCTATCTCAAAGCAGACTATATCCAAATGGATAGGACACTATTCGGTACTGCTACACACAGCATGGAAAATCAGTCCCAAATAACATTAGGCCACATTTCACCAGGGCAACAGCCACTTCAACAGCCTTTCTCAGAGGAGTACCTACCAAGGAAATTTTGGAGGCTGCAACTTGGAGTTCAGTGCACACCTTTACCAAGCATTACCACCTGCCTCTTTACTCTAAATCCAGAGCAGGATTTGCCACTGCAGTTCTGCAGGGCCTCATAGCCAATCCTAACTCTTTATAGACCAGCCACCCAACCTTAGCTTTGGGATTCAACCCAAGTGTAATGACTGCAGCAGTGTAACACGATGAACATAGTACAGTTTTGTACCTACCATAAATGTAGATGTTCGAGTGTTCACACTGCTGCAGTCCAGGTTTCCCTCCCTCCATCCTCTCTGAACTAGTAAGACTTATCTAAACCTTTCTATCCTATACAACCTTTGGGGTGTATTTCCTGGTAACTGAAGGTATTGTTTTTATTGTATATTTTTGATTAGCAATATGTATTGCCTACCTATTTGGGGGCACCTGACATCTGGGGAAAGAAAAACTGAAGAAAATGGCGTTGGATGCATCTTATATACCCCTGGCGCACTGACGTCAGGAAAGAAGTGACAGCAACCGACGCCGGACCAGGACTTTGGAATTCGGGCCGACTGCGGGACCGCCTGACGGCAGGATACCCCAAGTGTAATGACTGCAGCAGTGTGAACACTCGAACATCTACATTTATGGTAGGTTCAAAACTGTACTTTTTAATGCTGCTTCTTTCAAAAGTCTGCACCCTGGATGATTACTGATTCTGTGTGCAGTGCTACTACTAAATCATCCAAGTCGCCAGATTCAATTTTTACACCAAGTTCAAAGACATAAGCAGCTATTGATGTCCTTCAAGAATGCAACTGCAGTCATAACATATGGGTTGTCCTGCCTCAGGCAGCCCTCGGTCGTCCGGATTCCAAAGTCTGGATCCGACATAGGCTGATGTCGCATTTCTCTCCGACGTCAGAGCGGCTGGAGTATATAAGCATCAGCCGACGCCATTTTCTTCAGTCTTTCTTGCCGCGCGGTGCCCGAAGCAGAAGCAGTTTGCAAGTGCCGGTCGGTCAGCTCCTGTATTCTTCGATTCCGAAGCCATCAAAAAGCTAAGTACCCCGTTGGGGACCTTTTCTTGCCTCAGCCGATGTCAGAAATTACTGAAAAACAATTCTTTCTTGTGGTAAACAAATACCTCATAAGGATTTCCACTCTTACTGTCTTCCTTGCCTTGGCCCAGACCACGACGTCTCAGCCTGTGTAGCCTGTGCTCGCTTCAACAAGCGCACTCTCAGGCGCCGGGCGGAGTTCGCTGAAGATTTTTTCGGCGAAAAATTTGCTTACACAATGCCGTCGGATCTTCCGACATCGCAAACTCCTAAGAAACGAAAAGACCGGGACCGACATCCTCGGCCCGCGTCTACTACCGGCTCCACGCCAAAACCTACTACGAGTGCTCCGGTTCCCTCTGAGACGGTCTCTCCACCGCTCCGAACCGAAGACACCGCATTTCCGACGACTCCGATTCCGGATATCACTCCGACGCCAGTTATTGTTTTCCTCCGGATACCGAAACCGAGGAAATGCCCAAGACCATTGCTGTAGACAAGGTCACTCCTGCACGTGGAGCTGCCAGGCCTCCTATGGCCATGTCTATTAAGGCCTACACTAGGGCTAAGGCAGCCAGCAAAACAAAACAAAACATCTTACTACTAAAACCTTACCTCAGCCTACCCCAGAGAGACAAATTGTCTATGGCTGCTGATTTAATTTCTATGATTAGAGGTTCACAGGCCCATCCTGAGAGAGGATCCCAGCCTCCTTCTGATAAAAGGCCCCGGGTTGAACCCTCTGACCCTATTCCGTCAGATGAAGATTCTGAGGGCTCTGTCCACTCTGATAGCCAGGAAGAGCTCTTCCAGACCTATGAGGACTCGGATGCAGAGGATTCCATCCCCTCGGCCTCCCCTCCTGAGGATATTTCTTTTGGGGAAGTTCTGCATACCATGAGGGAACATTTCAAGTGGCAAGGCCAGGAATATTCTGATTCCAGAAAGCCGGACTTTCCTTAAGAAGCCCCAGCACAGGACCTTAGCTATTCCTCCTGTACTTGATGTTTTGGATGATTTATATTCTGACTCTAGTGTTACCCCTGACTCTCTTCCTCCTGTTCCAGCCAAGCCAGACAGGTATTACAGGTTTCCAGAAACCCATTCCCATTTATTCAG
Source organism: Protopterus annectens (assembly GCF_019279795.1). Taxonomy (NCBI): domain Eukaryota; kingdom Metazoa; phylum Chordata; order Ceratodontiformes; family Protopteridae; genus Protopterus; species Protopterus annectens. The sequence goes on from NC_056732.1 coordinate 1,064,423,706, forward strand.
GGCCCATACTGCTGATTTGGAAACTATTTCACAGGGGCCTAAATGAGTTTCAGCTTCCACCTCTAAAAATCCATTGCCCTCCAACAGGGAAGCTAGGTCATTAGAGAGATGGGGAAAAAAGGTTTACACATCCACTACCTTATCTATGAGATCTTTGAATTGCCTTTTTCATATGTTACAATATCAGGATTTTCTGTTAGAAGATTTACAAAAAACTTTGGCCACTCCTGATCCTTTAGACAGGAAGGCTTTGCAGGAAGCTGTACATAATACTCAGCAAGTAAGCAATCACTTCCTACAGTGTGGATATGATGCACTGGAAGCTTCATGTAGGGCAGCTACGACAGGGGCAGTCATTCATAGACATGCATGGTTAAAAGATCAACCTCTACCAGATCATGTAAAGGCAAAACTTCTGGATGCACCTTTGGAAAAGAACAAGCTTTTTGGTGCTAATGCTAAGGATGTGTTAAAGACCATCGAGGAAAAAGCAAAATCAGTTCAGACGGTGAAAGATTTCCTCCAGGTTCAACCCCCCAGATTCAGTAGGAATTGGCCTTCAAAAAACTGGTCCTTTCTTAATCCAGAAAAGTTTCAAAGGGGTAAAACAGGCGTGGCGAGGAAGAGGCCAATACAGAGGTCCTTACAGGGGACAACAATGGCAGCCAGGAAACCAAAGAAGTGAAGCAGGGGTTTCACCTGCCCCACAGCCACAATCTCAATGACTTTCCTCTACTACCGCCTACCAGGGAACAAATAGAAGCTCCCTTGGGCGGGAAATTATCTCTGTTTGCAGAAAATTGGCACAGACTGACAAAGGACAAATGGATTTTGGACATTATAGACCGAGGCTACAGGTTCCATTTTCATACCTTGCCAAGAAAACAAGGCATGCCAAACCTACCACAAAACCAGAGGGCAGAGGCTATCAAGCAAACCTCTCTGCTGACTCAGATGAAAGCAATAGAAAGAGTTCCACAACAAGAACAAGGCCTGGGGTTCTACTCAAGACTGTTCCTTGTTCCAAGAAAAGAATCTCAATGGAGACCAATACTGGATTTGTCCACATTAAACACCTTTCTCATAGTACCAAAGTTCAAAATGCTGACTCTACAGCAACTCCTTCCCATGCTGGGCAAGGGGTCTTGGCTGATTACTCTGGACCTCAAGGAGGCATACCTGCATGTCCCTATCAGACACAGCTGCAGAAGACACCTCAGATTTCTTGCAGGGCCAGAGCATTATCAATTCTCAGCATTGCCATTTGGCTTATCTACTGCGCCCAGAGTATTCACAAAATGCCTGGTTTCAGTAATTGATCACTGCAGGCTCCAGGGGATACAAATTTACCCATACCTGGATGACTGCCTCATACAAGCGGACGACAAATTGATGTTGACAAAAAACTTGGACTATGTCATACGATTACTTCAAGCTCTGGGATACACAGTCAACTTCCAAAAGTCAAGACTGCAGCCATCCCAGCAAATAATCTTCTTAGGAGCCAAATTAGACACAGCCTCTCAAATGGCTTACCTGACAGAAGACAAGCAAGAGAAGTTAACTCATTACTTCAAAGGTTTAGCAAAACTCACCCAGATGACTGCAAGGAGATTCCTACAGGCCCTGGGTTACATGGCATCCTGCATTCTCCTGGTTCCATTAGCAAGATTACACATGAGAAAGCTGCAATGGTACCTAAAAAGCATTTGGTCTCAGCACAGCAACAACTTGGAGACAACCATACCGCTCATTCCATGCCTACAAAAGGAATTCCTATGGTGGGCCTCGGTGAGCCAGGCAAACACAGGTATGTCATTCAAAAAACCACAGATAACACAGACCATGACCACAGATGCCTCAGACCTTGGATGGGGGCGCACATGGAAGGCAGATGTATACAAGGACAATGGTCTCCAAAGGAAACACATTTGCATATAAACCAAAAGGAAATGCTGGCAGTAATGCATGCCATCGAGGCCTTTCAACACCAACTTCAGCAAGGCCATTTACTGATACAGACAGACAACACCACTGTGATGTGGTATATAAACAAGCAAGGGGGCACCCACTCTTACCCCCTTTGCAGACTGACAATGCATCTTTGGGAAAAATCACTGAGCCTAAACATCCAGTTACAATCCCAGTTTGTTCCAGGCAAAGACAATGTGTTGGCAGACAGCCTAAGCAGGAATTTCACAGATCAACACGAGTGGAGGTTACATCCGAAGATCTTCACACAACTCACTTAGACATGGGGCAGGCCAGAAGTAGACCTATTTGCCTCTCACCTCAACCATCATCTACAAAAATTCTGCACAAGGACATACCATCCAAAAGCTTGGAAGATAGATGCTCTCTCATTCAACTGGAACTTCCTAACAATCTATGCATTCCCACATCTGCCACTGATGATTTCAGTATTGCTAAAGATCAAAGCAGAGAGACCCAAGGGAATCATAATAGCTCCGGACTGGCCAAGACAACACTGGTACCCACTACTACGGAGCATATGTCACACCAGGAGGTGGGCCCTTCCCCTATGGCCTCTACTTTTGACAACACAATTTCAAAACAGTGCATCCAAACCTTCAGACACTGCAGCTAACAGCCTGGGGAGATCCCATAAATAACCTCAGCCTATCTCTCTCCAAGGAAGTTCAGCGGATACTAACAGAGGCTCGAAGACCTTCCACCAGAAAGGTTTACTTAGCAAAATGGAAGAGATTCAGCAATTGGAATACCAGCAAGGGACATGATGTATCATTCTTGAACATCCCACTCATCTTGGAATATTTGTCAGATATGCTAAAGAATGGCCTCTCATATTCCTCCATAAAGATACATGCATCAGCTATTTTAGCTAGATATAACACCGATCCTCCTGTTTTTTCACACCCATTGCTAAGGCAATTCCTCAGGGGAATCAAGAACATTAAGCCACCAAGAAAGGCCCCGGTGCCAGCCTGGGACCTCAATTTTGTCCTAGAAAAACTGACTCTACCTCCATTTGAGCCAGCAGCTTCAGTTGACTTGCAATTTCTCTCATGGAAGACAGCTTTCCTGTTGGCAATTACCTCAGCAAGAAGGGTTTCGGAACTACAGGCCCTAATGGCAATACCACCGTTCATAATTTTTCACAGAGACAGGGTTTCATTAAGGACCAACCCTACTTTTATGCCAAAGGTGGTATCTAGGGTTTCTTTAAATCAAGCTATTCATCTGCCTGCTTTCTTCCCCAATCCTGAGAATAAGGGGGAAAGACTGTTACATACCTTGGACATTCACAGACAACTTCGATACTACCTGGACAGAACCAAGGCCAGTAGGAAGTCTGAACAACTTTTTGTAGCTTACGCCCCTGCAGTCCAAGGAAAAGCCATTTCAAAACAGACTATTTCAAAATGGATTGGACATTGCATCAGATTCTGTTATTCCTTTCATGGAAAGACTGTTCCAGACAATGTCAGACCACATTCCACCAGAGCTACAGCCACCTCTACAGTATTCCTAAGAGGGGTGCCTACTAAAGACATTCTAGAAGCTGCTACATGGAGCTCCGTGCATACATTCTCCAAACACTACAATCTCCCTCTGTACTCCAGATCCAGAGCAGGCTTTGCTTCGGCAGTCCTGCAGGGTTTGATTGCCACACCATCTTTTTCCTAGAGCATTCCTCCTCCCCAGCTAAGCTATGGTATTCTACCCATATGTTATGACTGCAGTTGCATTCTTGAAGGACATAGTACAGTTTTGTACCTACCATAAATGTAGATGTCCGATAGACATGCAACTGCAGTCGGATTTTCCCTCCCTCCATACCCCTCTATGCCTAGGGTCAACTCCTATCCCTGTTTCTCTTAGCTGGGGATATCTGTTATGGTGTATTTGTTTTTATTGCTCATTTATTTGTCTGGAATCCTGTTTTTGTCTTCCAAATTTGATTACAGCCTTCCTTGGAGGGCACCTGGCATCTGGGGCAAGAAACACTGAAGAAAATGGCGTTGGCTGATGCTTATATACTCCAGCCGCTCTGACGTCGGAGAGAAATGCGACATCAGCCGACGTCGGACCCAGACTTTGGAATCCGGCCGACCAAGGGCTGCCTGAGGCAGGACAACCCATGTGTTATGACTGCAGTTGCATGTCTATCGGACATCTACATTTATGGTATGTACAAAACTGTACTTTTTCAGAACCTCTTGCTTTCTGGTGAAGCACACAACTGGCATACCGTAGATTCTTTGGCTCACTCTGTAATTGGCATAGCTTTTATTAAAGCTGTAGACTTGTTTTCTTACTGTGCAGATGTAAAAGTTGAAACACCTTTATTGTCTCACTCTTGCAGCACAGGGTTGTGTGGCTCATCGTGCTTTTTCATTTTTTGTCAGGTTTATTCCCATGTCTACTTGAAGTGAGATGCATCTAATAATGCTGTATCCATAATCTGCAGCTCTCACAGGTTTTCCTGCAGTTTTGCCAATACTGGTGATTGTAGCGTTGCCTTCTTGAGCCAAAATTAGTAGAAAGAGTGAACATATTGGTGCAGAGGGACATTAAAATTAGATAAAAGTAGCTCAACTGTGATTCTGACTACCTGAAAGCAGTTTGACAAAAATACTTTGAAAATGAGGAAGAAATGGACTAATATCAGAAGAGTGCAACAGATGCCTTCTCTCTCTCTTTTTGCTGACCTTCCATTTCTGTGTCTGTGTATGACAGCATTCACTACATTTCGTGCTAGAAGTTGGAGCAAAACAGAAGTACATCTTTATACAGTTAATTCCAGTACCATGTCACAGCTACGTTATGAGTTTGTGTGTATTTGCTAGTAGATTATAATTTTTATTGTAAAGGTTAACATTTTTTTAGTTAGCTTTCTTTTTATTTATATTTGCAGTTTTGTAGGAGTTGCTGTTTGTGGTTTCATTATTTTGAGACAAATCATGTTTTAGTAAGTCTGTTTTTAATGATATGTATTTATAGATGAATCGGAAGATAATTCCAGCAGCAGCATGTAGTCATTTGTATACCCAGGAGTATATTCTGTTAGAAATACTGCCTTCATTACTACTTCAACACCTTCATTTTGGCCATGGGTTAAGTGTTGCTTGGCACCCTTTTATGTACTCTGTTGCGTGTATTATATATTCTTGTCCAGGAGGGATAAGAATAATCACACAATGATTTTGGATGCATTTGTTGGTGTTGCAGCTGAATTATGATTTTTTTGAAAGAACATATGTAGAATGGATGCTTCACATAACTAATGCAATATGCCTGCAAGCGTCACCATCTAATGTGGAAGGAATCTAGAAAGCCCAAAGTCATATCTCTACAAAATATAATGCAAATATTTTTCTTCTTGGGTCTAATAAACTGCATTACTAGTGCTTTTCATGCAAGTGCCAACCATCACAATGGTTTAAGGGCTGTTTGCATAGGCATACAAAAAGACAGAGAATTTTCACTTCATTTGAGTTAGACCATTTTTGACTCTCAGCTTTGTAATGAGGACTGCCTCGTAATCTCTCTCTCTTTGTAGAGTCAGGGTTGTAATTTCTGCCTGTGTATCTGAGTAGAAAGGGTAAACAAGCTGCTTTTGTGTGTTAAAACTCTCATCATGGTGGAACAGAATTATACTCTGAGAGAAGCAGCAACTGTTTGCCATTTGAAAGTTTCACAAGGAGGTCATTGTCCCACTGTACTCATTCCTCATTAGACCCATTATGGAGTACAATGCCCCGTTTGGTATGTACCTCACAAGACATCTGCAGCAGCTGGAAAGGCCATATAAATACCTCACTAAAAGAATCACAGGCCTAAAGCAAATGCCATATGCTGACCATCTAAAAAAAAACTCCAGCTATACTCTGTGGCATATCATCTACTCAGAGGCAATCTCTGCTTAACATACAAGGCCATGTCAAACCCTGAGCTGTTGGACATGCTCCACTTAAAGAAATCCCAATCCCTCAGAACCACATGCTCCAGGGATCTAAACCTTGTCATCACAATGAACAAAACATGCTGGAGGGGATAGGTTCCTGACCCAGAGACTTCCCATACTAATAGACTGCCCATACATGTCAAGCAGCGCGCCTCCTTGGCCCTCTTCAAAAGGAACCTTGAAGATTGCATGGGAGATAGGAAATTCACCCCGGGGATCGCGTCAGTCGCCCTGCTAGACAGGGGTCCAGGGAAGTAAATATTATGCAAAGAAAAATCCAGGGAATTGTTATGGCTAGGCTTGTATAGGCCCTAGGGCCAATAGCCTAGTACCAACCTATGAACCTATTATGACAGATTGTTCTCCTTTCATTTCCATTCAGAATTTGACCAAGGATATTCTGCCATTGGCAGGAAAGCATTTAGAGCCATAGGCTCTGCTGCTGTTTACTGATATGTATACTGCATGTAGGAAACCTGCTCTGCACAGGACTGCATACAGCTAACTATGACTATCACTGGAAATGCTACATCCCATCAAGCAAGGATGCATTTGGTCTTTCCTACATTGTTTAAATGGAGAAATCTGATGGTGAATGCTGGTTTTCTACTGAGTATTAGAATTGGTCACAAAGGGATGGCCTCCTGCAAATAATGGCATACACAAGACATGCCATGATCCTGTGCACTAAGGAAGGAACTTGTATGGCAATGACTGTGCTTGATGGTTAGATATGCAAGTGTTTACTCCTCCCCAAGCCATGGTTCCATCTGTTGATGGAGTTTACATGAATAGGAGATGTTTATGTATTACAGACATTTTGTGGCCGGAGACTATAAGGGTGCTTCATCTGAGCCAGAAGCAAATATTTGAGCTTTGTGCCTGGATGTGCAGAGTGCAAGAGCACTTAGTTTAACCCTGTTTCTCACATAGTGATAGCCCAGCAACCCCTAGCAGGGGGTTGCAGGACCGTTTGAAGGATACATGTATTTTTTTTATTTTGGATGCATACTCCTAGTAGTGGGAGGTGTAGTTTGTTTAATTTATTTACTCTTTGGCCAAATGGGGCTAACCTTGTGAACAATGTCCGCTTTTCAGGGAACACTGTGGAATTCATAATGAATATGGGAAATTCAGCTAGGGTGTTGGGAAGCTTGCCCTTTTTTAAGTGACATGGAGTCTTTCACATCCACCTGAGCTTCCACCAGCAGATAGGACCTCTGTTTTAACCTGCCATTTAAAGGATGGCATGCTGCAAAATGCATCAACCATCTTGCTGCACTGCACTGTCAGTATTGAGAGATAAACCCAAGTACCTGGTGTGGGAATGCATCCCCGCAGCCTTTTGATCTTCCAACACCAAAGGTGAATCTGCTTCATTTTGGCACACTGCCACTACTAATGTCATGGACTCTTACTTCCATTTGTTAGTTTTGCACATTATTCTGTCTGGTAATCCCTTCAGCAGCTGGGACTGCCTTATTAGGAGTGGCATTTTTGAAGGTAAGCATTAATGATTTGCTGACCATGTGAAGAGTGTGGGTAAAGTTTTGCTTTATCAGTCACCTACCACATAAATGCTGTACACCCCAATGTAACAAATTAAGGGAAGTGAGGGGGAAACAAAAAAGTGTCAGATTTTTTTAGCTAGGCAGAGTGTGGCTCTTCATGTGATGTCTCCTGTTTGTTTCTTGCATAGCATGTGAGTTTGTCTAGGAATACACACACACACACACACACACACACACACACACACACACACACACACACACACACGTGAAAAACAGGGTTATGGCTGTAGTTGCTGTCCTTGATCTACCGCAATTGACGTTGAACGATTTTATCTTTAGTCTATTCTGTTCTTTTGGGCTGGAACAACTTGTTATACTGCTTGAAGACTTTGCTAGATTAATTCCCTAGCATGCCCTATGGCTTGTGAGAGAGTGAATGCCTTGAATTTTCCACAAGATGGCAGAGGTTCAACTTGTGGCCTGAAGACTGGCAGAACAGGCAGAAGAGAGGTAGAAGTTGAGTGGCAGTTTTAATGTTGCCCACTATAAGGGAAGTGTTCATGGCTGCTTCATTCATTGGACCATGATAATTAACTTGGCCTAAGCAGTATGCAACCCACACTGCCTACACATTGTGGAACTCACACAGCCATACCATGAGTATGCAGGTGCGTAACTTGATTAGTTGACATCACCACTGTTGGGGTTCAGAAATCACCCTTAAATGAAATGAATGGGCTTTGTGAGCTCTTACTTTTAGGAGGCATGAAGACATCCATAAGGTGGCTGAGAGGGAGGCATGATGATTTTTTGGTACTAGGACCCCAAAAAATTAAAAACGGAGAAAACTAGACATATAGTATTATGAATCTTGTATAAAAGTATTGGCCCCCTTTTAATGGTTGCTAATAGGTCAGCCTATCGGTTTTCATTAGCTTTTCATAAAAGAAATGAACACCACCTGATGTCCTTCATGGATGCATCTGCAGTCATAACAACTGGGTTGTCCTGTCGTCAGGCAGCCCTTCAGTCGGCCGGATTCCAAAGTCCGGGTCCGGCTTCGGCTGATGTCGCACTTCACCCGACGTCATCTCTGTTGGTCTTCGGGTATAAAGGCATCAGCCGACGCCATTTTCCTCAGTCTTTCTTGCCGCGTGGCGCCCGAAGCAGAAGCTGTTCGCAAGTGCCGGTCGGTCGGATCCAGAGATTACTTCTACCGAATACTACTTCGAAGACTTCTAAAGCTAAGTACCCCGTTGGGGACAATTTCTTGCCTCAGCCGATGTCAGAAAAAGTTAATAATTGTTTAAATTGTGGGAAACAAATACCTCATAAAGATTTCCACTCTTATTGTCTGCCTTGTTTAGGCCCAGCCCACGACGTAGCAGCCTGTTCGGCCTGTGCCCGTTCAACCGACGAACGCTTAGGCGTCGGTCGGAGTTTGCTGAACAGTTTTCGGTTCTGATTTTGCGTACATTATGCCATCGGATCCTCCGACAACCCAATCTGCCAAAAAACGCAAAGATAAAGACCGACACTCGCGGTCCGCGGTTTCGGCCGGAACCATGGTTAAGCAAACATGAGTGTCTCGGTTTCGGCCGAAACCGAGAAAACTGATCAAATTACAGCTGAATCTATCTCTACAACTGAGGCCCCTGCTACCACTCTTGAATCGGCCTCAGAAATTTTATCCACTACGGTGGTTGCCACTGACTTATCAGACACCATTCCCTTGGATGTCTCTACCCCAGCACGTGGTGCTGCTAGGCCTCCAGCAGCCATGTCCATTAAGGCCTTTGCCAGGGCTAAAGCAGCAAAGACTACTAAAACAGTGCCTGTTAAACCCCCTACAACCAGGCCATCCTCTAGTTCTCAAATGCTTACTCTGGCAGAAGATTTAATTTCATTATTTAGAGGATCTCAATCTCACCCAGACAGGGCCTCTCAGCCCCAGAGAAGAGACCTAGGGCAGAGCCCCTGAGCCAGTGTCCTCTGATGAGTCTGCCGATGAATCAGACATAACTGATCAGCCAGAGGCTCCTTTCTCCAATTTTGAAGACTCTGATGCTGAAGAATCCATTCCAGCTGCTTCCCCACCAGAAGAATTCTCCTTTGGGAAACCTTACATGCCATGCGAGAGCAGTTCCAATGGCAGCAACAGGATTTTTCAGACTCCAGAAAAGACTTAGGACCTTTCTGCACCTTCCACAGCACAGGCCCTTAGCTATACCTCCTGTTCTCTCTGTGGTGGATGATGCTTTCAATGATGTCTGCTCCGCACCAGATTCTTTACCTCCAGCCCCTGCCAAACCAGACAGATTTTACAGGGTGCCAGACACTCATCACCACCTTTACAAGGCCCCACTTGCAGACCCCGAAACTATATCCCAGGGTCCCAAGGCAGTAGCTGCGACCATAGCAAAACCCTATTCCTTCAGAAAGGGAAGCAAGGTCATTAGACAGATGGGGCAAAAGGTCTACACTTCAGCTACTCTCTCAGCTAGAGCTTTAAATTGTCAGTTTCACATGATACAATACCAAGAGTTTATGCTTGATCAGTTAACTAAAAACTAACCACTGATGAATCTATTGATAAGAAATATGTATTAGAAATGGTAAATAACATACAACAGGTTAGTAACCATTCCTTAAAATGTGGCTATGATGCACTGGAGGCTTCATTTAGATCAGCCATGACTGGCACAGTGATAAGAAGGCATGCATGGCTAAAGGAGCAAGCTCTACCGGATCATGTTAAAGCTAAGTTGCTAGATGCTCCTATGGATAAGACAAGTTTGTTTGGTACACCTGCCCAGCAGGTTATGAAGAAAATGGAAGAAAAGGCAAAATCTGTTCAAACGGTTAAAGATTTCTTGCAGGTTCAGCCCCCAAGGTTTAGCAGGAACTGGCCTGCCAAAAATTGGTCCTTTCCTGACTCCACAAGATCTCAAAGGGGCAGGAATAGACGTTCCAGAGGCAGAAACCAATCCAGAGGAGGTGCCTAAAGAGGACGACAGTGGCAAGGCAACAACAGAGGCACAGACACAACCTCTGCCACTACATCAACTCAACCACAGTGACTTAACCCTAAATCCGCCTACCAGGGAACAAATAGCAGCTCCTCTAGGCGGAAAATTAACCTTATTTTCAAAGAACTGGCATTATATAACAAAAGACAAGTGGATTTTACAAACCATAGATCAAGGTTACCGGTTCCACTTCCACACTTTACCAGTCAAAAGAGGAATGCCAAATCTACCTCCAAATCAAAAAACAGTGGCTCTACAACAGATAATGCAGTTAGCAAACATGAGAGCTGTGGAAAAAGTGCCAACAGCAGAGCAAGGAAAGGGGTTCTACTCCAGACTATTCCTAGTTCCAAGAAAGGAAAAATGTTGGAGACCAATTCTCGACCTGTCCGCCTTAAATACATACATCATTGTCCCAAAATTCAAAATGCTGACCCTACAGCAACTTCTTCCCATGCTGGGCAAGGAGTGTTGGCTGGTAACTCTAGATCTCAAGGAGGCATACCTGCACGTCCCCATTCGACCAATCTGCAGAAGATACCTCAGATTTCTTGCAGGATCAGAGCACTATCAATTCTCAGCATTGCCCTTTGGCTTATCTACTGCGCCCAGAGTATTCACAAAATGCCTGGCATCAGTAATCGCCCATTGCAGACTACAGGGAATTCAAATTTACCCATACCTAGACAACTGCCTGCTACAAGGGGACAACAAAAGCAAGCTGACAACAGATTTACAAAGGGTCATTTACTTGCTGCAAGCACTGGGATACACAGTCAATCTACAAAAGTCAAGGCTGATACCATCCCAAACAAGGACTTTCTTGGGCGCGGAATTGGACACAGTAAAACAGATGGCATTCCTAACTGCAGAAAAACAAAAAGAACTCCCTCTTTACTTCTTGGCACTAACAAAACTGAACAAGTTAACAGCAAGAAAAGTACTGCAGGCCTTGGGCTTCATGGCATCATGCATAATCTTGGTTCCATTTGCCAGACTACATATGAGAAAACTACAGTGGTACCTAAAGAATTTATGGTCCCAACACAGACACAGCCTAGAAACAGAAATCCCATTAATTCCATGCTTAAAACAGGAGTTCCTATGGTGGGCTCAGGCATGCCAGTCAAACCCAGGGCTACCCTTTCGCAGATGTCAAGCAAGCCAGACCATCACAACAGGCGCTTCAGACCTAGGATGGGGGCCCACATGCTGGACAAATGCGTGCAAGGATTGTGGACACAGGATCAACTTCACCTGCACATCAACCTAAAAGAAATGCTGGCAGTAAAACTGGCAATCCAAAAGTTCAGACCATTTCTCAAAGAGGGCCAGTTGATGATAAGGACAGACAACACCACAGTCATGTGGTACATCAACAAACAGGGAGGCACTCATTCATACCCTCTATGCAGAATGACTTTGGAGCTGTGGACCCTGGCACTCAGCTACAACATCCAGTTACAGGCAATATTTGTACCGGAAAGGAGAATACTCTAGCAGACATATTAAGCAGAACCACATCGGATGCCCACGAATGGAAGCTGCACCGGACATCTTCAAGACCATCTCAAAGAAATGGGGAATGCCTCAGATAGATCTATTTGCATCACCTACCAATCACCAGCTCAAAAATTCTGCACAAGGACATTCCACCCACTAGCATGGAAAGTGGATTCGCTCTCCTTCAGCTGGAAAGGCCTAACAGCATATGCATTCCCACCTCTTCCCTTGATACACAAGGTGTTACTAAAAATCAAGGAAGAACGTCCAAGGATAATCCTGATAGCTCCAAACTGGCCAAGACAACACTGGTACCCACTGCTGAGGAGCATGTCTCGAACAATATGTGGCCAATACCCTGATGCCTTTGATGTTAACTCAGAACAACTACAGCATCATACATCCAAACCTAAAACGTTGCAACTGACTGCATGGAACATCACATAGCAGCAGCTAATCCAGAACTTTCCCAAAGAGTTAGAGACATTCTTCTTGAAGCACGCAGACCTTCAACAAGAAGAAACTATGCTGGAAAATGGAAAAGGTTTGTCATTTGGAGTACTGAAAGAGGAAAAGATGTGTCAAACATAGATATGCCTAACATTCTGGAGTACCTAGCGAACTTCTTCATTCAGGCCTGTCCTACTCCTCCATCAAGATACATGCATCAGCTATTTCAGCAGAATACAGCTTTGATCCACCTGTTTTTCTCACCCTTTGCTCAGGCAGTTCCTCAGAGGAATCAAGAATGTAAAACCTCCAAGGAAACCACCATTACCAGCTTGGGACCTAAACTTTGTGCTAGAAAAATTGACACTATCACCCTTTGAACCAGCAGCAACAGCAGACCTACAACACCTGTCATGGAAAACTGCTTTCCTACTGGCAATTACTTCAGCAAGGAGGGTTTCAGAACTACAGGCCTTAATGGCAGTGCAACCCTTCCTAATCTTCCACCAAGATAGAGTGTCTATGAGAACTAATCCTACATTTATGCCTAAGGTGGTATCCAGAGTGTCTTTAAACCAGGCAATCCACCTACCTACCTTCTTTCCCAATCCACAAAACAGAGGGAAAGAATATTGCATACCTTGGATGTACATAGACAGCTACGCTACTATTTGGACAGAACTAAAGTAGCAGAAAGACTGACCAACTTTTTGTAACCTATGCAACAGGAAGGGAAGGAAAAGCTATTTCCAAACTGACAATCTCCAAATGGATAGGAAATTGCATACGATTCTGTTACTCCTTCCATGGAAAACCAATTCCACAGAACATAAGACCTCATTCTACAAGGGCAACAGCCACTACCACAGCCTTCTTACGAGGAGTGGCAACCAAAGACATTATTGAGGCTACTTGGACCTCCGTGCATACATTTGCCAAGCATTATAATTTGCCTCTATATTCCAGATCCCGAGCAGGGTTTGCCACTGCTGTACTGCAAGGGATCCTAAACACACCATAATCTAGTTTTATCCTCCTCCCTTGTTGGCTATGGTATTCTACCCAGTTGTTATGACTGCAGATGCATCCATGAAGGACATAGTACAGTTTTGTACCTACCATAAATGTAGATGTCCGAACTGGATAGCATCTGCAGTCAGGATTACCCTCCTTCCCCTCTGTGGTACTCCTAGGGTGTTTACCCTCCTAATAGCTAGCTAGTGGGGGGGAGTCTCTTATGGTGTATTTGTTTGTATATATGTACATACATGCTTACTTTTTGTGTTTACCTTCTATCCTTTTGGAAACATTGGCATTTATCCAAATTTTAGCCTTCCATGAGGGCAACTGGCATCTGGGGCAAGAAACACTGAGGAAAATGGCGTCGGCTGATGCCTTTATATCCGAAGACCAACAGAGATGACGTCGGGTGAAGTGCGACATCAGCCGAAGCCGGACCCGGACTTTGGAATCCGGCCGACTGAAGGGCTGCCTGACGACAGGACAACCCAGTTGTTATGACTGCAGATGCTATCCAGTTCGGACATCTACATTTATGGTAGGTACAAAACTGTACTTTTAGCTTAGAGCTCACAATAGCAGTGTTCAAAGCATACACGTTTCCTTATGGTCATATCCAGCGTGGACTGTATTTCACTTCTGTCTTCATGTGATGATATCACACTGCCAGCCCAGATATCTGGAATTTTGTAAATAATTCTGTGTCATTTTTGAATACTGATATGATATATATATAGAACTGTATGTTATGTACTGAGCTTCAAGAATGTAACCACAGCATACACTGCTGGAACATAGAAGATTAACGCGAAAAACTTAAGAATACTTTATAGCTGGCCCATAAACAAAATATGTTCTCTTAGTTTCTGTTCAATAGCAGACACAATGTCTAGAGCCAGAAGTTTTTTTTTGTATTGTCTTGGAAATAAGTAATTACTAGGTTTAAAATGTAAAACGTGTTTTATTGCTTTATGACATCCTAGCAGTTGCACAGTTCTGAGAGAGATACATTTTTAACACAGAGATGTTAAATTGTCTTAAGTTTCTGCTTAGCCTGGGAACTGAAGTCAGGTGACAGAGAGTGATGTTATCCAAACTGGCCCAGCAGTAATGTTTCATATTAATTTAAGAACACTCTCAGAAAGAGACTGTACATTTTGTATTTTGGCTTGGATCAAGCAAGAGCATCCACTCATCACCGTCTGCACTTGCCTGTCTGTAAGAAAGATTTTAGGGCATAGTATCTATTTTAGATATAGATAGGAATATAGTAAAGATTAGTTTAGACATTTTATGTATTTATTTGACACTGTCCTGCAATGATGTCCTTCATGGATGCATCTGCAGTCATAACAACTGGGTTGTCCTGTCGTCAGGCAGCCCTTCGGTCGGCCGGATTCCAAAGTCTGGGTCCGGCTTCGGCTGATGTCGCACTTCACCCGACGTCATCTCTGCTGGTCTTCGGGTATAAAGGCATCAGCCGACGCCATTTTCCTCAGTCTTTCTTGCCGCGTGGCTCAAGCAGAAGCTGTTCGCAAGTGCCGGTCGGTCAGATCCAGAGATTACTACTACCGAATACTACCAAGACTTCTAAAAGCTAAGTACCCGTTGGGGACTCTTTCTTGCCTCAGCCGATGTCAGAAAAAGTCAATAACTGTTTAACTTGTGGGAAACAAATACCTCATAAAGATTTCCACTCTTACTGTTTGCCTTGCTTAGGCCCAGACCACGACGTAGCAGCCTGTTCGGCCTGCGCTTCCTTCAACCGACGAACGCTAAGGCGGTCGGAGTTTGCTGAACAGTTTTTCGGCTCAGACTTTGCGTATATTATGCCGTCGGATCCTCCGACTACCCAAATTATTAAAAAACGCAAGGAAAAAGACCGACACTCGCGGTCCGCGGTTTCGGCCGAAACCACGGTGAAGCAAGCCGCGAGTGTCTCGGCCGAAACCGAGAAAACTGGTCAATCTCCAGCGAATCCATGGCTACTACTGAGGCTCCTGCTACCTTACCTGAATCAGCCTCAGAAATTTTGCCTACAACCGTGGTTTCTACTGATTTATCAGACACCATCCCTTTGGATGTCTCTACCCCAGCACGTGGTGCTGCTAGACCCCCTGCAGCCATGTCTATCAAGGCCTTTGCCAGGGCCAAAGCAGCCAAATCTGCTAAGGCAGTGCCTGTTAAACCTCCCTCACACAGGCCCACTTCTAGTTCACAAATGCTTACTCTGGCAGAAGATTTAATATCCTTAATTAGGGGATCCCAATCTCACCCAGACAGGGCCTCTCAGCCTCCTGAAAAGAGACCTAGGACAGAGCCCCGAGCCAGTGTCCTCTGAGGCTTCTGCGGATGACTCCGACATTTCAGAACAGCCAGAGGACCCTTTTCTACATATGAAGACTCCAATGCTGAAGAATCCATTCCAGCTGCCTCTCCACCAGAGGAATTTTCCTTTGGGGAAACCTTGCATGCCATGAGAGAACAATTCCAATGGCAGGGACAAGATTTCTCAGACTCAAGAAAAGGCTTAGGACCTTCCTACACTTACCACAACATAGGCCCTTAGCTATACCTCCTGTTTTACCTGTTGTGGATGACGATTTAATGATGTCTGCACTGCTCCTGATTCTTTACCTCCTGCCCCTGCCAAACCTGATAGATATTACAGGGTACCTGACACTCATCACCACCTATACAAGGCCCCACTGGCAGACCCCGAAACTATTTCCCAGGGGCCTAAGGCAGTAGCCTCGACCACAGCAAAAACCCTATTCCTTCAGAAAGGGAATCCAGGTCCTTAGACAGATGGGGAAAAAAGTTTACACCTCTGCTACTCTCTCAGCTAGAGCTTTAAACTGTCAATTTCACATGATCCAATACCAAGAGTTTATGCTTGATCAGTTAACTAAGAAAGTATCCTCTGATGAATCTTTAGACAAGAAATATGTATTAGAAATGGTAAATAACATACAACAGGTTAGTAACCATTCCTTAAAATGTGGCTATGATGCACTGGAGGCTTCATTTAGATCAGCCATGACTGGCACAGTGATAAGAAGACATGCATGGCTGAAAGAACAGGTCTTACCGGATCATGTTAAAGCAAAGCTATTAGATGCTCCCATGGATAAGGCCAGTTTATTTGGTACACCTGCCCAGCAGGTAATGAAGAAAATGGATGAAAAGGCAAAATCTGTACAGACAGTTAAAGAGTTCTTACAGGTTCAGCCCCCAAGGTTTAGCAGGAACTGGCCTGCCAAAAATTGGTCCTTTCCTGACTCCACAAGATCCCAAAGGGGCAGAAACAGACGATCCAGAGGCAGAAATCAATCCAGAGGAGGTGCCTACAGAGGACGACAGTGGCAAGGTAATAACAGAGGCACAGACACAACCACTGCCACTGCAACAGGACAATCACACTGACTTGACTCTAACTCCGCCTACCAGGGAGCAAATAGCAGCACCATTAGGCGGAAAGTTAGCCTTATTTTCAAAAAATTGGCACTATATCACAAAAGACAAGTGGATTTTGCAAACCATAGACCAAGGCTACCGGTTCCACTTCCACACCTTGCCAGTAAAAAGAGGAATGCCAAACCTGCCTCCAAATCAAAAGATAGAAGCTCTACAGCAGATAACGAAATTATCCAAGATGAGAGCTGTGGAAAGATTACCAATAACAGAACAGGGCAAAGGATTCTACTCCAGACTCTTCCTAGTACCAAGAAAAGAGAAAAGTTGGAGACCTATTCTCGACCTGTCCATCTTAAACACATATATCATTGTCCCAAAATTCAAAATGCTGACCCTACAGCAACTTCTTCCCATGCTGGGCAAGGAGTGTTGGCTGGTAACTCTAGATCTCAAGGAGGCATACCTGCACATCCCCATTCGACCCAATTGCAGAAGATACCTCAGATTTCTTGCAGGATCAGAGCATTATCAATTCTCAGCATTGCCCTTTGGCTTATCTACTGCGCCCAGAGTATTCACAAAATGCCTGGCATCAGTAATCGCTCACTGCAGACTACAGGGAATCCAAATTTATCCATACCTGGACGACTGCCTGCTACAAGCGGACAACAAAAGCAAGCTGACAACAGATTTACAAAGGGTCATTTACTTGCTACAAGCCCTGGGATACACAGTCAACTTACAAAAGTCAAGGCTGATACCATCCCAGACAAGAACATTCTTGGGCTGAATTAGACACAGTAAAACAAATGGCATTCCTAACTACAGAAAAACAAAAAGAACTCCCTCTTTACTTCTTGGCATTAACAAAACAGAACAAACTAACAGCAAGAAAAGTTCTGCAGGCCTTGGGCTTCATGGCATCATGCATAATCTTGGTACCACATGCCAGACTGCATATGAGAAAACTACAGTGGTACCTAAAGAATTTATGGTCTCAACACAGGCACAGCCTAGAAGCAGAAATACCATTAATCCCATGCCTAAAACAGGAATTCCTCTGGTGGGCCCAAGCATGCCAGTCAAACCCAGGCCTACCCTTCCACAAGTTTCAAACAAGCCAAACCATCACAACAGACGCCTCAGACCTAGGATGGGCGCACATGCTGGACAAATGCGTACAAGGATTGTGGACTCAGGACCAGCTGCACTTGCACATAAACCAAAAAGAAATGCTGGCAGTAAAACTGGCAATCCAAAAATTCAGACCATTCCTCAAAGAAGGCCATTTGATAAGGACAGACAACACCACAGTCATGTGGTACATCAACAAACAGGGAGGCACTCATTCATACCCCCTATGCAGAATGACCTTGGACCTTTGGAATCTGGCTCTCAGCTACAACATCCAGTTACAGGCAATATTTGTACCGGGAAAAGAGAACACCCTAGCAGACATGTTAAGCAGAACCACCTCGGATGCTCATGAATGGATGCTACACCCAGACATCTTCAAGACCATCACAAAGAAATTGGGAATGCCACAAATAGATCTATTCACTTCCCCTCTCAATCACCAGCTCAAAAAATTCTGCACAAGGACATTCCACCCACTTGCATGGAAGGTGGATTCTCTTTCCTTCAGCTGGACAGGTCTGACAGCATATGCATTTCCACCTCTTCCCTTGATACACAAGGTATTACTGAAAATCAAAGAGGAACGTCCAAGGATAATCCTGATAGCTCCGAACTGGCCAAGACAACACTGGTACCCACTGCTGAGGAGCATGTCTCGGGAGAAAAGGTGGTCAATACCCCTGATGCCTTTGATGTTAACTCAGAACAACTACAGCATCATGCATCCAAACCTAAAAACTTTGCAGCTGACTGCCTGGAACATCACATAGCAGCAACTAAGCCAGATCTTTCCCAAAGGGTTAAAGACATTATCCTTGAAGCCCGCAGACCTTCAACAAGAAGGAACTATGCAGGAAAATGGAAAAGGTTTGTCATTTGGAGTACTGAAAGAGGAAAAGATGTGTCGAATATAGATATTGCAAACATTCTGGAGTATTTGGCAGAGCTTTTACATACAGGCCTGTTCTATTCCTCCATCAAGATACATGCATCAGCTATTTCAGCAGAATACAGCTTTGATCCACCTGTCTTTTCACATCCTCTACTCAGGCAGTTCCTCAGAGGGATCAAGAATGTAAAATCTCCAAGGAAACCACCATTACCAGCATGGGACTTGAACTTTGTGCTAGAAAAGTTGACACTCCCTCCATTCGAACCAGCAGCAACAGCAGATCTACAGCACCTATCATGGAAAACTGCTTTTCTACTGGCAATTACCTCAGCAAGGAGGGTTTCGGAACTACAGGCCTTAATGGCAGTACAACCCTTCCTAATCTTCCATAAAGATAGGGTGTCCATGAGAACTAATCCTACATTTATGCCTAAGGTGGTATCCAGAGTGTCTTTAAACCAGGCAATCCACCTACCTACCTTCTTTCCCAATCCACAAAACAGAGGGGAAAGAATGCTGCATACCTTGGACGTACATAGACAGCTACGCTACTACCTGGACAGAACCAAAAGTAACAGAAAAACTGACCAGCTTTTGGTAGCCTATGCAACAGGGAGGGAAGGAAAAGCAATTTCCAAACAGACAATCTCCAAATGGATAGGAAATTGCATAAGATTTTGTTACTCCTTCCATGGAAAACCAATCCCACAGAACATAAGGCCTCATTCTACAAGGGCTACAGCCACTACCACAGCTTTCTTATGAGGAGTGGCAACCAAGGACATTATTGAGGCGGCTACTTGGACCTCCGTGCATACATTTGCCAAGCATTATAATTTACCTCTATATTCTAGATCACGAGCAGGGTTTGCCACTGCTGTATTGCAAGAGATCCTAACCACACCATAATTTTATCATCCTCCTCCCCTAGTAGGCTATGGTATTCTACCCAGTTGTTATGACTGCAGATGCATCCATGAAGGACATAGTACAGTTTTGTACCTACCATAAATGTAGATGTCTGAACTGGATAGCATCTGCAGTCAGGATTACCCTCCCTCCTTCCCCTGTGTGGTACTCCTAGGGTATTTATCCTCCTAATAGCTAGCTGGGGGGGGGAGTCTCTTATGGTGTATTTGTTTGTATATATGTACATACATGCTTATTTTTTGTTTGCCTTCTATCTTTTTGGAAACATTGGCATTTATCCAAAATTTAGCCTTCCAAGAGGGCAACTGGCATCTGGGGCAAGAAACACTGAGGAAAATGGCGTCGGCTGATGCCTTTATACCCGAAGACCAGCAGAGATGATGTCGGGTGAAGTGCGACATCAGCCGAAGCCGGACCCAGACTTTGGAATCCGGCCGACCGAAGGGCTGCCTGACGACAGGACAACCCAGTTGTTATGACTGCAGATGCTATCCAGTTCGGACATCTACATTTATGGTAGGTACAAAACTGTACTTTTTAAATACTTCCTGTGATTTTGAACTCTGAAGTTACTGTGCTAAATGAGTATTGTCTTGTTCTTTTATTATTTGTTGTTAAATATATTTAAGCTTATATTTGTGGCTGATATTTGTGAGACATATTTAAGCTCTTAAGAGTACTTGCATATGTATTTGCTGATGCTGTACAGGCCACTCCTAGTAACCTGGCGCTTGGTCAAAACTACCATTTGGATTATTAACAACATTACACAATAGGATTGGACACCCTTTGTTAAGGGCCTAGAGTAGCTAATGAGTGGTTGGTAGCAGTGATAACTACCTTATAGTGTGGGCAGAAGGGGGCATAGATAGTAAACCTTTGCCAGCCTTTCCCAGGTGTGTGTGTGTAAATCAAATCTCAAAGTGTGTGCATCAGCTACTTGGACAGGGACACAAAACACTAGTCAGAGAGGGTTTGGAGGTTTTGGCTTGACCAATCAACAGAGATATCAACCCTATAGCTGTGCCAGTGGGGAGTCTTATTGGGGATCTGGAGAAAGAGGGAGAAACCAGCCCCAGACTGACTGTGGTCTCTGCGTGCTGTTAATGGAAATTGCACTATACTTTGTGTGTACTTATCCTCCTATTGTGTATGCCCCTCACTGTTGCCAGTGGTGTGGACTGAGGCTCCTTGATCACTGGGTCAGTGCAGTGGCATCACATATTGTTAGGCAGTGATGGGATATCCACATCACATATTAATTGGTTGATAGTGGTGAGATTGCCGCATCACATATTAATTGGCTTGTAGTGGTATAGATATTTAATTCCTATAGCCTGTGTACAGTGATCACTGAAGATGTTTGTACTCTGTCAGCCATGCAGTGAACAATCAGAGTTCTTAACGCAATTCTTTTTTTTTTATTAGCTTGCTTAGTCAGGGAGAGCAAGTAAGCATGTCAGCAGAGGGATATGGCAAACTGACAAGGAGCTAGTTGGATGAGATGTGCCAGGCTAAAGGACTGGTGCATGCCAGCCTGATTAAAGCAGACATGATTGCAGCTTTAGTCACAGCTGCATCACAGAATAGCAACCAGGAGGACAGTCAGACTGGCCTGGACATTTACAACTCTCAGAAAATGGACAACTCAACCTTTTCACAGAGGACTTAAAAGTCCATTTGGAGAGACCTGAA
The DNA here is from genome assembly GCF_019279795.1 of Protopterus annectens. NCBI lineage: Eukaryota > Metazoa > Chordata > Ceratodontiformes > Protopteridae > Protopterus > Protopterus annectens. The sequence continues at coordinate 1,064,445,240 of NC_056732.1, forward strand.
CTGGAGGCCCAGCATTTGAAAATAGAAGCAGCAGAGAGACTGAAACATCTTGAGGCTGAGGAAAATGAAAAACTGCAATGGCTGGAGGCTGAGGAGAATGAGAGGCAGAGGCAACATGAAAAGGAGTTGCTGACTCTTTACCAGAGTCATGGAGGTAATGGTAACCAAACTCCAGAAGCAACAAAGGTCAGTAAATTTCTTCCACAATTTACACAGGCAGATAATTTTGATAGTTCCATTCATATGTTTGAAAGGTTATGTAAACAGTATAATGTTGACCAAGGGTTCTGGGTACGGTTCCTGACCCCCTTACTCCACGGTAAAGCTGTAACTGCTATTTCTAAATTGTCTGATACTGATAGTTCTTTACAAAATTTTAATTTGAACATTCTTTTAGATGTTTTAAGTTAACACCTGAAGCTAATAGGAAAAAGTTTTGTGAGCATAGACAAATGGCAGATGAGTATGTGTGAATATATTGCTGAACTTAAGCACTTATTTTCATAGGTGGGTGAGTGGATGTCAGGTCACCACTTTTGAAGAGCTGGCAGACTTTTGGTGCGGGAACAAGTCCTTAGTACTTTGCCTGAGGATATGACAATCTGGTTAACGGATAGACAATGCAATACTGCAGATGAGTTGGGAAAGAAGGGAGACCAATACCTGGCAACCAGGGCATTACTGCCCAGGAAAGGGACACCCGTTGCTGCTCATGGATACAAGGGAACCCATGGTGGGCAGCCCAGACTGTCCCAACAGAGTCCGCCAGTAGCAGGGGAAGCCAGTAGTCCAGCTACATATGCTAGACCAACAGTTAAATGCTTTAAATGCAACCAGTGGGGCCATGTAGCATATAGATGTCCACAGAGGCAAAATGGGGAACAAAAGGTGGGAGAGCCAGTAAGTGGGAATGACTAAATGCCAGCAGTAAGTTGCCCCGAGACAACAAGGCTACCAAACTACCACAACAGGTTATATTCTATCTTAGTAAATGGGAAAGAGGCCATTGCTAAGAGAGAGACAGCCTCTGACCTAACCATTGTGAAGCCTGCAATCGTTAGAGAAGAGCACTACTTGGTAATTTAGGTTAACTTTATAGCTGGGCCATAATCAAAAGATGTTATCTCTCAGTTTCAATTCAGTAGCAAGACACAATGTCTAGAGCCAGAAGATGCTATTTGTGTTTCACTGTTGCAGTCACCACACTTGGTTATCTGCCTGCAGGTAGCCCTCAGTCGGCCCGAATACCAGAGTCTTGGGATTTCTGTGTCTGATGCTGTTGCCTCTTCCATGACGTCAGGTTGTCAGGGGTATAAAACATGCAGCCGATGCCATTACATCAGCTTTTCTTGCCATGTGGTAGCCCGAAGCAGAAGCAGTTCTCAAGTGCCAGTCGGCCTCTACCTGAAATTTTCGTTTTTTGAGTTTCAACCTGAAGTCTTCTAAACCTAAGGTCACCATTGGGGATCCTTTTTTCTTGCTCTGACCGATGTCAGAAAAAGTTAATAATTGACTTGCCTGTGGAAAGCAAAAACCTCACAGAGATTTTCATTCTTACTGCCTTACCTGTTTAGGCCCAGACCACGACGTTGCTCGCTGTCGGTTTTGTGCCTTGTTTAATGCCAGAACTATTCATCGTCGGGCTATCTTTGTTGCTAAATTCTTTGGCCGTATTCCGAAATGGCTTCGATAAGCAACCCGACTACCGATCTTCCAAAAAAAGGTAAGGATAAAGACAGAGACAGACTGCATAGGTCCAAAACTGCCGATGATGCTTTCATTAAGCTAGACACCAGTCCGCCGGTACTCCGTGAGGAGCCTTTGTAGCCCCTGATACCCTCTTCTACAGATATGCAGGCCTCTACTAAGACCCATTCAGAGTTCGGTATGCTGCGAGATGCTTCTTTGACTGTGGAACCTGCGGATGTCTCTACCTTGGATGGGTCCGGAGCCACTGTGCAGGCACCTTCTTCTGAGGGTGTATTCTGACCTTCCTATGTTCGTATTAAACCGACAACTTTGTTTTTGATTAAAACTACAGTGTTTCTCAGGCCCAGAGTTCGCCCTATGCCTAGAAAACAGATGGCCAAAGCACATACTCGAGCTCCCATGCCACAGAAACAAATGCTTAGAATGGCTGAAGACCTTATAACTTTAATTAGGGGGAAGCCAGCCTTCCCCCTCTAAAAGGCAAATAATTGATTTTCCTTCTGATTCTACTGACCATGAGTCCGGTGACTGTAATCACTCTGATTACCAGGACATACCCTTATCTACCTATGAGGATTCAGATGCAGAAGATTCCATTCCCTATGCCTCCCCTCCAGAGGACTTTTCTTTTGGAGAAACCTTGCATACCTTAAGAGAGCATTTCCACTAGTCATGCCAGGACTACCCTCAGTCCAAAAAGAGACTCAGAGAATTTTTAGACTTTCCTCAGCACAGGCCTGTAGCAATACCCCCTGTTCTGGATGTTGTAGATGATGTCTTCATGGAATCCAGTCTTGCTCCTGATACTTTACCACCAGCTCCTAGAAAGCCTGACAGGTACTACAGAGTACCTGACTCTCATAAATTTCTCTTTAAAAATCCCACTGTGGATCCAGAGACCATTTCCCAGGTACCTAAAGGAATTAAGATTACTACAGCCAAAAAATCTACCCCTTCGGACAGGAATTCCAGAGCTTTACACAGATGGGGTAAGAAGGTATATATCTCTGCAACTCTTTGCCATCAAGGCTTTGAATTGCCAGTTCCACATGTTGAAGTACCAGCAGCATATTATGGAACTAATTCAAAAATGTTGTTGCTTCCAGACTATACAGAAAACAAAGATTTACAAGAGTTAATGCATTCTGCAAACCAAGTTAGTAAGCATACTTTGCAGTGTGGTTTTGATGCCTTAGAAGCATCTTGCAGGGCTGCTGTCACGGAGTCTGTACTGAGAAGACATGCTTGTCTGAAGGAACAGATCTTGCCAGACCATGTCAAAGCAAAATTACTAGATGCTCCATTAAACCAGGGATGTTTGTTTGGCACAAAAGCAAAAGACATACTTAAAAAGATGGAGGAAAAAGCTAAACCTATGCAAACTGTTAAAGATTTCTTACAGGTGCAGCCACCTAGATTCAGTAGGCATTGGCCTTCTAAAAACTGGTTCTTTCCAGTCCCTCCAAGGCCTTCAGTCCAAACCCAGGGGCAACAGACCAACAAGACTACTAGTCTCAGGGTATACAGAGATCTAAACTATGGAGTGCTCCCACCTCAAAAACAGGAAGTGGTAAGCCACCCCCTTATGGAAAAAGTTTGCAATGACTTGTGTGACGTCCGTACCCTGGCCCAGCAATCAAGGAGCCTCAAGTCCTCACCACTAACACCAAAGAGGGCATCTCATATATGAGGAAAGGATAACAAATACATACAGTAAAGTGCAATTTCCCTTAATAGCACAGAGAGATCACAGTCAGTCCGGGGATGGTCGCTCCCTTGCTCCCCAGGTCTCCAGTAAGACTACCCACTGGCACAGCTAAAGGGTCCAGATTTCAGCTTAGCTGGGCAAGCTAAAATCTCCAACACCCTCTCTGTCCAACCAATGCTTTGTGTCCCTGCCCAAGTAGCTCACACATGCACACACTGCAAGATAAGTTTATACAGCCACACAGACACTCCTGGGGAAGGCTGGCACAGGTTCTCCAGCTGTGCCCCTTTTACCCAGACTATACGGTAGTAATTACTGCCACCACCCAGCTAATATTTATCACCTACTCAAAGGCCCTTAAAAGGGTGTTCAGTTATTACTGTGCAATATAATTATCCAGTTGGTAGTATAGCCCAGGGCTAAAGCTATAGGAGTGGCTTTATACAATGTTACCAAAAGCATACAAGTACTGTAAAGAGCTTAAATTATCTCTACTCAAAACCAGACACAGTTGAAAGGTTTTAAAATATTTAATAATAAGTAATTAAAACCACAAGACAATACTTTCTACTACACAGTCAGTGCTAGTCAAGAGAGTTCAGCGATCACACAAATACTTAAATCAGTAGTACATTTCTGACATCACAGAAAAACACTTAGTCTTTTTTGTTGCGTCTTTCGGCTTTTCTCGGTTAGGGGTCGCCACAGCGGAACTCCGGTCCGCTAATGATTGGCAGTAGATTTTTACGTGCCGTGTTGCCAGCCCTGATGCACAACCTTAAACGAAGGTACGCCCATTCACGCATGTCTCCACGCAGAAGACGCTCTAGCTGAGAATCGAACCGGACAGCGTCTTACTGTGTGGCGACAACGCTACCGCAGCACCACCACCGCGGATAGAAAAAAACACTTGGTCTAAACTTTCTAATTCCTAGCTATTGCTACAAGAAAACACACTTCTGAAATAACTTGCGTATAGAGCAAGGCAGAGTGCTGTGAGTTGGATACTCAAGGCAAAATGCTTCATAATCTCTGGATGTTCATCGTGCATACAGCTGCAGTCATAACAGATGGGTTCTCCTGCCGTCAGGCGGGTCCTCGGTCGGCCGAATTCCAAAGTCTGGGTTTGGCGTCGGTTGTCGTCGCTTCTTCCCTGACGTCAGTGCGACAGGGGTATAAAAGAACCAGCCAACGCCATGTTCTCCAGTCTTTCTTGCCGCGTGGTGCCCGAAGCAGAAGCAGTTCGCAAGTGCCGGTCGGCCAGCTCCTGAGATTACGAAAAATTTGGAAAACCGAAGTCGTCTTAAAAGCTAAGTACCCCGTTGGGGAAACCTTTCTTGCCTCAGACCGATGTCAGACAAAGTTAATAATTGTATTTCTTGTGGGAAGCAAATACCGCATAAGGATTTCCATTCCCTCTGTATACCTTGTTTAGGCCCAGACCACGACGTCTCGGCCTGTCACTGTTGTGCTACATTCAACAAACGCACTATTAAGCGTCGGGCGGAGTTCGCCCAGCATTTCTTTGGGAAAACTTTTAACTATACCATGTCGTCGGATACCCCGACACCGGTTTTGCTAAAAAACGCAAAGACAAGGACCGACACTCGAGGTCCGCAGCCTCTACTGACACCACGCCAAGGCCGACTACACGTGGTCCGGTTCTCAGTGAGACGCCTACACAGCCCCTGACTACCGAAGACACATCTTTGGCGGTGTCTCCTGTACGTCGCAGGCTCCTCGGCCCACACAATGACTACAGATACCGAAGCCACTCTTGGTGTTGAAACACAGAATGTGGACAGGTCCACCTCCACTCATGGTGTCTTCAGACCTTCCTCTTCTTTCTCCATCAAGGCCTTCACGAAGTCTAAAGCAACCATGCACCCTAAGAGACCAGTTACACAGGGCCCATCTCCAGGCCCCATGCCTAAGAGACAGATGCTTAAAATGGCTGAGGATTTAATTACTCTAATCAGAGGTTCTCAGCCACCTCCGGACAAAAGGCCCAGAGTGGAGGAAGATTCCCCCTCCTCTGATCAGGGATCCATTATTTCAGAACACACTGATGATCAGGAACAGGCTTACTCCCCTTTTGAAGACTCTGATGCAGAGGAGTCCATTCCTTCTGTATCCCCCCTGAGGATTTCTCATTTGGGGAAACTTTGCATACCTTAAGGGAACACTTCCACTGGGAAGGCCAGGATTATTCAGATTCCAAGAAAAGGCTCAGGGAATTTCTTTTGTTACCCCAGCACAGGCCTCTGGCTATACCTCCTGTCTTGGACATCCTAGATGATGTTTACTCGGAGGCCTGCCTTAACCCGGACTCTCTACCTCCAGCTCCAGTTAAGCTTGACAGGTACTACAGGGTTCCTGACTCTCACCAATTTCTTTACAAAAGCCATGCTGCTGACCCAGAAACCATCTCACAGGGACCCAAGGGAGTTAAGGCTTCCATTGCCAAAAATCCATTGCCTTCCGAGAGAGATTTCAGATCCTTAGAAAGGTGGGGAAAAAAGGTATATACCTCGGCTACCTTAACCATGAGGGCCTTAAACTGCCAGTTTCATATGTTAAAATACCAACAGTTTCTGTTATCTCAATTGAAAAGTAAAATGTCACAACCTGAACAACCAGACTTGAAGGAGTTGCAGGATTTGATGCATAGTGCAGAACAAGTGGGTAAACATACCTTACAATGTGGTTTTGATGCTCTAGAGGCCTCATGTAGAGCTGCTGTTACAGACTCAGTCATACGCAGGCATGCTTGGCTCAAGGAACAAACCTTGCCTGATCATATCAAAGCTAAATTACTAGACGCCCTTCTTCAAAAGGATGTACTATTTGGGGCAAATGCTGAGGAAGTATTATGAAAAATGGAGGAAAAAGCTAAGTCAATGCAAACTGTGAAAGAATTTCTGCAGGTTCAACCTCCTCGTTTTAGTAGAAATTGGCCTTCCAAAATCTGGTCCTTTCCTGCCACGGACAGACCCGAAAGAGGCAGATACAGGTGCCCGAGGGGCAGAGGACAACCACAAGGATCGTACAAAGGCAGACAATGGCAAGCTCCTACACTAAGAGGTGGTGAGGACAACTCACAATCTTTCAGAAAGCAAACCCAATGACTTTCCCCTTTGCAGGCCAACCAGGTCTCAAATTGCAGCCCCCTTAGGAGGAAAGCTGGCACTATTCTCAAAAAATTGGCATGTTGTCACAAAGGACAAATGGATCCTGGACATTATAAACAGAGGCTACAAATTCCATTTTCATACCCTTCCAAAAATGAGAGGCATGCCAAAACTGCCACACAATCAAAGGGCAGAGGCACAAAAGCAAATTTCAGATCTTATAAACATGAAAGCTATTCAAGAGGTACCTACACGAACAAGGTCAAGGTTTTTATTCCAGGCTATTTCTGGTGCCAAGGAAGGGAAAAGATTGGAGACCTATTTTGGATCTTTCCACCCTAAACACATTCCTATTCGTACCAAAATTCAAGATGCTCACTCTACAGCAACTTCTTCCCATGCTGGGCAAGGAGTCTTGGCTGGTAACAGTGGACCTCAAGGAGGCATACCTGCATGTCCCAATCAGACAAAATTGCAGAAGATACCTCAGATTTCTTGCAGGTTCAACCCATTATCAATTCTCTGCATTGCCCTTTGGCTTATCTACTGCGCCCAGAGTATTCACGAAATGCCTGGCATCAGTAATTCCCTACTGCAGACTTCAAGGGATACAAATATACCCTTATTTGGACGACTGCCTGATCCAAGCGGGACAGCAAGCACATTCTTCTGAAACATCTGGCTTATGTAATAATGTTATTAAACTCTCTGGGATACACAGTCAACAAAGAGAAATCAAGGCTAATACCCTCTCGAAATATAATTTTCCTGGGTGCCAATTTGGACACAAACACACAGATGGCCTACCTCACACCAGAGAAGCAGGGGCAACTAAATCAATACTTCAAAACACTGGCAAATTGCACCAGGCTGACTGCAAGGAAAATCCTGCAGGCTCTGGGATTCATGGCATCTTGCATCTTGCTAATCCCATGTGCAAAGCTGCATATGAGAAAATTACAATGGTACTAAAAAACCTATGGTCTCAACACAGCCACAGTTTGGAAACAATAATACCACTACTTCCATGTCTGCAAAAGGAATTTCTGTGGTGGGCTCAAGCATGTCAAGCAAACACAGGTCTTCCATTCAGCAAGCCTCAAGCAAATCAAGTCATCACAACAGACGCCTCAGACTACGCCTGGGGGGGTGCACATGACAGACCGGTGCATTCAGGGCAAATGGTCCCGAAAAGAAAAGCACTTTCACATCAAACAAAAAGAAATGCTAGCAGTAATAAATGCTGTTATAGCTTTCAAGGACCTTCTACAACCAGGTAAACTATTGATAAGAACGGACAACACCACAGTTATGTGGTAAATAAACAAGCAGGGAGGAACACATTCCTATCCCCTATGCAGACTGGCCATATCACTTTGGAACATGGCCATGGACTTCCAAATGGAACTACAAGGACAGTACTTGCCAGGCAAGGAAAACATGCTGGCAGACAACCTAAGCAGGAATATGACAGATCTACACGAATGGATGTTGCATCCAAACGTTTTTACAGAAATAATCCAAGAATGGGGAAGGCCAGACATAGATCTCTTTGCCTCCCACAAAAAATCATCAATTGACAAAATTCTGCTCGAGGACCTTCCACCCAAAGACCTGGAGAGTGGACGCTCTCTCTTTCAGCTGGACATCAATGACAGTTTATGCCTTTCTGCCTCTTCCTCTGCTGCCCAAAGTCCTATTGAAGACCAGAGCAGACAGACCAAAGATGATCCTCATTGTTCTGGACTGGCCAAGGCAACACTGGTACCCACTCCTGAGGAGCCTGACTCATTCATCTCCATGGACCCTGCCTCTAATGCCTCTTCTTCTGACTCAGCACAGCTTCAAAACTCTTCACAGTCATCTAAAAACACTCAATCTAGCCGCATGGAAGATTCCTTAGCATCACAGCAGGCTCTAATCTCCAAGGAGGTGCAGGATGTCATTTTGGAGGCCAGAAGGCCATCAACTATAAAAGCTTACTACGCAAAATGGAAACGTTTTTGTGTCTGGAATGAGAAAAAGGGCCAGAACCCTGGAACACTGAATTTACCTCAAATACTACAATATTTGGCTGAACTACTAAGCAGTGGACTTTCGTTCTCCTCCATCAAAATCCATGCCTCAGCCATTTCTGCAGAATACAACACTGATCCTCCTTTATTCTCTCATCCTCTTGTAAGACAGTTTCTCAGAGGGGCTAAGAATTTAAGACCTCCAAGGAAACAACCAATACCTGCTTGGGATCTAAATGTTATTCTGGAAAAACTGACTTTGCCTCCTTTTGAGCCAGCTGCTTCATCATATTTGCAATATTTGTCCTGGAAAGCAGCTTTCCTTTGGGCTATCACTTCAGCTCGTAGAGTTTCAGAACTACAGGCCCTCATGGCTGTCCAGCCTTTTATCATCTTCCATCAGGACAGAGTTTCATTACGAACCAACCCTTCCTTTATGCCTAAAGTGGTATCCAGGGTAGCTTTAAATCAGGCCATACATTTTCCTACTTTTTATCCCAATCCTCAAAACAAAGGGGAGAGATTACTACATTCCTTGGACATCCACAGGCAACTGCGTTATTATTTGGACAGAACAAAGCCTTTCAGAAAATCAGAACAGCTCTTTGTGGCCTATGCGGTAGGAGCTCCAGGAAAGCCAATTTTCCAAGCAGACAATCTCAAAATGGATAGCCCACTGCATACGCTTTTTCTATTCCTTTCATGGCAAAACTGTTCATACAGGCATTAGAACTCACTCCACTAGGGCCACAGCCACCTCTGCAGCCTTCCTCAGAGGAGTTCCTACCAAGGATATCTTGGAAGCAGCCACTTGGAGTTCTGTGCATACCTTCTCCAAACAATACAACCTTCCATTATACTCCAAATCCAGAGCAGGCTTTGCCACTGCAGTCTTGCAGGGCATTTTGGCTCCTCCTAGTTCCACCTAGTGCCTACCACCCCTTTCTTAGCTTTGGGATTCTACCCATCTGTTATGACTGCAGCTTGTATGCACGATGAACATAGTACAGTTTTGTACCTACCATAAATGTAGATGTTCGAGTGCTAATACAGCTGCAGTCCAGGTTTCCCTCCCTCCTTCCCCTCTAGGGGTATTCTTTTATGGTGTATTTGCTTGCAACTACTGTTTTTTGATTATATTGCATTGCATTACTTCATAATTTTATGTACTGCCTTCCTTCTGGGGGCACCTGACATCTGGGGCAAGAAAAACTGAAGAACATGGCGTTGGCTGGTTCTTTTATACCCCTGTCGCACTGACGTCAGGGAAGAAGCGACGACGACCGACGCCGGCCCTAGACTTTGGAATTCGGCCGACTGAGGACCCGCCTGATGGCAGGAGAACCCATCTGTTATGACTGCAGCTGTATTAGCACTCAAACATCTACATTTATGGTAGGTACAAAACTGTACTTTCTCACTTACTTGGAAAGGTGATGAAGAACATTTGAGGTCTTTCTATGATAAAATAAATCAAGACACTAGTTTCTTAAGATTTTCTATGGTTAACTCCAAAGATGTCATACCCTATTTAGACGTATATGTTGAACAACTACCAAATGGTATACTTAACACTTGAGTTTTTCGAAAGGATTGCTATAGAAATAACTTTCTCCATCGAAGCAGCATGCATCCTAAGCATGTCTTTGGTAACATCGTCAAAAGTCAAGCCATGAGGGTATCTAGGCTGTTTTCTGAGGACTCATGCTTTAAAACAGGCATAGAAAACTTGAGGAATAAATTTATAGACAGGTCCTACACGGTAACAGAAGTTGATGCTTCTTTAGGTATCATAGGTGAATTGAGAGAAGGCAGGGCTTTTCCCTACTTCTCTAGTAACAGATGATAGTAGCATCACCAAAACCAGCAGTGGAGTTATCAGAATACCGATACATTTTACACAAGATGTAAATAGTATTGAAAGCATATATCGAAAACATTGGGACATCTTGCTAACAGATCCAGTTATTTCTGAGATATTGAGCCAAGAACCAAAATTTACATATAAAAATAAGTTGAATTTACACAGAATGTTATGTGGTCCGAATAGGTTTGACATAAATACAACCAGTAATCATAAAATGACAAAAAAATGTCAAAAATGCAATTATTGCAAATTCATTAAAGAAATTGATAAATTCAATCATCCTATTACAGGACAAGAATTTCATTTCACAGTTTCTGCTACTTGTGAGACCTGCCATGTGGTGTACCTGGCAACCTGTGTACACTGCCCTGCATTTTATGTAGGGAAGACGGACAGAAAGTTTAAAGACCGAATTAGGGAACACTTATATAAAATCAAAGTTAGATGTTCTTCAAATGCTCTGTCTAGGCATGTAATTAATACATCTACCCAACATAGCTTTTTGTTTCAAGTAATTCAAAACAATGTTCTATCTCGTAGAAGAGGAGATATTTTTAACACCACGGAACAGATAGAGGCCAAATGGATCATCAGGCTTAGGGCTGATTTGTACCCAGGCCTCAATGACAGAGTCTCCATCAAACCTATACTTAAAGCTAGGAAACTTCATTGAAGCTTTTCACCCCTTTGCCACCTTTTATTAACTTCTGGCTGGTTTTACTTTTATATTTATAATATTTTCATACCTCACATTTTTCCATTTCTGTCTCCATCGTTGTCTCTGCATTTTACTCTGCAGGCTTATTAGGGGCCAATTGTTATGAAAGATGCTGATATACCATGTATTCCTCTTTCATCCAGCACACATATTTCACCTGATTTTGCACATTTAGTCTCATATATTTTTATGTTTTTAATATCAGCTGTTATCAACATCTTTGCGTGTGCACATATCTGTTTTGAATGATTTTTGCTGTTACAGATATTATGATATTTAGAAGCACACGCTGTACAAATTTTAGATGCAGTCTTTTGAATGATCATTTTTGTACAGTTATAATTATGCTAAATAGCTCTTGTGTAGATATTAATATCTTTATTAATTTGATCCCTATTTTAAACATGTATTTATACATACAAGTATTTCAAATGGGACTATATCGCTTATTATACCATGATCCCCCCAAAACGTGCACGCTGATTGGCCAGCGTGCCCGTTGTAAATCGAGTTATACTAATGGAAAAAGGTCCGGTCCCGACTTTTTCCCATTAGTATAACTCTTTTTTTTTAAACACTGTCTCGCTATGTTAAATGGGTTTAACATAGCGAGACAGCTTTAAAATAAGCAACGGAGATCCCGTTGCTTATTTTAAAGCTGTCTCTCTATGTTAAACCCATTTAACAAAGCGAGACAGTGTTTGAAAAAAAGCAACGGAGAAAGCAAGATCTCCGTTGCTTTTTTTAGTGTCTCGCTATGTTAAATGAGTTTAACATAGCGAGACAGTTTTAAAATAAGCAACGGAGATGTCCGTTGCTTAAAAAAAAGCAACGGAGATCTTGCTTTCTCCGTTGCTTTGCTCAACTCTGATGTACTGCGCGGCGCAGTACATCAGAACTACGCAGATGCCAGACATCTGCGGAAGGGCAGTAAACAGGCATTATACTATGCCATTATTTAAGAAAAGTAACAGTTTCTTTTCTTAAATAATGTCATATAATAGCAATAACCGCCTGGGTGTGGGTAATGCTAATTACCCACGGTTGGCTTTGTTTGGTCCCTCGGCCTCGACCAAACCACGCCAACCGTGGGTACTTAGCATTACCACCAGGCGTGGGTTATTGCTATATTATTAAATACTAAACATGCGTGCCATTTTTGTTACTAGTATGCATATAAGTGCAGTATTTATAGGAAGATAGTATGTAATAGTGAAACACTTTATTTGCTGCATACTGTCTATGAGATGGTTACATAGATATTTAAATTATTTTAAAACATTTTGAATGTTACATGCAGCAGTAGTTAAAGTAGGGTGAAATGTTATTTTAGAACATTTTTTATTGTACATTGTTTACAAAATGTCTGCATATATATTTTAAATATTTTAAATAATTTAAAACATTTTATAAGATTTTACATTTAGTAGGATGTGGCATCAGAGTTGCTTGTAGCATTTTACTACAAAAGTGATGTCAGTTTAAATATTTTATGTATAACAGGATGTGACATCAGAGTTGACTTCAGTATGTGCAAACAGGATGTGACATCAGTAGTTGACTCTAGCATTTTGCTATAAAAGGGATGCTAGTATGTTTGTTTGTTAGTGGCCTGATGAAGATTCGTTGAAAGCGCTAGCCCTGTGTTCTAATTATTTTAATAAACGTGGTTTCTACTGGACGCTTGGATTTATTTTTACATGCTGGCTGCGTGTTTTTCTACAAGCTATTGCCCAGTGGATGAGTAGGTTCGAATGAACACTCTATGGTGATTTTGACTCTTTTTTATTGGATTAAGAGTTCGCAAAGTAAAGCGGTTTGTAGGTTACAGGTTCGTTTCTTTTTGTGGAACATTTGGTTACCTTTTGTGACTGACTTGAATTGAACACAGCAAGTATACTTCCCACTATTTAAGCCTGTTTTTTTGTTGCATTTTATAAGTCTTGTTTATTATCAGGCGAACAGAGTGTAGTGCGCATTATTCTTTGTTTTTGTACTTTCTCACTGTTTAAATTGAAACTGCAGTTCTGCTAAAACATTACATCATCTTTTACCTTTTCCTGGTGCTCCCAGGCTGGCAGAAACTGCATTTACATACTTTTGTACTTAGAACAATAAATTACATTCCACATGTAAATTCTGGTCATTAAAATTTAGCCTTAAACAATAGGCAGGAAGCCTTCATCTAGCCGGACTGCAGCCGACTTATAAACATCAAAGGCAGTGATGAAATAATTTTAATTTTAAAGGACCAACAAGAAATGCTTGACTTAGCTTTCTTTACAGCAGATGGCAATGTTACCACACTGTTTAAGTTCAACCTTTCACAACATATTATTTCATTTAAGAGGCAAGCCTGCATTTCAACATTTCACATTTACAAATGATAGACTTATCTGCACAATTCTATCTGGCTAGGCTGGCAGCCTTCACCCATCTCTGCCGGTCTTCACAACTTGTCTATCATCCTTTCCAGCCATGCCCAAGTACTTGCACTCTAGGAGGAAAAGTCACCCTGCATGCAAATAACTGGATGGCCATTACCCAGGACCGATGGGTCCTAAACATTGTATCCCAGGGATACAGATTCTGCTTCCACTCACTGCAACTCCAAGCGGGTTGCCAGACCTTCCTTCAAACCAGTGGGCAGAGGCTCAAGAGCAAGTACTTTCTCTTCTCAGTATCAGGGCTATTCAACCTGTTCCAGTACAGCAAAGGGGAAAGGGTTTCTACTCCAAACTGTTCCTTGAGCCCAGAAAAGAGAATTCTTGGCGCCCTATCCTGGAACTGTCAATTCTCAACACTTTCCTGGTGGTCCCAAAATTCAAAATGCTTACAGTGCAACAGCTTCTTCCTATGCTAGCCAAGGACACCTGGCTTGTCACCCTAGACTTAAAAGAAGCCTATCTGCACATCCCCATAAGGGAATCTTGCAGGAAATATCTACGTTTCAGGACAGGCTCTATGCTCTATCAGTTCTCTGCACTTCCCTTTGGCTTATGTACTCCGCCCAGGATATTCACAAAGTGCTTGGCTCCAACCATTGCATACTGCAGGCAGAGAAATATTCAAATTTACCTGTACTTGGATGACTACCTGATTCAGGTGGACAGTCAGGAATTTCTACTTCAGCACCTGGTATTTGTAAAGAAACTCCTAACTTTGCTGGGGTACACTGTCAGTGAAAAGAAATCACAACTGGTGCCCAGCCAAAAGATTGTATTCCTGGGAGCAAGCTTGAACACAACTTCCCAGACGGCATTCCTCACTCCAGAAAAACAGGTTTATTTAACAAACTACTTCAAAGTAATGACCACCAAAACCCAGCTGTCTGCAAGACAAATACTGCAAGCCCTAGGGTTCATGGTCTCCTACATTCTACTAATTCCATATGCAAGACTGCATATGAGGAAACTTTAGTGGTACCTAAAATGTCTCTGGTGCCAACATTCTCAAGACCTGGAAACAGTGATTCCTAGCATTCCTTGTCTAAGGGCAGAGTTCCTTTGGTGGGCAGAGGCATGCAACTACAATAAGGGACTTCTTTTCACTTAACCCCTCGCCGCCCAAACCCTGACAACAGACGCATCAGAATATGCATGGGGGGCTCACATGGCAGGCAAATGCATTCAAGGCAAATGGAGCCCAGGACAAATTCTCCTGCATGTCAGTCAGAAAAAGAAATGTTAGCTGTACAGAATGCTCAGACAGCCTTCAAATACCTTATCCTATCCTTCCAGGACAACTCCTGATAAAGACAGACAACACCACAGTTATGTGGTACATAAACAAGCAGAAGGGAACTCATTCCTACCCACTCTGCAGGTTAGCCATGGCCCTGTGGAACACAGCCTTGAGCAACCAAGTGCACCTGCAAGCTCAATTCCTGCCAGGCAAACAAAATTCACTGGCAGACGACTTAAGCAGAAATCTACTGGACCCACATGAGTGGAAACTGGAAACCAGTTCATTCAAACTTCTAACTCACAGGTGGGGGACACCAGAGGTGGACCTCTTTGCCTCCCCCCAAAGCCATCAATTGCACAACTTTTGCACCGGAAATCCTCACAGGAAAGAGTGGAAAGTGGATGCCCTATCCTTTTAATGGGAAAACCTCTCAATGTATGCCTTTCCCCCTATGCCCCTCCTCTCAAAAGTGCTGCTCAAGATCAAACAGGACAGACCAAGGACAATCCTTATTGCCCCAGACTGGCCACGCCAGCACTGGTACCAATCCTATGCAGTCTGACAGAAGTGCCACCCTGGCACCTACGTTAGACCCCCTCCATGGTGTCCTGGCAGGAGGGACAGATTTTGCATCCACAGCTGCAAACCCTGAACCTTGCAGCCTGGCTTATCCCCTGAATACACCACCAGCAACCCTCAGCAAAAAAGGTGCTGGACGTCATCCTGGAGGTCAGAAGGACTAGTACTAGGAAATCCTATTCAGAAAAGTGGAAAAGATACTGTTCTTGGAGCCAGTCTCAAGGAAAGGACACAGCCATTCCCACCTTACCTCAAATCCTAGACTACCTAGCAGAACTGTTCCACAGAGGCCTATCCTTCTCATCAGTTAAGATTCATGCCTCTGCCATCTCGGCTCATTACAATACTAAGCCACCTCTCTTTCCTCACCCTCTCATCAAACTGTTCCTGAGAGGAGCTAACTATTTAAGGCCCCCCGAGGAGAGCTCCCACCCCTGCCTGGGACCTTACCTTTCTACTAGAGAAGCTCATGCTTCCCCCTTTTGAATCTGCTGCTGCAGCAGAGTTAAAATTCCTCTCTTGGAAAACAGCTCTACTTCTAGCCATCACTTCAGCAAGAATAGTGTCTGAATTGCAGGCACTAATGGCTGTGGAACCCTTCATTATTTTCCATGCTGACAGGGTTTCCCTCAGGACTAACCCATAATTTATGCCCAAGATGGTATCCAGTGTGCCCAAGATGGTATCCAGTGTGGCTTTAAGCCAAACCATCCATTTACCAACCTTTTTTCCTTAATCTTCAGAATAGAGGGGAAAGGATCCTGCACTCCTTGGGCACAGCTCGGGTTCTACCTTGACAGGACTAAACCTTTCAGAAAATCTGACCAGCTGCTAGTCAGCTTTGCTACAGGGGCAGAGGGCAAGGTCATTTCAAAGCAAACCATTTCCAAATGGATAGCACACTGCATCCATTTCTGCTGCAAACACCATGGAAAACCTACCCCACAGGGGATCAGAACTCATTCTACTAGGGGTACCTCAACCTCTACAGCATTTCTCAGGGAAGCCCCTACCAGGGACATCCTGGAAGCTGCAACATGGCGTTCTGTACACACCTTCACCAAGCATTACCACTTACCTATCTTTTCTAAACCCAGAGCTGGATTTGCAACAGCAGCCTTACAAGGCCTTCTAGCCAGCCCTAATACTTTTGACTGCCTCCACCCTTCCTCAGCTTTGGGATCAACCCAAGTTTGTTGACTGCAGCAGTGAAACACAAAGAACATAGCACAGTTGCGTACACTTACCATAAATGTAGATGTTCGAGTGTATTCACTGTTGCAGTTTTGGTTACCCTCCCTCCAGCCCCCCTGACTTTTCTATAATTTCTACCTATCCTCTTTTTGACCATATCTTAAGACAAGGGTATTTACTTTTTACTGGAGATGTTCCACACCATGTAATTGCTTCTTATTTTGGGGGCTCATGACATCTGGGGCAAGAAAAACTGGTGTAATGGCATCTGCTGCATATTTTATACCCCTGACGACCTGAGGACATGAAAGTGGTGACGGCATCCGACGCAGAAATCCCAAGACTCTGGTATTCGGGTCGACTGAGGGCTAACTGCAGGCAGATACCCCAAGTGTGATGACTGCAACAGTGAATACACTCAAACATCTACATTTATGGTAAGTGTACACAACTGTACTTTTTTGTGTTGTCTTGGAGATGAGTAATTACTAGGTTTAAAATGTAAAAAGTGTTTTATTGCTTTGACTTCCTAGCAGCTGCACAGTTCTGAGAGATGTATATTTTTAACACAGAGATGTTAAATTCTCAAGTTTCTGCTTAGCCTGGGAACTGAAGTCAGGTGACAATGATATCATCCAAGATGGCCCAGCAGTAATGTTTGATATTAATTTAAGAACTCTCTCAGAGAGAGACTGTGCATTTTGTTTTGGACCTAGCAAGAACATCCACTCATCATCACCATCTGCACTTGCCTGCCTGTAAGATTTAAGGCATAGTATCTCTTTTAAGATATAGATAGGAATATAGTAAAGATTAGTTTAGATGTTTTCTGTATTTATGTGACACTGTTCTGAAAATTGTTATAAATACTTCCTGTGATTTTGAACTCTGAAGTTACTGTGTTGATTGAGTATTGTCTTGTTCTTTTATTATTTATTAAATATATTTAAACCTATCTCTGTGGCTGATATTTGTGAGACATATTTAAGCTCTTAGAGTACTCACATGAGACATATTAAGCTCTTAGAGTACTCACATATCTATTTGCTGACACTGTACAGGCCACTCCTTATAGCATGGTGTTTGGTCAGAACTACCATTTGGACTGTAACATTACACCGTAGGATTGGGCACCCTTTGTTAATGGCCTAGAGTAGCTAATAATGGTTGGTGGCAGTAATAACTACCTTATAGTCTGGGCAGAAGGGGGCATAGCTAGTAAACCTGAGCCAGCCTTTCCCAAGTGTGTTGTGTGTGTGTTTGTATATAAATAAAATATCACTTTATGTGTTTCAGCTACTTGGGCAGGGACAAGAAGCACTGGTTAGACAGAGAGGGTGCTGGAGATTTTGGCTTGACCACTCAGCTGAGGTCTCAACGCTGTAGCTGTGCCAGTGTGGAGTCTTATTGGGGATCTGGAAAAAGAGGGAGAAACCATCCCCAAACTAACTGTGGTCTTTGTGTGCTCTTAAGGGAAATTGCACTTGACTGTGTGTGTACTTGTCATCTTCTCATTGTGCAAGTCCCTCACTGTTGATAGTTGTGAGGATTGAGACTCCTTGATTTACTGTTCCAGTGCAGGGGCATCACGGATGTTGTACTCTCTTGACTGGTGACCTCGCCCTCCTAAGGTTCTTTTTTCAACAGTGTTTTTACCTGTAATGCAGCCATAGTTGGGAGGGTGGCCTAATGGTTAAGGTGTTTGCCTTACAAACACAAGGTGCAGGGTTTGAGGCTCACAAGGGATAATTGGCTAAGCTTAAAATGGCTCACAAGGGCAGTTAGCTTAGTACTAATCTATGAACCTAATCTATCTATGAACCTATGAGCATGTCTTAGTAGACCTGATCTCCTGTCATAGGAGAAACTAATTCTTATCTTTGAGAAGTTGAGTCATCTAATAGAAGTAAAGACCCGTTTTAGAAACCTTCTCACTATGACCATTTCTTTATTGTCTCAGAATAAGTCTGCCCACCTGGCTATTGCTCTCATAACAAGCAAAACAAGGAACAAGGGCTACTACCCACCCAGGACATGTACAGAAAACCTGAATGTGGGCATAGCATGAACTAAGGGTATTAGTCAGTCCAATTAGTGTATTGTCTCCTTTATTTGAAGAACGCAACACCTTTCTCCCCTTAAACAGTCTTGATTCAAGTCACTGTGGAGTGTTTTTATTCCCCTAGGGTAGCTGCTTCTTTGGCTGCATCCTGCAAGTAAGAATTTGTTCAGGATATGTGAGAAGCTGTAACCCAGGTTTCTGTCCACAATTTCTGAAAGCAGTACATATTATGGAAACATCACATTGTAGAAGCGGGATGGAAAGTGGCAAGGAAGTAGCACAGGGGAGACTGCTGTATATATAATATGGAAGAATATTGCTTGTGAGTTTCCAAGATTGTTGTATTGCTGCAAGATAGTTCAGTGGTGCAAGATATTCTTCGTGTTTCACTGTTGTAGTCATTACATTTGGGTAATCCTGCTGGCAGGTTGCCCTCAGTCGGACTGAATTCGAAAGTCTTGGGTCCTGCGTCGGTTGCTGTCGGCCCTTCCCTGACGTCAGGTCATCAGGGGTATAAAAGATGCAGCCGACGCCATTTTCTTCAGTCTTTCTTGCCGGGCGGTGTCTGAAGCAGAAGCAGTTCACAAGTGCCGGTCGGCCAACTCCTGAGATTTTCGTGTTCGAATTTCAAATCCGATGTCTTCATTAACGCTAAGTACCCCATTGGGGAAACTTTTTTCTTGCTCCAGACCGATGTCAGAAAAAGGTTAATAATTGTATTTCTTGTGGAAAGCAAATACCTCATAAGGACTTTCATTCTTACTGTATTCCTTGCCTAGGCCCTGACCATAACGTTTCAAGTTGTTGGTTTTGTGCTAGATTTAAGCAACGGACGTTTAAGCGTCGGTATGATTTTGCATTAAACTATTTTGGACGCAGGTTTAATTGTCCAGAAATGTCATCGGATAGCCATCCCAACTACCAGAGTGCACAAAAAACACAAAGAAAAAGATAGACAACCGAGGCCCAAAACCGACGACAAAGCTTCTCCTAAGCCATTCGCCGGTTCTCAGTGAGGCGCTTTCGCAGCCCCTGACGCCCGCTACTTTAGAGTCGCAGGCCGCTACTGACTCCCACGTGGAGTCTGGCTATGCTGCTGGAAACTCAAGGTATTGGAGCCTCGGACACTATTCCTTCAGATGGGTCCGGAGCCGCTGAGCAGGCACCGGCTTCTGAAGGTGTATTCAGACCTAAACATCTATACATTAAACCAACTTCAGCTTCAAAGGCAAAGACTAAAGCACCTTCAAAGAGAAAGAAACAAACTCAAGAGCCACGTGGACAGGCCTCCATGCCTAAAAAACAGATGCTCAAAATGGCCGAAGACTTGATTACCTTGATCAGGGGTTCCCATCCCCCTCCTGATAAGAGACCTAGGCAAGAAATGGACTATGAATCTTCAGATCAGGTTTCTATTTCTTCTGATTCCTCTTCTGATCAGGAATATTATCTTCCCCCCTATGAGGATTCTGATGCTGAAGAATCTCTTCCTTCAGCTTCTCCTC
Source organism: Protopterus annectens (assembly GCF_019279795.1). Taxonomy (NCBI): domain Eukaryota; kingdom Metazoa; phylum Chordata; order Ceratodontiformes; family Protopteridae; genus Protopterus; species Protopterus annectens. Next base: position 1,064,465,416 of record NC_056732.1, read on the forward strand.
CTGAGGACTATTCTTTTGGGGAAACCTTGCATACCATGAGGGAGCACTTCCACTGGGAGAGCCAAGATTTTTCAGAATTTAAAAAGAGGTTCAGGAACTTCCTTTTACTACCTCAACACAGGCCTCTAGCCATTCCACCTTTTTTAGACATTGTAGATGATGTGTTTTCAGAGTCTAGTCTGACCCCTGACTCCTTACCTCCAGCTCCTGTTAAGCCTGACAGATATTACAGGGTTCCTGACTCTCATAAATTCCTTTTCAAAAACCCTGCTGCAGACCCAGAAACTATTTCACAGGGTCCCAAAGGGGTTAAGGCTTCTGCTGCAAAAAACCCTACCCCCTCTGCCAGAGATTCCAGGGCACTGGATAGATGGGAAAAAAAAGGTTTACACATCTGCTACTTTGGCTATAAGGGCCGTAAACTGTCAGTTTCATATGCTCAAATATCAGCAACATCTCATGTCATTGCTTAAACAGAAAATGTTGTTAAACTCTGAATGTGCAGAAAACAAGGAAATGCAGGATTTATTGCATACAGCTGAACAAGTTGGAAAGCATACTTTGCAATGTGGTTTTGATTCTCCGGAGGCCTCATGCAGGGCCGCAGTTACGGGTTCTGTAATTAGGAGGCATGCTTGGTTAAAGGAACAAAATCTGCCTGATCATGTCAAAGTTAAATTATTAGATGCACCTTTACAGCATGATACTTTGTTTGGTGTTAAGGCAGAAGAGGTGTTAAAGAAAATGGAGGACAAAGCTAAATCTATGCAAACTGTCAAAGATTTTTTACAAGTACAGCCACCTAGGTTTAGTAGACACAAAAATAATTGGTCTTTTCCTGTCTCAGACAGACCTCAAAGGGGCAGATCCCAGGCACAAGGTTCATACAGGTCAAAGCAATGGGGTGCTTCTACCTCCAAAAGTGGAGAAGACAAATCACAGCCTTACAGGAAACGGTCCCAATGACTTCCTCTGCCTGCACCAAGCACTTACCTCCTGGCAGCACCCTTAGGGGGAAAAATAGCACTTTTTTTTTCTCAAAATTGGCACATTATAACCCAGGACAAGTGGGTTCTAAACATAGTGTCACAAGGCTACAAGTTCCACTTCCATACCCTGCCAAAGGCAAATGGTTGGCCAGATCTGCCAAAAAATCAATGGGCAGAGGCACAAAAACAAGTCTCATCCCTCATGGACATGGGGGCCATTCAACAAGTACCAGAGCAAGAGCAGGGACAAGGATTTTACTCAAGACTGTTCTTGGTATCCAGAAAAGACAAAGCCTGGAGGCCAATACCGGACCTATCTATTCTAAACACATTCCTGGCTGTACCAAAATTCAAAATGTTGACCTTGCAGCAGCTTCTGCCCATGCTGGGCACGAAGGCTTGGCTTGTGACTTTAGACCTAAAAGAGGCATACCTGCATGTCCCAATCAGGCAGTCATGCAGAAGATATCTCTGATTCAAGGCTGGCTCAATGCATTACAAATTCTCTGCACTGCCCTTTGGCTTATCTACTGTGCCCAGGCTCTTTACAAAGTGCCTGGCACCAGTAATTGCATTCTGCAGACAAAGAGGAATACAAATATATCCATACTTGGACGATTCTCTAATTCAAGCCGAGAACAAGGACATTCTTCTACAGCATCTGGCGTTTGTGAAAAGACTTCTAACATGCCTAGGGTACACAGTCAACGAAAAGTAATCAAAACTAGTACCCTCTCAAGAGATAATATTCCTGGGTGCAAGCTTAAATACAACTGCCCAGATTGCTTATCTCACGCCAGACAAACAAAGGCAACTGACTACCTATTTCAAAATATTGGCAACAAAGGCCCAGTTATCTGCAAGAAAAATTCTGCAGGCTTTGGGCTTCATGGTATCCTGCATCCTACTAATTCCATATGCAAGACTGCATATGAGGAAACTTCAGTGGTACCTAAAAAGTGTTTGGACTCAACATTAGGCGAAGGCTTGTCACGAGAACAAGGGACAGCCATTCACATTACCCCCAGCCAGGCAAAGCCCAACAATGGATGCATCAGATTACGCCTAGGGGGCCCACATGGCAGGAAGATGCATTCAGGGCACATGGTCCGCAAACCAAATGCATCTACATATCAATCAAAAAGAGATGCTAGCTGTTCAAAATGCCCTGACAGCTTTCAAGGACCTACTTAATCTGGGACAACTACTGATAAAAGACAGAGACAACACCATGGTCATGTGGTATATAAACAAGCAGGGGAGCACACATTCTTACCCCCTTTGCAGACTATCCATGGCTTTGTGGGACACATCACTGACTTACCAAGTTCATCTGCAGGCACAATTCCTGCCAGGAAAGGAAAATACTCTGGCAGACGAACTAAGCAGAAACCTCATGGATCCTCATGAGTGGCAGTTGGATCCACAAGTCTTCAGCATGATAACAAGGAAATGGGGATGCCCGGACATAGATCTATTTGCCTCCCCTCACAACTACCAGCTAAAAAGGTTCTGCACAAGGACTTACAGACAAGCATGGAAAGTGGACGTCCTATCTTTCAGCTGGAAAAACCTATTGGTATATGCCTTTCCTCCACTGCCTCTCCTCCCCAAGGTACTCCTAAAGGTCAGACAGGAGAAGCCAAAGATGATACTGATTGCCCCAGACTGGCCCCACCAGTACTGGTATCCGATCTTAAGGAACTTGTCTCAATGCCCAGCCTGGACCTTACCTCAAACACATTTTCTACTGTCCCAACAAAACAATCAGATCCTGCACAGCCAACTCAGGACTCTAAATCTGGCAGCATGGCAGATAATGTAGCCATACAAAGCACACCTCTCAGTAAAGCTGTGATGGATGTCATTTTGGAAGCCAGAAGGCCTAGTACTAGAAAATATTATGCTGGAAAATGGAAGAGATTTTGTGCTTGGAACCAGACACAAGGAACTGATATAGCTGTACCAGATATTCCTCATATTTTGCAATACTTAAGTGAGATGCTGGACAAAGGCCTTTCTTTTTCATCAGTTAAAATTCATGCCTCTGCCATATTTTGGCTCATTACAGTACAGAGCCACCAATCTTTTCTCACTTTTTATTAAGGCAGTACCTCAGATCAGCCAAAAACTTAAGGCCTCCAAGGAGATCACCAATACCTGCATGGGACCTCAACTATGTCTTGGAAAAAGTCACCCTGCCTCCTTTTGAGCCAGCTGTTACTGCTGATATAAAGTTTTTATCTTGGAAAACAGCTCTGCTCCTAGCAATAACTTCTGCAAGATGGGTATCAGAGCTACAGGCACTCATGGCTGTGGAACCTTTTATCATTTATTATCCAGACAGCATCTCTCTAAGGACAAACCCAACATTTATGCTTAAGGTGGTGTCCAGTGTGGCCTTTAACCAAACTATTCATTTGCCAACTTTTTATCCAAATCCACAGAACAAGGGGGAGAGAATTCTGCATTATTTGGATGTACACAGCTTAGATTTTATTTGGACAGAACCAACGTTTTCAGGAAGACAGAGCAATTACTAGCGGCATATGCTGCAGGATCGCAAGGAATGGCTGTCTCCAATCAGACTATTTCAAAGTGGATAGGCCACTGCATTCATTTCTGCTATTTACAGCATGGCAAGCCAGTGCCTAAGGGCATTAGGCCATATTCAACCAGAGCTGCAGCCACTTCAGCAGCCTTTCTCAGGGGAGTACTAACCAAAGACATTTTAGAAGCTGCTACTTGGAGTTCAGTGCACACTTTTACAAAGCACTATCATCTGCCACTCTACTCTAAATCCAGGGCAGGCATGGCCTCAGAGCTGCTCCTAATGCTGTTTAGCTCCAGCCTCCCAACCATAGCTTTGAGACTCTACCCAAATGTAATGACTGCAACAGTGAAACACGAAGAACATAGTACAGTTGTGTACACTTAGCATAAATGTAGATGCTCGAGTGTATTCACTGTTGCAGTCCAGGTTACCCGCCCACCATCCCCCTTATTTCTGCAGGAACTTATCTTTCCTTCTCTGATTTATACAACCTATGTAGTGTATTTGCTTGTAGATGAAGGTAAAGTTTATATTGGTGCATGTGTTTTTACATGCACACACACACATATATATATATATATATATATATATATATATATATATATATATATATATAATTTTGGCTACCCCTTAGGGGGGCACCTGACATCTGGGTCAAGAAAAACTGAAGAAAATGGTGTCGGCTGCATCTTTTATACCCCTGATGACCTGACGTCAGGGAAGGGCCAACAGCAACCGACACAGGACCCAAGACTTTGGGATTCAGGCCGACTGAGGGCATCCTGCCAGCAGGATTACCCAAATGTAATGACTGCAACAGTGAATACACTCAAACATCTACATTTATGGTACATGTACACAACTGTACTTTACTTACTTTAGTAATATATCAATAGAAATTTTGCAGGAGCACAGGTGTCCTGTCCCGGTTTGTCCCCTTTGTTGGTTTCTTGTTTAAAAACTGATGATTTGTATGGTCAGTGTTCACATTGTACTGCTTAGCACTTTTACCTCAAGTAATGTTACCAGCATTCTTCTAACAGTTCATCACCTGGTCTGTAGGTGATGCAGGGTAAATGTTGGTATTGTATAAGGACTACCAGCCTTGCACTGGTGTTAGATGGACATTAGCTTCCATGGTGTGGGTTAGGAGGAGGACAGTGCTAAGAGAAAAAAGAAAACTTGTGATGCTGAAGCTTGTATTTCTTGTTGTTGTACAAGTGTCTCATCTGAATACTGCTAGTATGATAAATACTGATGTAACTGTGCTTTACTGGCTGATTTTTCAGCTTTTTTACATTTATGTTATTTTGTCTTCTTGTTTTATGTTTTGTAGTAATATTGTTATAAAGGATTGTTGAGTAACATTTTTCTGGTGTGTTGACCTTTTTTTCCTTTTTCATTTCTTTTGACTATAGGCTAAATCATGCTCCAACGGTTGGCTTTGAGTCAGATGTTGGCAGTAAAACCACTCATCAGTTCATGTACCCTGAAAGTGCAAAAGATCTGCCAGAAAATGTTAGTCTTGTGTTGGTTCCCTTCAAGACTTTAGACTTAAAGTGGATTGTCAGTGCACTTACAACAGGAGATATAAACTTGTAAGTAGATGGAGTGCTTAGTGAGCATATTTTAAAATAAATTTGACTGTACAAAAAGGGAAGGAGCTTAATAAAGGATTTTCAAGTGGAAATAGATTGTCTACCCTGCTTGGATTACTTCTGAATACTTACTAGAGTTAATAATTCTATATAATAATATTTAAAAATAAGTTATTGTTTTGATTTAGGACCTTTTTAAATTTGCTACTTCTACTATCATTTTCTGATTTTTTTCTGCTTTTTAATATACAACAATTAACTAGACATACAGGAATTGAAAAACTTCCATACAGAGAATTTTTTTACACTTTTTATTTCACGTTTTAAAATAAAATGCATACTGACCACAGTTTCCTGTATCCCACACACCCCACCACCCCAAATATCCTCTTGACTGTACAAAAAGGGAAGGAGCTTGTATCAGTGAGACTTCAGAGTGAAACTATGACAGCTGAGGTCAGTGTCATGGCTGCAACTTTTTTTTTTTTTTGTAGTAATTTCGTAAATCTGTTAAAGTAGCTTTAATCGTTTGGTATTCAGAAGACAGTAACAAGAAGCACGTCATTTTGAAGTAAAGGCACTGAAAGTGTGGTTAGCTGAGCAGTTTTGTTTGGGTTTAAGAAGACTGCAAATACAGTTTATTGGAATGTGACTGATCACTGCAAAATGCATGGTTTGTAATTGTATTTTATTTATTTATTTATTTTTTGCAGTGATATGCTGCCATTTACATGCACTTGCATACTTTGTCCTAAACAACTTTAAAACAGACAGGTTGCTTATACTCCATCTTATTTTCTCTTGTGCACAGATTCTTAAAGTAACTGTTATCTGCTTCATGGGGTGCAAGGCCCATTGTCTCAAGGTGAAGCACTCTCCTTAATTATCTTTTGTTTGCTTAAACAGTGTTTATGTGCATGTTCAACGAGAGGTTGCTATTCAGATGCAAGATGCAGGCTTGGCTGGCTTTGCCCACACTTGGTCTGATGTCAGACCAGATTTTTGTAGCAGAGTACTGTTGGGATGAACACACCTTACTTTGGATATCCTTGTGTACCTGGTATAAATAATAATGCCCAGCCACTTTCAAGCTCTTTTTTGATGCCTACAGTAAATGCACAGTACACCATTTACTAAAGAACGCACATACAGGTAATGGTAACAACTTAAGGACAAAGCATGTAATTATTCCTTTCTGGACTTCTTTTGAGTAAAAACAATACTTGTAGACATCTGTGACATTTGTCCCACATAGTGTTGGGCATGTTTGCCCCTACTTGTGTGTGTAGCAATTGTTTGCAAATGTGAAATTTCCTTTAAAAATAGTTATGATTAATGCATCTGTTTTGATGTACAAGAACACAGTGTTACTACAATCAGTGTTTGTCAGAGGTTTATGCTGCTAAGGTGAGACATTTTACTGTCTGGGCCTACCTGATCAAGAGGAGGCTAGCAACCTTCCCTGATAAACCTGCCCATGCTTCATACCCCATCATAGTTTTTCCGAGCCCCGTCAAAGGAGAAGGAAAATGAGTCTAGAGTGAGCATGGAGCCAGAAGACTCCTTGAGGGATCTTGAGTGCAAGTATGTTGGCACTGCAGAGGCACTAGATCAGTCCCTGTTCCTGATGTTTGCAATAGCTATGGTCTCTAGTACTGCACCTTCAGAGATTATCATCCTCTATGCTTCTAGAGTGAAGAAACAGTGGAACTTACAGCATCAGGAGCGAAGATGTCAACTGTCGAACATAAAGGTGGGGAAAGCAGTCACCAGTTGGTATTGTCAAGAAAGATTTGTCTGACTAGGCACTTGAAGCTCAGGGATGTACCTCTTGGGTTCCCAAATCCCCAGTGGCCTCATCCAAACTTAAGATCCATTTACAGCCAAGGACCTGAGCTCATGCCTAAGCTTATTCCTGGTGGATCACTAACTCTCTGTCAGTTAGTCAATTAACTTTATCAGGCTTGATTCTGTAACTTGGTTACAGGAGACAGGAGCCTGAATCCTGTACACCAACTACCAGACTGCTGAAAGAGTTGTGAGCTTCTGCGGAGACAAGAGCCTGAATCCTCTACACCAACTACCAGATTGCAGATGAAACTGTAAGTTTGAGTTTTAGTACATTTTCAGGGAATTAATGCGTTTCAGTGCATTTTCAAGGGAATGTGCGAGCTTCGTGTTTCACTGTTGCAGTCATCACTTGTGGGTTATCCCTGTTGGCTAGCCCTCGGCCGGCCCGAATACCAGAGTAAAGAGTATCCCTCCTGCGTTGACTGCAGGTCACCAGGGACTGACGTCAGGTCATCAGTGGTATACAGCAAGGCAGTTGATGCCATTACAACAGTCTTTCTTGCCATGGTGCCCAAAGCAGAAGCCATTTGCATGTGTGTCAGTTGGCTGTTGCCAGAGTGAAGAAAAATGACTAAAGCTAAGTACCCCATTGGGGATCTTTTTCTTGCACTAACCAATGTCTGAAAAAGTAAGTAATTGTCTCCGCTGTAGAAAACAAATACCACACCAAGACTTCCATAACCTGTATGTAACTTGTTTAGGCCCACACCACGATGTCCCCATATGTTAGTTCTGCGCTCTATTTAATGCTAAAACCATCCGATGTAGAGCTGAATTTGTAGATAGACATTTTAAGGACAATCCTTCTCAGTGTGAAATGATGTCAATCAGTCAGCCTCCAGTGGATATCCCCAAAAAGAGAAAAGATAAACAAAGGAACACCCACAAAAAGTTAGGCCTAAAGACGAGACTACCCTGAAGTCAGCCACTAGCACAACGGCATTCAGTGAGACACCGACACAGCCCCTGACCACAGCTGCTCTGCCACCTCAGACCTCTACTGAGACCCATTCAGAGTCTGGTACGCCACCGGATCACACTACACCTGTCGAGATTTCGGTTGTCAGCCCGGCGGTCGGGTCTGGAGCCGCTCTCCAGGCTCCGGCTTCCGAGGAGGCCTTTCAGATAACCAATGCCAGACACAGACCAATGGCCACACCACCAGCTACAGCCGCACCTGGGCCCATCTAAACACTGAGGCCTAAAAGCAAGGCCACTCCTAGAAAAACTCTTTCCACAACTCCCAGTCACTGTTTTCCTTAAGCCCAGCCTGCTCAGTCACAGAAGGTTCTTAAGATGGCTGAGGGGTCTGAGCACACTCATCAGAGGTAATCAGGCTACCCCATGCAAAAGAAAAAGGGACCTTTCCCCAGAGATTCTCTCAGAACCTGACACTGAAGAATCAGACTTTCTGGGCTTGTACAGTGAACAGCAGCTCATTACTGCCTTTGAGGATTCTGATGCCGAGGAATTCATCCCGTCTACATCTCCCCCTGAAGACCTGTCATTTGGAGAGACCTTGCATACCCTCAGGGAGCACTTCCATTAGGAAGCTCAGGACTATCCCCAGTCTAAGAAGTGACTAAGAGAGCTTCTGGACCTACCCCAGCATAATCCCTTAGCTATTCCTCCCATTTTGGATGTGGTAGAAGATGTCTTTACGGAGTCTGGCCTCACCACTGATGCCCTGCCTCCTGCACCCAGAAAGCCTGATAGAGGTATTACAGGGTGCCAGACTAACACAAATATTTATTCAAGAACCCAGCAACCTACCCAGAGGTCATCACCCAGGGGCCCACAGGGGCTAGGGCCAGTTCCTCCAAAAATCCTATACCTTCTGACAAGTATAGCAGAGCCCTAGACAGATGGGGTAAAAAGTATGCACCTCTGCTACCTTAGCTATTAGAGCTTTTAACTGCCAGTTCCATATGCTTAAATGTCAGCAATATATGCTGGAACTAAAATTCCTCCTTACCAGAAAGTCCAGCTTCTAGAGAACTGGGAGAGCTCTTACACACCAGCTCTAAAGTGGCAAAGCATTCCCTCCACTGTGGGTTCGATGCCCTAGAAGCCTCTAGCAGGGGCTGCTGTTTCGGGGTCAGTCATTAGGAGACATGCATGGCTAAAAGAGCAGCCTCTGCGAACATGTTAAATCCAAACTCTTAGACACCCCCCTAGATAAGGACCTCCTGTTTGGATCTAAGGTGGAGGAAGTAATTAAGAAAATAGAGGATAAGGCCAAGTCAATGCAGACAGTAACGATTTTCTCAAGGTGCAACCTCCCAGATTCAGCAGGAATTTTCCCACCAAACACTAGTTCTTTCCTTCCCAATCCAAACCTGCACAAAGGAAAGGGTGCAGGGATAGACCCCCCCCCCTGCCAGGCAGCAAATACAAGGCCAGCAAGAGGACAAGACAGTGTCCCTCTGCAAGCCCCAAAGCAGAGAGTTCTAAGTCCACTCCCTACCCTAAGGACTCAGTGACTCCACCTCCCCCCTCTGCTCCCACCCCCAAGGTTGGGAGGGCATCGGTTGCTGTCACCCTTACCCTGATGTCAGGTTGTCAGGGGTATAAAAAATGCAGCTGACGCCATTTTCTCCAGTCTTTCGTGGTGCGTGGTGCGCGAAGCAGAAGCAGTTCGCAAGTGCCGGTCGGCCGACTCCTGAGATTTTCATGTTCGAGTTTCAGATCCAAAGTCTTCATTGAAGCCAAGTACCACATTGGGGAAACTTTTTTCTTGCTCCAGACCAATGTCAGAATAAGTTAATAATTGTATTTCTTGCATTCCTACTGTATTCCTTGCCTAGGCCCTGACCACGACGTTTCAAGTTGTCGGTTTTGTGCTAGATTTAACCAACGCACTATTAAGCGTCAGTATGACTTTGCATTAAGCTATTTTGGACGCAGATTTAACTATAAAATGTCGTTGGATAGCCATCCGACTACCGGACTTCACAAAAAAACTCAAAGAAAAAGACAGGCAACCGAGGCACAAAACCGACAAAGCTTTTCCTAAGCCAGTTGCCAGTTCTCAGTGAGGTGCTTTCGCAGCCCCTGACGCACGCAACTTTAGAGCCGCAGGCCACTATCGACTCCCACATGGAGTCAGCTAGGCAGCTGGAAACTCAACAGCCACATATGCAGGCCTCCATGCCCAAAAAAATAGATGCTCAAAATGGCCGAAAACTTGATTACCTTGATCAGGGGTTCCCATCCCCCTCCTGATAAGAGGCCTAGGCAAGAGACAGACTGTGAATCTTCAGATCAGGTTTCTATTTCTTCTGATTCCTCTTTTGATCAGGAATATTCACTTCCCCCCTATGAGGACTCTGATGCTGAAGAATCTATTCCTTCAGCTTCTCCTCCTGAGGACTATTCATTTGGGGAAACCTTGCATACCATGCAGGAACATTTCCACTGGGAGAGCCAAGATTTTTCAGAATCTAAAAAGAGGCTCAATGACTTCCTTTTACTACCTCAACACAGGCCTCTAGCCATTCCACCTGTTAGACATTGTAGATGATGTGTTTTCAGAGTCTAGACTGACCCCTGACTCCTTACCTCCAGCTCCTGTTAAGCCTGACCGATATTACAGGGTTCCTGACTCTCATAAATTCATTTTCAAAAACCCTACTGCAGACCCAGAAATTATTTCACAGGGTCCCAATGGGGTTAAAGCTTCCACTGCAAAAAACCCAACCCCCTCTGACCGAGATTCTAGGGCACTGGATAGATGGGGAAAAAAGGTTTACACATCTGCTACCTTGGCTATAAGGGCCTTAAACTGCCAGTTTCATATGCTCAAATATCAGCAATATGTCATGACATTGCTTAAACAGAAAATGTTGGTAAATTCGGAATGGGCAGAAAACAAAGAAATGCAGGATTTATTGCATGCAGCTGAACAAGTTGGAAAGCATACTTTGCAATGTGGTTTTGATTCTCTAGAGGCCTCCTGCAGGGCCGCAGTTACGGGTTCTGTAAGTGGGAGGCATGCTTGGTTAAAGGAACAAAATCTGCCTGATCATGTCAAAGCTAAATTATTAGATGCACCGTTACAGCATGATACCTTGTTTGGTGTTAAGCAGAAGAGGTATTAAAGAAAATGGAGGACAAAGCTAAATCTATGCAAACTGTCAAAGGTTTTTTACAAGTGCAGCCACCTAGGTTTAGCAGACACTGGCCTACAAAGAATTGGTCCTTTCCAGTGTCAGACAGATCCCAAAGGGGTAGATCCAGATGCCCTAGAGGCAGATCCCAGGCTCAAGGTTCGTACAGGTCTAAGCAATGGGGTGCTTCTACCTCAAAAGTGGAGAAGACAAATCACAACCATACAGGAAACAGTCCCAATGACTTACCCTTGCCTGCACCAAGCACTTATCTCCTGGCAGCACCCTTCGGGGGAAAAATAGCACTTCTTTTCTCAAAATTGGCACATTATAACCCAGGACAAATGGGTGCTAAACATAGTGTTGCAAGGCTACAAGTTTCACTTCCATACCCTGCCAAAGGCAAATGGTTGGCCAGATCTGCCAAAAAATCAATGGGCAGAGGCACAAAAACAAGTCTCATCCCTCATGGACATGGGGGCTATTCAACAAGTGCCTCAGCAAGAGCAGGGACAAGGAATTTACTCAAGATTGTTCTTGGTACCCAGAAAGGACAAAGCATGGAGACCAATACTGGACCTATCTATTCTAAACACTTTCCTGGATATACCAAAGCTCAATATGTTGACCTTGCAGTAGCTTCTGCCCATGCTGGGCAAAAAGGCTTAGCTCGTGACTTTTGACCTAAAAGAGGCATACCTGCATGTCCCAATCAGGCAAACATGCAGAAGATGCCTCAGATTCAAGGCTGGCTCAATGCATTACCAATTCTCTGCACTGCCCTTTGGCTTATCTACTGCGCCCAGGGTCTTTACAAAATGCCTGGCACCAGTAATTGCATTCTGCAGACAAAGAGGAATACAAATATATCCTTACTTGGATGACTGCCTCATTCAAGCAGAGAACAAGGACATTCTACTACAGCATCTGGCATTTGTGAAAAGACTTTTAACATGCCTAGGGTACACAGTCAACGAAAATAAATCAAAACTAGTACCCTCTCAAGAGATAATATTCCTGGGTGCAAGCTTGAATACAACTGCCCAGATGGCTTATCTCACGCCAGACAAATAGACAACTGACTACCTACTTCAAAGGATTGGCAACAAAGGCCCAGTTATCTGCAAAAAAAATTCTGTAGGCTTTGGGATTCATGGCCTCCTGCATCCTACTAATTCCATATGCAAGACTGCATAGGAGAAAACTTCAATGGTACCTAAAAAGTGTCTGGACGCAACATTGCCACAGCCTGGAAACATTGATTACTCTCATTCCCTGCCTGCAACAGGAGTTTTGATGGTGGGCAAAGGTTTGTCACCAAAACAAGGGATAGCCATTTTCACTACCCCCAGCCAGGCAGAACCTAACAATGGATACATCAGGTTATGCCTGGGGGGCTCACATGGCAAGAAGAGGCATTCAGGGCACCTGGTCCACAAACCAAATGCATCTACATATCAATCAAAAAGAGATGCTAGCTGTTCAAAATGCCCTCACAGCCTTCAAGGATCTAATTCAACCGGGACAACTACTGATAAAGACAGACAACACCACGGTCATGTGGTATATAAACAAGCAGGGGGGCATGCATTCTTACCCCTACCCCCTTTGCTGACTAGACATGGCTTTGTGGGACACAGCACTGACTTACCAAGTTCATCTGCAGGCACAATTCCTGCCAGGAAAGGAAAATACTCTGGCAGACGAACTAAGCAGAAACCTCATGGATCCCCACAAGTAGCACCTGGATCCACAAGTCTTCAGCATGATAACAAGAAAATGGGGATGCCCAGACATAGATCTATTTGCCTCCCCTCACAACTACCAACTAAAAAGATTCTGCACAAGGACTTATCACAGGCAAGCATGGAAAGTGGACGCCTTATCTTTCAACTGGAAAAACCTATCAGTATATGCATTTCTTCCACTGCTTTTCCTCCCAAAGGTACTCCTAAAGGTCAGACAGGAGAAACCAAAAATGATACTGATTGCCCCAGACTGGCCCCGCCAGTACTGGTATCCGATCTTAAGGAACTTGTCTCAAGGCCCAGCCTGGACCTTACCTCAAATACCTCACCTTCTGTCCCAACAAAACAATCAGATTCTGCACGGCCAACTCAGAACTCTAAACCTGGCAGCATGGCGGATAATGTAGCCGTATAAAGCACACCTCTCAGTAAAGCTGTGATGGATGTCATTTTGGAAGCCAGAAGGACTAGTACTAGGAAATCCTATGCTGGAAAATGGAAGAGATTTTGTGCTTGGAACCAGGCACAAGGAACTGATACAGCTGTACCAAATATTCCTCAGATTTTGCAATAGTTAACTGTGATCCTGGACAAAGGCCTATCTTTCTCATCACTTAGAATTCATGCCTCTGCCATTTTGGCTCATTACAATACAGAGCCCACCACTCTTTTCTCATCCTTTATTAAGGCAGTACCTCAGAGGAGCCAAAAATTTAAGGCCTCCAATGAGAGCACCAATACCTGCATGGGACCTAAATTATGTCTTCGAAAAACTCACCCTACCTCCTTTTGAGCCAGCTGCTACTACTGATATAAAGTTTTTATCTTGGAAAACAGCTCTGCCCCTAGCAGTAACTTCTGCAAAACGAGAGTTAGAGCTACAGGCTCTCATGGCTGTGGAACCTTTTATAATTTTTTATCCAGACAGGGTCTCTGAGGACAAACCCAACATTTATGCCTAAGGTGGTGTCCAGTGTAGCCCTTAAACTATTCATTTGCCAACTTTTTATCCAAATCCACAGAACAAGGTGGAGAGAATACTGCATTCTTTGGACGTGCACAGTCAACTTAGATTCTATTTGGACAAAACTAAAGTTTTCAGAAAGACAGACCAGTTACTAGTGGCATATGCTGCAGGATCACAAGGAAAGGCTATCTCCAAGCAGACTATTTCAAAGTGGATAGGCCACTGCATTCATTTCTGCTATTCACAGCATGGCAAGCCAGTACCTAAGGGCATTAGGCCACATTCAACCAGAGCTGCACCCACTTCAGCAGCCTTCCTCAGGGGAGTACCAGCTAAAGACATTTTAGAGGCTGCTACTTGGAGTTCAGTGCACACCTTTGCAAAGCATTACCATCTGCCACTTTACTCTAAATCCAGGGCAGGCTTTGCCACTGCAGTTCTGCAGGGCCTCATAGCCGCTCCTAATGCTGTTTAGCTCCCGCCCCCCAACCATAGCTTTGGGACTCTACCCAAATGTAATGACTGCAACAGTGAAACACAAAGAACATAGTACAGTTGTGTACACTTACCATAAATGTAGATGCTCAAGTGTATTCACTGTTGCAGTCCAGGTTACCCACCCACCATCCCCCTTATTTCTGTTGGAACTTATCTTTACTTCCCTGATCTATACAACCTATGTGGTGTATTTGCTTGTAGTTGAAAGTAAAGTTTATATTGGTGGATGTATGTTTTATATATACATAGATACATAAATTTTGGCTACCCTTTTGGGGGCACCTGACATCTGAAAAACTGAAGAAAGTGGTGTCTGCTTCATCTTTTATACCCCTGATGACCTGATGTCAGGGAAGAGGTGGGCAGCAACTGACACAGGACCCAAGACTTTGGAATTCAGGCCGACTGAGGGCAACCTGCCAGCAGGATTACCCAAATGTAATGACTGCAGCAGTGAATACACTTGAACATCTACATTTATGGTAAGTGTACACAACTGTACTATTCTCATCAACAAGGAAAAATCCCATTTCCAACCCACAAGACAGATCACCTTCTTGGGAGCTCTCCTGGACACATCCTCCCAGAGAGCCTTCCTCTCTCCAGAAAAACAAAGTTTTCTACCCCAATACTTCACCAAATTAGCTCACAGGACACACCTCACAGCAAGGAGGTTCCTGCAAGCTCTGGGGAACATGGCATCCAGTTGGTGCCCTTGGCCAGACTGCACATGAGAAAACTGCAATGATACATAACCTATGGTGCCAACACACCGTCTCTGGAGCTACAACTACCTCTGATTCCCTGCTTAAGGGAGGAACTCCTATGGTGGACAGAAGTCTGTACCCTGAACAAGAGCCTACCATTTCTCATTCTTCCACATGCCCAGACCCTCACCACAGATGCTTCAGACATGGCCTGGGGGGCCCACTTGGGGACATATGCACCCAAGGCACCTGGGACCACAGGGACCTACACCTCTGCATCAACCTGAAGGAAATGATGGCGGTACTTAGGGCTATCACAGCCTTCAAGAGCCACCTAAAACCAGGGGTGTTCCTCATCAAAACATACAATACCACAGTCATGTGTTACATCAATAAGCAGGGAAGAACACACTCCTACCACCTCTGTCATCTAGCCATGGTACTCTGGCAGACTTCCTCTTTGATGGGCCTACGTCTGATAGCCCAGTACATCCCAGGGGAGCAGAACACCCTAGCTGACCACATCGGCAGAAGTGTCCTGGTCCTTCACAAATGGTAGCTTCGAAAGAAGACCTTCCACAACATCACCTGACTATTGGGGATCCCATAGGTAGACCTCTTCACCTCCGTAGAAAACAGACAGTTGGACCAGTTCTGCACCAGGGAGTTCCATGCCTCTCAAGGAAGGACTGCTAACCCAGGAAAAGGGGTCAGTACTGCATCCCAGTCTGCAAACTGGGATGCAGTACTGACCCCTTTTCCTGGGTTAGTAGTCAGGAAAAGGGGTCAGTACTGCATCCCAGTCTGCAAACTCTCGGCCTATCCACGTGGCTTATACCCCAGAGGCGGATACCAGACTACAGTTGAGCAAGCAGGTCCTGGATATCATTAAAGAGTCCAGGAGGCCTAGCATCATGAATTCCTACTCTGCAAAATGGAAAAGATTTAATGCCTGGTGCCAAACTAAGGGTACAAAGAGCTCCCTGGCCACCGTCACTTTGATTCTAGACTATCTGTCAGAGCTAGTGCAAAAAGGATTATCTTACTCTTCTATCAAAATTCATGCCTCAGCTGTCTCTGCCCATTCACATACAGAGTAACCTTTGGTCTTCCACCCCTGCTAAAACAATTCCTTAGAGGGGTGTCACACATTTCTGGTTAAAGGTTTATAGTGCCTGAATTTTTGAACTGTATCTTACTGAAATTGGTACACCTTGTTTGCTCTAGCATAGACTAGATCCAGGCCTGCTGAATCTAGCTTTGTTTATATGCTTGTTGTTTGTTTGCTTGTTATTTCCCTGGAAGCTAATTACACCTAATACGCGGCTTCTCTGCATTGCTTACTGTACTTATTTCCTTGTTTCACTTGAAAGAAAGTTACTGTTTGTCGTTTTTGCATTTAGTTACTTGTAACACATTGCACTCAAGTTACCTGGCACTTGCTCACTAAAGCAATTATATAAATCAGCACTAAAAATTAAAAGCACTACACAATCACTCCCCACTGGCCCTTGTTTTCAATTATTAAGGAATTCCCAATATTATTCTAGCATGTCCAAAGGTCAGTTGTCAATCTCCTCTCCGGTCCAGCTGGTGAATCTGGGAATCTTGAGGCAATGTTATAACTGCCTCATGTACACAGACAACCCTCTCCTCCTCCCACATAACACAAATACTTGCGAGAGATGCAGCTATTTAGCCAAACTGGAGGCTGAGCTCTCTCAACTCAGGACTGGCAAGACCAGACATAAGGAGAAGGCAACTACACACACCACAAAACCAGCCTCACATAATGCTACCACACCACTGAATCAAACACATAAACACACAAAGACATACTCGAGGCTCTGAGAAAAATTTACCTAAACAGCAGAGGCCTCCAAAGCAGACACCCAAACAACTGCTACCTCAAGACACCCCACAAGCAACACATAAACCACAAAAGCAGTGTGCAAAGCAGTCACAGCCCTTAAGGCCAAATACAACACCAAACATACTTGTCATAGGTGACTCCATAGTCAGACACACTGGCGTCCCACTCACCAGGCTGAACAAGGAGAGGGTCACAGTAAGCTGCCTATCGGGCTAGAATCTGCCACATAACACAAGCACTCGGGTCACTCCACGGCAAGTACAAATATGACACAGTCATTGTCCATGCTGGTGTGAGCGACCGAGACGTACCTCCCTGGACTACATGAAAAGAGACATAGAGGAGCTCTCTGATTATGTAGCCCAGGCAGGTATGACCCTGACCCTGAGCAGTATCCTTCCTTCACCAAGAATGATGCCACAATATAGAGACAAGATGATCAGCTTTAACAATTGGCTTAATGTCTGGTGTCATTCAAAGGGGATCCAGTGTCTGTCTGCCTGGGATGACATGCTTGACAAGCCACGCTGCCATGAGGACGGCTTGCACCTGTCACCCTGGGATTCGGATATTGGCTAAGGCTCTTGCCACCCCATAGTGCCTTTTTAGGCAAGGCTCAAATTCTAAACCTACCACCCTAGAAAACAAAATGGGAAGAAACTGAGGGTAATGCTGCTCAATGCCAGAAGTCTAAATCTCAAAATGCACACACTCGAGGCCCTTCTCAGTATGGAGAACATCGATGTCTGTGCTGTAACTGAAACCTGGTTCAAGGCTCCTGAGAGCACCCCGGCACTATTAGGTTTTACCACATATCATGCGTTCCGGCCCCAAAACCCGGACCACACCACAAAAGGAGGGGGTGTATCCATATTCATAAAGGATACCCACACCTCCAGGTTGGTGGCAACGCACGAAGCTTTGGAAACCATTCAGGTGCAACTAACCATAGGAAAAACTGCTCTACAAATTGTAGCATGCTACAGGCCACCCTCTCAAACTCAGGAACCCCACACAGCCTTCCTGAAGACACTGAAGGGTATAAATGCATCTCCAAACACCATCATATTGGGTGACTTCAACTACCCGAATATAGACTGGGAACATTACTCAAGCCCTAACTTTCTAGCCCAACGGTTCCTGGAGTTCATAAATTCAAATGCCATGGAACAGCTAGTCACTGTTCCTACGAGAGGAGAAAATATACCAGATCTCATTATCACAAACATGGGGACAAAATGCTCCACACCGAAAGTATATCCCTCATTGGTGAGATCTGATCATAAACTAATCTCACTGGAAATCCACATCCGCCCCACCCCAAACAAAAAAGACCACAGTGAAGAACTTCTCTAAAGCAAACTTCACACTACTCAAGACTGGTGTGGTATCCTTCAAGGCCTCTGAGCCAGTGGAAACCACAACCCAAGCTGCGGAAGCCCTTACAAATGCCTTCTATGAACACCTCCAGGACTGCATGGATCAGGCAATCCCAAATAAAACCAAGACTCTTTCCACAAAGGGCAAACGTCCAGTCTGGTGGACCCCAGCCATTAACAAACTTTACAATAAAAGGAGAAAGCTATTACATGATGGAACAAAATCCATAAAAGGGAAGTCACCCCTGATCATTATTAGTAAAAAAATATGAGCACTCATAAAATCAACTAAGGCCAATTTTGAGAGTAAAATTGCCATGGATTCAAAGGACAATCATAAGGCCTTTTTCAGCTATGTTAGGAACCTGGGTGGAAACTCCCAGATATGCTCAGAATTAGTCCAAAATGATACAAAAATCACTGAAACCACAGACATTGCCAACATACTGGCAGACAGGTTCAGTGCAAACTTCACCCCCCTCTTCCCCCCTAAAGGAGAGATAACTATCCCAGCAGAGTGTAGCCTCCCAGACATCTCAAATGCGCAGGTGAAAGCTTCTCTCTCTAAAGCTAAAAACACAGCATCAATGGGACCAGATGATGTCCCTGGCTGTGTGCTACACGAGCTAAATGAGGAATTAAACCCGCACACATAAGGCAGCTGTTTAATCTCAGCCTTACCACAGGATACGTGCCCAAGGAGTGGCGTACGGCAACTGTGGTCCCACTCCACAAAGGTGGTGCCTCTACTGACTCTGGTAATTACCGCCCCATAAGCTTAACAAGTCTAGTCTGCAAAGCTATGGAGAGGATCATAATGGAGCTCATAAACAAAGATATAGGAGACTTGCAGACATTGGACCCGACCCAGTTTGGCTTCGTCAAGGGAAGATCATGCCTTTTGAACTTGGTCGACTTCTTCGAAACAGTCACCAAGGCCATTGATGAGGGAAAGGCAGTCCATACAGCCTACCTTGACCTTGCAAAGGCTTTCGACACAATACCCCACTTGGGTATTGTAGAAAAACTTACCAGCTTAAATGTAAACCCATATGTCACAAGATGGGTTGCAAACTGGCTTAAGGACAGAACCCACAGGGTTAGAGTTGCTGGCGCTATGTCAGACTCCAAGCCGGTCACAAGTGGTGTCCCACAGGGCTCAGTCCTTGGCCCCCTATTGTTCGGCATCTACGTCTCAGAAGTACAGGCCAGCATGGGAGGACTTTGGCTGACAAAGTTTGCAGACGACTGCAAACTGGGCGCCATAGTGGAAAGTGCATCGGACACGGATATCCTTCAGAAGGGACTCACGGAAACAGATAGCTGGTGCCAGAGCCATGGCCTGAAGTTAAGCCAAAAATGTATAGTCATACCCTTCAGGAAAAACAAGGTAACCCCAAGCTACCATATAGGTGGCAATCCACTAAGCACAGAAGAGGTTATCAGGGACCTGGGGACCCAGGTTGACAGTGGCCTTTCTTTTGACACTCACGTTGCTAAAGTGGTTAGAAAGACCTTCTACATTGCCCACCTGATCATGAAGGGATTCACATCCAGTACTCTTCACTTATCAGACCAATGATTGAGTACAATGCCCCATTCGGGATGCATCTCACCCGACATCTGCAGCAATTGGAGAGACCCCAAGTTCCTCACCAAAAGGATAAAGGGACCCCAAAATCTGTCATATGCTGCCAGATTGAAGAAACTCCAGCTCTATTCAGTCGCATACCATCTGCTCAGAGGTGACATGTGCCTGACATACAAGGCCATGTCCAACCCGGAATTAATGGACATGCTCCACCTCAAAAAAATCCAAATCCACCAAAACCACTAGAGCAAGCGACTTAAACCTTAGCACGAATATAAATAGGACGTGCTGGAGGGATAGATTTATCACTCAGAGACTCCCTATGCTGTGGAATAAAATCCCAGTCCATGTGAGGCAGAGCACCTCGCTGGCTCTGTTCAAGACAAATCTTGACCTGTGGATGGGAGATCGTAGGTTTACCCCGGGAATCATTTCTGTGTCACTGCTGGACAGAGGCACAACAAACTAATGGGCACAGTATTTTTTCATATAAGGGGTGGCGTAAGCCACAAAAGTTTGGGCTAGGCCTATAAATGCCTTAGGGCAGATAGCCTAGTATAAACCTATGAACCTACGAACATCAGACGACCCAGAAGGCCACCCACTCCTGCATGGGACCTGAACTATGCCGTGGAAAAATTGACCGTATCCCCCTTTGAGCCAGCTGCTTCAGCAGAGCTGAAAAACCTCTCTTGGAAGACTGCCTTCCTGCTGGCCATAGCCTCAGCCAGAAGGGTTTCCAAGCTGCAGGCCCTCGTGACCATTGAGCCCTTCATTGTCTTCCATGCAAACAGGGTGTCTCTCAGAACTAACCCCTCCTTTATGTCTAAGGTGATGTCCTTCATGGATGCATCTGCAGTCATAACAACTGGGTTGTCCTGTCGTCAGGCAGCCCTTCAGTCGGCCGGATTCCAAAGTCCGGGTCCGGCTTCGGCTGATGTCGCACTTCACCCGACGTCATCTCTGTTGGTCTTCGGGTATAAAAGCATCAGCCGACGCCATCTTCCTCAGTGTTTCTTGCCGCGTGGCGCCCGAAGCAGAAGCTGTTCGCAAGTGCCGGTCGGTCGGATCCAGAGATTACTTCTACCGAATACTACTTCGAAGACTTCTAAAGCTAAGTACCCCGTTGGGGACTCTTTCTTGCCTCAGCCGATGTCAGAAAAAGTTAATAATTGTTTAACCTGTGGGAAACAAATACCTCATAAAGATTTCCACTCTTATTGTCTGCCTTGTTTAGGCCCAGCCCACGGCGTAGCGGCCTGTTCGCCTGTGCTTCTTTCAACCGGACGCTTAGGCGTCGGTCGGAGTTTGCAGAACAGTTTTTCGGTTCTGATTTTGCATACATTATGCCGTCGGATCCTCCGACTACCCAATCTGCCAAAAAACGCAAAGATAAAGACCGACACTCGCGGTCCGCGGTTTCGGCCGAAACCATGGTTAAGGAAACATGAGTGTCTCGGTTTCGGCGAAACCGAAAACTGATCAAAGTACAGCTGAACCTATCTCTACAACTGAGGCCCCTGCTACCACTCTTGAATCGGCCTCAGAAATTTTATCCACTACGGTGGTTGCCACTGACTTATCAGACACCATTCCCTTGGATGTCTCTACCCCAGCAGGTGGTGCTGCTAGGCCTCCAGCAGCCATGTCCATTAAGGCCTTCGCCAGGGCTAAAGCAGCCAAGACTACTAAGACAGTGCCTGTTAAACCCCCCACAACCAGGCCCTCTTCTAGTTCTCAAATGCTTACTTTGGCAGAAGATTTAATTTCATTAATTAGAGGATCTCAATCTCACCCAGACAGGGCCTCTCAGCCCCAGAGAAGAGACCTAGGGCAGAGCCCCCTGAGCCAGTGTCCTCTGATGATTCTGCTGACGAATCAGACATAACTGACCAGCCAGAGGCTCCTTTCTCCAATTTTGAAGATTCTGATGCTGAAGAATCCATTCCAGCTGCTTCCCCACCAGAAGAATTCTCCTTTGGGGAAACCTTACATGCCATGCGAGAGCAGTTCCAATGGCAGCAACAGGATTTTTCAGACGCCAGAAAAAGACTTAGGACCTTTCTGCACCTCCCACAGCACAGGCCCTTAGGTATACCTCCTATTCTCTCTGTGGTGGATGATGCTTTCAATGATGTCTGCTCCGCTCCAGATTCTTTACCCCCAGCCCCTGCCAAACCAGACAGATTCTACAGGGTGCCAGATACTCATCACCACCTTTACAAGGCCCCACTTGCAGACCCCAAAACTATATCCCAGGGTCCCAAGGCAGTAGCCGCGACCATAGCTAAAAACCCTATTCCTTCTGAAAGGGAAGCAAGGTCATTAGACAGATGGGGTAAAAAGGTCTACACTTCAGCTACTCTCTCAGCTAGAGCTTTAAACTGTCAGTTTCACATGATACAATACCAAGAGTTTATGCTTGATCAGTTAACTAAAAAACTAACCACTGATGAATCTCTTGATAAGAAATATGTATTAGAAATGGTAAATAACATACAACAGGTTAGCAACCATTCCTTAAAATGTGGTTATGATGCACTGGAGGCTTCATTTAGATCAGCCATGACTGGCACAGTGATAAGAAGGCATGCATGGCTAAAGGAGCAAGCTTTACCGGATCATGTTAAAGCTAAGTTGCTAGATGCTCCTATGGATAAGACAAGTTTGTTTGGTACACCTGCCCAGCAGGTTATGAAGAAAATGGAAGAAAAGGCAAAATCTGTTCAAACGGTTAAAGATTTCTTGCAGGTTCAACCCCAAGGTTTAGCAGGAACTGGCCTGCCAAAATTGGTCCTTTCCTGACTCCACAAAATTTCAAAGGGGCAGGAATAGACGTTCCAGAGGCAGAAACCAATCCAGAGGAGGTGCCTACAGAGGACGACAGTGGCAAGGTAACAACAGAGGCACAGACACAACCACTGCCACTACATCAGCACAACCACAGTGACTTAACCTAAATCCGCCTACCAGGGAACAAATAGCAGCTCCTCTAGGCGGAAAGTTAACCTTATTTTCAAAGAACTGGCACTACATAACAAAAGACAAGTGGATTTTACAAACCATAGATCAAGGTTACGGTTTCACTTCCACACTTTACCAGTCAAAGAGGAATGCCAAATCTACCTTCAAATCAAAAACAGAGGCACTACAACAGATAATGGAGTTAGCAAACATGAGAGCTGTGGAAAGAGTGCCAACAGCAGAGCAAGGAAAGGGTTCTACTCCAGACTATTCCTAGTTCCAAGAAAGAAAAAAGTTGGAGACCAATTCTCGACCTGTCCACCTTAAATACATACATCATTGTCCCAAAATTCAAAATGCTGACCCTACAGCAACTTCTTCCCATGCTGGGCAAGGAGTCTTGGCTGGTAACTCTAGATCTCAAGGAGGCATACCTGCACGTCCCCATTCGACCAATCTGCAGAAGATACCTCAGATTTCTTGCAGGATCAGAGCACTATCAATTCTCGGCATTGCCCTTTGGCTTATCTACTGCGCCCAGAGTATTCACAAAATGCCTGGCATCAGTAATCGCCCATTGCAGACTACAGGGAATTCAAATTTACCCATACCTGGACGACTGCCTGCTACAAGGGGACAACAAAAGCAAGCTGACAACAGATTTACAAATAGTCATTTACTTGCTACAAGCACTGGGATACACAGTCAATTTACAAAAGTCAAGGCTGATACCATCCCAAACAAGGACATTCTTGGCAGAATTGGACACAGTAAAACAAATGGCATTCCTGACTACAGAAAAACAAAAAGAACTCCCTCTTTACTTCTTGGCACTAACAAAACTGAACAAGTTAACAGCAAGAAAAGTACTGCAGGCCTTGGGCTTCATGGCATCATGCATAATCTTGGTCCCATTTGCCAGACTACATATGAGAAAACTACAGTGGTACCTAAAGAATTTATGGTCCCAACACAGACACAGCCTAGAAACAGAAATCCCACTAATTCCATGCTTAAAGCAGGAGTTCCTATGGTGGGCTCAGGCATGTCAGTCAAACCCAGGCCTACCCTTTCGCAGATGTCAAGCAAGCCAGACCATCACAACAGATGCTTCAGACCTAGGATCACGGGGCCCACATGCTGGACAAATGCGTGCAAGGATTGTGGACACAGGATCAACTTCACCTGCACATCAACCTAAAAGAAATGCTGGCAGTAAAACTGGCAATCCAAAAGTTCAAACCATTTCTCCAAGAGGGCCAGTTGATGATAAGGACAGACAACACCACAGTCATGTGGTACATCAACAAACAGGGAGGCACTCATTCATAACCCCTATGCAGAATGACTTTGGAGCTGTGGACCCTGGCACTCAGCTACAACATCCAGTTACAGGCAATATTTGTACCGGGAAAAGAAAATACTCTAGCAGACATATTAAGCAGAACCACATCGGATGCCCACGAATGGAAACTGCACCCGGACATCTTCAAGACCATCTCAAAGAAATGGGGAATGCCTCAGATAGATCTATTCGCATCACCTCTCAATCACCAGCTCAAAAGTTCTGCACAAGGACATTCCACCCACTAGCATGGAAAGTGGATTCGCTCTCCTTCAGCTGGAAAGGCCTAACAGCATATGCATTCCCACCTCTTCCCTTGATACACAAAGTACTACTAAAAATCAAGGAAGAACATCCAGGGATAATCCTGATAGCTCCAAACTGGCCAAGACAACACTGGTACCCACTGCTGAGGAGCATGTCTCGGAACAATATGTGGTCAATACCCCTGATGCCTTTGATGTTAACTCAGAACAACTACAGCATCATACATCCAAACCTAAAAACGTTGCAACTGACTGCATGGAACATCACATAGCAGCAGCTAATCCAGAACTTTCCCAAAGAGTTAAAGACATTATTCTTGAAGCACGCAGACCTTCAACAAGAAGGAACTATGCTGGAAAATGGAAAAGGTTTGTCATTTGGAGTACGGAAAAAGGAAAAGATGTGTCAAACATAGATATGCCTAACATTCTGGAGTATCTGGAAGAACTTCTTCATTCAGGCCTGTCCTACTCCTCCATCAAGATACATGCATCAGCTATTTCAGCAGAATACAGCTTTGATCCACCTGTTTTTCGCACCCTTTGCTCAGGCAGTTCCTCAGAGGAATCAAGAATGTAAAACCTCCAAGGAAACCACCATTACCAGCTTGGGACTTAAACTTTGTGCTAGAAAAGTTGACACTATCACCCTTTGAACCAGCAGCAACAGCAGACCTACAACACCTGTCATGGAAAACTGCTTTCCTACTGGCAATTACTTCAGCAAGGAGGGTTTCAGAACTACAGGCCTTAATGGCAGTGCAACACTTCCTAATCTTCCACCAAGATAGAGTGTCCATGAGGACTAATCCTACATTTATGCCTAAGGTGGTATCCAGAGTGTCTTTAAACCAGGCAATCCACCTACCTACCTTCTTTCCCAACCCACAAAACAGAGGGAAAGAATACTGCATACCTTGGATGTACATAGACAGCTACGCTACTACTTGGACAGAACAAAAAATAGCAGAAAGACTGACCAACTTTTGTAGCCTATGCAACAGGAAGGGAAGGAAAAGCTATTTCCAAACAGACAATCTCCAAATGGATAGGAAATTGCATACGATTCTGTTACTCCTTCCATGGAAAACCAATTCCACAGAACATAAGACCTCATTCTACAAGGGCAACAGCCACTACCACAGCCTTCTTACGAGGAGTGGCAACCAAAGACATTATTGAGGGCTACTTGGACCTCCGTGCATACATTTGCCAAGCATTATAATTTGCCTCTATATTCCAGATCCCGAGCAGGGTTTGCCACTGCTGTACTGCAAGGGATCCTAAACACACCATAATCTACTTTTATCCTCCTCCCCTAGTTGGCTATGGTATTCTACCCAGTTGTTATGACTGCAGATGCATCCATGAAGGACATAGTACAGTTTTGTACCTACCATAAATGTAGATGTCCGAACTGGATAGCATCTGCAGTCAGGATTACCCTCCCTCCTTTCCCTCTGTGGTACTCCTAGGGTGTTTACCCTCCTAATAGCTAGCTGGTGGGAGTCTTTTATGGTGTATTTGTTTGTATATATGTACATACATACTTATTTTTGTGTTTACCTCTATCTTTTTGGAAACATTGGCATCTATCCAAATTTTAGCCTTCAAGAGGGCTACTGGCATCTGGGGCAAGAAACACTGAGGAAGATGGCGTCGGCTGATGCTTTTATACCCGAAGACCAACAGAGATGACGTCGGGTGAAGTGCGACATCAGCCGAAGCCGGACCCGGACTTTGGAATCCGGCCGACTGAAGGGCTGCCTGACGACAGGACAACCCAGTTGTTATGACTGCAGATGCTATCCAGTTCGGACATCTACATTTATGGTAGGTACAAAACTGTACTTTATCTGACGTGACACTGAATCAGCCTATCCATCTTCCCACCTTCTTTCCTAAGCCTCAAACTAGGGGGGGAGGAATCTTTCATTCACTGGATATGCACAGACAACGTAGATACTACCTGGATAGGACCAAGTCTCTTAGAAAGACTGACCAACTGCTTGTTAGCTTCACCCCAGGGGCAGAGGGGAAACCTATTTTCAAGCAGACCATTTCAAAATGGATATCCCACTTTATTCAATTCTGCTACCACTTCCATGGAAAAATACCTCCCAAGCCTGTCTGAAGCCATTCCACTAGGGCAGCTTCTACTTTCACTGCCTTCCTCGGGGCATTCCTACCAAGGACATCTTAGAAGCTGCCACTTGGACTTCCGTCCACACTCCACCAAACACTGCCAATTGCCTCTTTACTGCAAAGCCCAGGCAGGCATTGTCTCTGCAGTCCTGCAGGGCATGCTGGGCTCTAATTAGAACAATGCAAGCATGTTCTTCTGTTCCTTCCCTCCCTACCTTCCACCCTACCTTCAGCTTTGGGAATCTTCCCACAAGTGATGACTGCAACAGTGAAACACGAAGAACATAGTACAGTTGTGTACACTTATAAATGTAGATGTATACGTGTATTCACTGTTGAGTCCTTTTTTCCCTCCCTCCCTCCCTCCTTTCCCCTTCTCTATTTCCTCCATGCCAATTTATATCTATGGGCATCCTCCAGTTTGGCCTTCCTCAGGCCTTCTGGAAAGGGCTGCTATAGGTTGGGGCAAGAAAACTGATGTAATGGTGTTGGCTGCCTTGCTTTATACTACTGACAACCTGATGTCGGTCTTTGGTGACCTGCAATTGACACAGGAGAGGATACTCTTTACTCTGGTACTAAGGCTGGCCGAGGGCTACCCAGCAGGGATAACCCACAAGTGATGACTGCAACGGTGAGTATACTCGAACATCTACATGTATGGGTAGTGTACACAACTGTACTTTTCATTTCATTTTATGGAATTGTGAGATTCAAGGGAAGATAAGTTTACTGTTGCTCATGCCAAGTTTTCAGTGCGTTTGTTTATCAAATGGCAGTCATTGTTTGTGTTGTAGAATTTGAAAGCAGCGTTAGTAGCATAATTGCCTTTGGTGCTGAAGGCTGTGGATTCTACTCCCGCACCATGTAGATGGAGTGCTGATATTGCAGTGCCATTTTGATTGCCAATTATTTGGTTCATTTTAAGGGGGGAATAGGGTTTCTACACTGCTGAGTGTGTCCTCCTTTGTGTGAGATGCCTAGTAACTATGAACTTTTGTCAAGTTTATCAGTCATTCCCAGTTTACCAATTTTTTAATGTAACATAGGCAATTAAATCTTCAAGGGCATGAGACACTGAATTTGTACATGAAACACTGAAATGTAAAGTTGTTCTGCCAGTAGCAACCTCATTAGTTACCGATCTCTTTAATGTGGAAGTATTTGGATGACACTTAATTCTGCAGAGCTTGTATTTGAGTGACATTGGTGAATTGTAATGTGACATGTAATATGACTATTAATAAACTGTAGTTTAATTAGTAACTAGAAATAGTAGCATTTTACTTTTTTAGAAACTTTCTAAGTAATAGTAATATATTACTTTCACTGAAAAGTAACCATTAATAGTAACATATTACTTTTATAAGTAACTAGCACAACACTGGGTGTTTTTTATAGGAACTAATGGACGCACCCACTGTATTGAGGAGATTTTATAATATGTTCAATGGATTTGCCTCATTCTGAGCCTATTCCTCCCCTACTGCCAGGTTTGGAAGAGTTACATTATGCTGCCTGTAACAACCCTGATTCACAATCTTCAGTCCCCATAATGACAGACAGGCTTTGCGAAGTTTATTAAACTAACAAGCACTTATTTTTCTCTCTAATTCTCAGTCTGAGTCAAATTTGACTCTTATGCCAGTATGTAAAAGGCTACTGATATCATCCAAGCCTTCCCAGTGGTTATAGGGAGAAAGCTTGTGCGGCAGATTTGGTATTAGAATTATTCTACCACTGTGACATGTAGAATTCTTAACATATTAGTCCCATATGTGCAAGTTTTTGCCTTTTTATACACAGTTTGATTGATCTAGCTACCACCCTTTCCCCTGAAGGGAGTGGCTATCTCAATCTTATACTTTTTGAAATGTCTCCAGTATCTAAACATACCTTAAAGGTATGCACAATGGAGTAGGTACTGTATCTAGGGCCTCTGCTTCTCCTGCTGTTTGAAGAGGTATACCTTGGTACAGAATCAGAACTTTTCTGTTGAAATAAAATCTGAATTTTTGAATTCATCTTTAGAGAAAAAGGGTTTTCACTTGGCCCATCAGGTCCACAAACAATATGATGAAAGAGGGAAGTTAATTTGTAGGAGTTTGATTTTTATTAGGTCCCATTTTCAAATCTCCTAGATTGTTTTTCATGTCTAACAAACAGAGGTTGACGGAGGTGAACAGTAACAAACAGGAACCTTTCCAGAAGTGGAGTAGTCTTCAACCTCAACCTGTCCCAGCGACCAACTCTGATCATTTCCCTTTGGCAATAACTTTTGACAGACTCCTAGGAGTTAAAAGTGGTTCAGGATTGTATACAATTGGCACCAAATACAAAAACCTCCTTTCGGGAGTGTACTTTCCAGCCTCAGAAATTAACGGAATCTTTCTTCAGGTGCTTTAGATTTGCTTACCCTAGGATCAATGGAAACAGCGCCATTTATTTAATGGGCAACGGCTTCTATTTCAGAAAGCTTCTGGTACCATAGAAGGAGCCTTCTTTTGAAGACCAGTTTTAAATCTTTTCTTCCTGTTTCAGTATGGGGAAGTTCCAATATTCAAGATGACCCTTCAGTGTCTTTTACCTGTTATCCCCCAAGGAAGCTTTATGGCAACATGGGACCTAAAAGATCTCTGAATGTCTCTCTATGTCGCATGATCTGTTCTCTGCAATCCCCTTTGGGTTATCTGCTGCTTCAAGCATATTTGCAAAGTGTCTAACTATGGTCATTGCTTATAGCAGACTAAATAGCATTCATTTTGTTTTTTTTATTTGGATGGCTTTTACTTATCCTTGCAAGTGTTCTCCCAGATGGCAAGAGCCCTTAACATGAGTTGTAACTGTTCTGACCGATCTGGAATTCCAAATAAACGTTCAGAAATCCTCCTCGACTACTTCACACCAGATTGTCTTTCTAGGATGTCTTGTAGACAGCCCACAGCAAAAGTTTTTAATACAGGAAAAGGAGATGTTCTTCGTCTTCCCTTGCTGCAGTCCTGACTATTGGGTATAGTCCGCGTCCCAGTCGGCCCGAATACCAGAGTATAAGGCTGACGTCGGTCATGGCGCCTTAGACTGACGTCAGTACGTCAGGGTACTAATGCGCATGACCGACGTCATTTCCTCAGTCTTTTTTGCCGCATGGTCCGATGCAGAAGCAATTTTGCGAGTGCAGGTTGGCGTTCTGAGATTTTCCGAAACCGGAGTTTCAGACCGAGTACAGAGTTGGCTAAGTAACCCGTTGGGAACATTTTGGTTTTTCTTGCCTCAGTATATTACCGGATGTCAGAAAAAGTGAATAACTGTATTTCTTGTGGGAAGCAGATACCGCATAGGGATTATCATACATTGTGTATACCTTGTTTAGGGCCTGAGCACGACGTTGTTGGTTGCCGCTCTTGTGCTAGATTTAACAAGCGCACTATTAAGAGGAGGCTTGATTGTGCTAGGTTAGTGTTTGGGAAGCGTTGCAATTATACTATGCCGTCGGATGCTCCGACGCCTGCTTCATCTAAGAAGCGCAAGGATAAAACAGTGAAGTCTAGGGGTGAGGAACCGGCAGTCCCGGACGTCGGTCCTTTAGAAGGCTCAGGGGAGCCAGAGGTTTTGCCAGGAGTCTCTATGGAGTCTCAGGCAGATACTTTACTGTTACAGGATGTGCCCTCTCAGGAAGTAGGCCAGGCTGAGGGGGCTTCTCAGGTAACTGTTCTTCCCTCTCTTCCCAAGGTAGTTAGGGCCTCTCCTTCTGTTGCCAAAGCTTCTTTTAGAGGAAGGCCAAGTTCAGCTTCTGTAGGGGCTTCTCCTAGCATTTCGGGCTCTGTGCCTAAGAAACATATGCTTAAAATGGCAGAAGATTTGATTACTCTGATTAGAGGTTCTATGCCCCACCTGATAAGAGGCCTAGGGTGGAACAGGAGTTTGATAGTTTTGAACAGTGTTCACAGGCTTCAGAGTCTTCTGTGGAAGACTTGCAAGAGTTTCCTGCTTATTCTGATTCTGATGTGGATGATTCCACTCCTTCAGCTTCTCCTCCTGAGGATTTTTCATTTTCAGAGACTCTTCACTCCATGAGGGAGCACTTTAAATGGGAAGGCCAAGATTACTCTGACTCCAGAAAAAGGCTTAGGGAATTCTTGTTTTTGCCTCAGCATAGGCCCTTAGCTATTCCTCCTGTGTTGAATGTGGTGGAGGATGTTTTTGCAGAGGCTTCTCTGAACCCTGATTCCTTGCCTCCTGCTCCTGTTAAGCCTGATAGGTATTATAGGGTGCCCGAAGCTCATAAGTATTTGTTTAGGAGTCCCAGGGCGGACCCAGAAACTGTTTCTCAGGGGCCTAAAGGTGTTAAAGCTTCTGTTGTTAAAAATCCTGTGCCCTCTGATAAAGAGGCAAGGGCTTTGGATAGGTGGGGTAAGAAAGTATATACTTCTTCCACTCTAGCCATGAGGGCGTTGAATTGTCAATTTCATATGCTGAAATATCAGAATTATCTCCTTTCACAATTGAAATCTAAGGTGGATGCTTTGGCGGAAGGTATTGAGTGTAAAGAATTGCTGGATTTGGTTCATGTGTCTGAACAAGTGGGTAAGCATTCTTTGCAGTGTGGTTTTGATGCTATTCAGGCCTCCTCGAGGGTGGCTGCTACTAGTTCTGTTCTTCGCAGACATGCATGGTTGAAGGATCAGAATTTAGCTGAGCATGTTAAGACCAGGATTTTGGATGCTCCTTTACAGTCTGATGTGTTGTTTGGACCGCCTGTGGAAGCAGTTTTAAAGAAAATGGAGGACAAAGCTAAGTCTATGCAGACTGTTAAAGATTTTTGCAGGTGCAGCCTCCAAGTTTAGTAGAAATTGGCCTGCTAAGGGGTGGACATATCCTGCTTATGGTTCCCAGTCTAGGGGTAGATCTAGGCGTGGTAGGGGCAGGGCTCAAGGTTCGTTTAGGCCTAGATCAGACAGTTCACCTGCTCAGACTTCTGGTGAGGGCAGGGGTCAGTCCTTTCGTAAGCAGAACCAATGACCTGCCTTTTCAGCTGCCAGTGGACTCTCCTGGCAGCTCCTTTGGGAGGAAGATTGTCTCTTTTCAAAGAAAATTGGGATTTAATCACTCAAGACAGATGGGTGCTGGATATCATTCATCACGGTACAGATTTTATTTCCACACAATGCCCCTTTCAAAGGCATGCCAGATGTTCCTCCTCCACAAAGAAAAGAGGCTCTCAAGCAAGTTTCTCAGTTACTCCAGATAGGGGCTATTCAGCCAGTCCCTGTGTCAGAAAGGGGCTTGGATTTTATTCTCGCCTGTTCCTAGTACCAAAGAAGGGGAACACGTGGAGACCAATTTTGGATTTATCTATCCTCAACACTTATCTGGACATTCCCAAGTTCAAGATGTTGACGTTACAGCAACTGTTACCTCTGCTGGGCAAGGATCACTGGATGGTAACTTTGGATCTCAAGGAAGCTTACCTTCATGTGCCCATAAGGCTAAGTTGCAGAAAGTATCTGCGTTTCGAACTGGAGATTTTCATTATCAGTTCTCTGCATTGCCCTTTGGTTTATCTACTGCCCAGAGTATTCACAAAGGTTCTGGCTCCAGTGATAGCTTACTTCAGGCTTCAAGGCATTCAAATTTATCCTTACTTGGACGACTGCCTGATTCTGGCTCAAGAAAAGAACACCTTCTACAGCATCTGGAATATGTCATAGCAGTGCTAAGATGCCTAGGGTATTCTGTGAACGAAATAAAGTCCAGTCTAGTACCCTCTCAAGACATGTGCTTTCTGGGTGTGAGACTGAATACAGCAGCCCAGATGGCCTTTTAACCCCGGACAAACAAAAGAGTCTGTCACTTTACTTCCTTCAACTATCTCATCAGTCCGTGCTGACTGCAAGGACAGTCCTTCAAGCATTAGGGTTCATGGCATCTTGTATTCTGGTGCTTCCCAATGCCAAACTGCATATGAGGAAGCTGCAATGGTATCTCAAAAATGTATGGACACAGCACTGCCAAGATTTGGACACTGTCATTCAAATAATACCTTGCCTTCAAAAGGAATTCTTGTGGTGGGCTCAGGAATGTCACCTAAACAAGGGACTCTCTGTGACCCGGCCAGAGGCGAGTCAGATTTTAACGACAGATGCCTCGGACATTGCTTGGGGAGCTCATCTAAATGGAAAGTGGATACAAGACAAGTGGCCTGCCAGACTACAGCATCTACATATCAACTTGAAGGAGATGTTAGCAGTCCAGTTTGCATTGATGGCGTTCAAGGAATTACTTCTTCCAGGGCAGGTGTTGATTCTGACAGACAACACAACTGTCATGTGGTACATCAACAAGCAAGGGGAACACATTCTTATCCTCTATGCAGGCAAGCAATGATTTTATGGGAGACTGCGTCCTGCAACTGACTCTTCAGGCAAGGTTTCTGCCAGGAGCACAGAACTCCCTAGCAGATGTATTAAGCAGACAAATCATGGATCCCCACGAGTGGAAACTGGATCTTCATGTATTTCAGAAATTGACAGTGTCATGGGGAACTCCAGACATAGATCTGTTCGCTTCTCCACTAAGCCACCAGCTGCCAAAGTATTGCACAAAGGGGTTTCATCACACAGCTTGGAAAGTGGATGCTCTGTCTTTCAGTTGGAAAAACCTTCATGTCTATGCTTTTCCACCTCTACCTCTTCTTCCAAAGGTATTACTAAAGGTCAGACAGGACAGGCCAAGGATGATTTTGATAGCTCCAGATTGGCCTCGGCAACACTGGTACCCACTTCTAAGGAGTCTTGTAAAGAAGCCTCCATGGCCTTTACCTCTGATTCCTCATCTGTTATCTCAGAAGGACGGTCATCTGCTCAATGTCAAGCTTCAATCTCTCCATCTCACAGCTTGGCATATTCTGTCTTGAAACATGGAAGGTCTCAGCTTCCTCAACAAGTTTTAAATGTGATTATGGAAGCTAGAAGGCCTAGTACTAGGAAAGTGTACAGAAAAATGGAAGAGATTTTTATTTTGGTGTACAGCAAAGAATTTGGAGATTTCAGAGCCTAATTTGAGTGTGGCTCTTCAATATCTTACTGAGTTATTGGACAAAGGTTTGTCTTTCTCTTCCATAAAGATTCATGCTGCAGCAATTTCAGCTCACTATGATTGTGACCCACCTTTGTTTTCGCATCCTTTGTTCAAGCAGTTTCTTAGAGGGGTAAAGAATATAAGACCCCCGTAGAGCTCCTACTCCTGCTTGGGATCTCAATTTTGTGTTGGAAAAACTTACTCTACAACCTTTTGAGCCGGCAGCTACTGCTGAATTGAAATATTTGTCATGGAAGACTGCTTTTCTGTTGGCTATTACTTCTGCAAGAAGGGTGTCTGAGTTGCAGGCCCTTATGGCAGTAGAGCCCTTTTTGATTTTCCATAAGGACAGGGTATCATTACGTACTAATCCTTCCTTTATGCCTAAGGTGGTTTCTAGTGTGGCTTTAAACCAAACTATTCATTTGCCTACGTTTTTTGCAGATCCTCAAAATAAAGGGGAAAAGATTTTGCACACTTTAGATGTACACAGGCAATTGCGTTATTATTTGAGCAGGACTAAAGATTTTAGGCAGTCTCAGCAGTTACTTGTTTCTTTTGCTTTAAGTTCACAAGGCAAACCTGTGTCAAAACAAACTATTTCTAAGTGGATTGGCTTTTGCATTGCGTTTTGTTATTCCCATCATGGCAAAGAGGTTCCAGCTGGGATTAGGCCTCATTCCACTAGGGCTACTGCCACTTCAACAGCATTTCTAAGGGGGGTGGCAACTAAGGATATTCTGGAAGCAGCTACTTGGAGTTCAGTGCATACTTTCTCTAGGCATTATCACCTGCCTATATACTCTAAGTCTAGAGCTGGTTTTGCCACAGCTGTTTTACAAGGCATGTTGTCAGCTCCTGCTACTTTATAATTTGCCAGCCTCCCTTACCTCTGCTTTGGGATTCTACCCAATAGTCAGGACTGCAGCAAGGGAAGGCGAAGAACATAGTACAGTTTTGTACCTACCATAAATGTAGATGTTCGAGGATTCCTTGCTGCAGTCCAATTTACCCTCCCTCCTTCCCTCTGTGTTTCAGGGTGGTTGTGTAGGTGCCTTTACATGCTTATATTTTTTATATATATATTACTGTATATATTGTACATGTTTATTGGTGCAGGT
This sequence comes from Protopterus annectens, assembly GCF_019279795.1. Taxonomy (NCBI): domain Eukaryota; kingdom Metazoa; phylum Chordata; order Ceratodontiformes; family Protopteridae; genus Protopterus; species Protopterus annectens. The sequence goes on from NC_056732.1 coordinate 1,064,500,198, forward strand.
TGTTTTTGGGACTTGTCTTTTTGGGTCTTCTGACATCTGGGGCAAGAAAAGACTGAGGAAATGACGTCGGTCATGCGCATTAGTACCCTGGCGTACTGACGTCAGTCTAAGGCGCCATGACCGACGTCAGCCTTATACTCTGGTATTCGGGCCGACTGGGACGCGGACTATACCCAATAGTCAGGACTGCAGCAAGGGAATCCTCGAACATCTACATTTATGGTAGGTACAAAACTGTACTTTTTAACTGGAGACCTTCCAAGGTTTCTCAATTCAGTCTCTGATTCCAGACAGAGTTTCTCAGAATTCTGCCGTTAATGGATTCTACAATTCTAATTTTTCTTGTTAGGTTGTACATGACAAACATGCTGTAGTCTCTTAAAAACTCACACGTGAACCCAACACATGTATCCTTTAGATTTTCAGGTACTTATTTTGGGCTTTTATTAATGGAACTCCATTCATGGAAACTACAAATGCAAGCAATTAAGTACCCCTTTTCTACTCTGTCTACAAAGTCAGTCTGTAGCTCCTTGGGGATCATTTTGTTTGAGTGTAAAGGTGCAAGGTGTGTGGGATTCTTCAGACAGACCAAAGCAAATAATTCTGAAAGAAATGTATGCTGTGATCCATGCCTTTTAATCTCATCATCATCTATGGTCCCCTGGATCTCAGTGATGTGGTACATCAACATGACAGTTCTTCAGCGTTCTTTACATTTCCATGCATAGTACATTCAATTGGAGCAAAACGTAGTGGTAGACAAACTGAGCATTGTCAGGACAGACCTGCAGCAATGCCATTTGAATGAAGGGGTCTTCCATGTACTGATTCATCTTTGGGGAACACAGTAGTAGATGAACCAAATGAAAACCTTTTTCTCCAAACCTCCTGTAAGCCTCCTTTCAAAATAGACAACTTAATACATGTTTTTGCTTTCCCTTGTAGGGGAGTTTTTGTGTGTTTAAACCCTTTCTACTGATATCTGGGTAATTCTGAAGATTTCAAAAATAATTATGTTGACCCCCATTGGCCCAGGCTGTATTGGTTCTTTCTCTTTGTGGAATGGGCCAAGAGCAATTACCACAAGTTTTCTCACTGTCTGGATCTACACAAACAAGATGGGGTAGTTTGCTACACCCCAGTATAAAACATCTTAAATTATCTGCTTGGATTTCTGATGCATTTTAGGCACCTCTTTCTGGAATATATGCAGCCAACACTAAAGGAGGCAAGAAATCACGCTGCTAGAAAACTTTTCTAGTTGGTACCTAGCCAGTAGCCAAGACTCTGGGATTTGTACCAGTGGTGTTCAAATATTTATGCGAGTTATTGCCAATCATTAGCAGACCGGAGTTCCGCTGTGGCGACCCCTAACCGGGAAAAGCCGAAAGACACAAACAAACATTACCTTCTGGGTTGCTTATTCCTTTCTCAAGGTACATCTTGCGGCTATTTCAGTAAGTCTACCCATGGGTTCTCTTTTTCCAATGTTTTCTTATTAAAACAGTTTTGGCTAGGAGTGTCTCACTAAGATCACCTTGCAAACAGGTTGCACCTTCCTGGGATATTATCTTTCTCCTGGAAAAGTTAACCAGTTTCCTTATGAGCATTTACATTGGGCAAATTTAAGTTTCATTACATGAAGTATTTTTCTTCTATTTGCTGTAACATTGGCAAGAAGTATCTGAGTTGTAGGCTGTCTTGGTGGCTAAAGCCTGTCTGGTCTTCTTTTGGGTTAGGATGTCAAGAAGAACAAATCCCTGATTTCTACCCAAGCTTGTTTCAAAGTTTCTTTGAATCAGGCCATCAGTCACTCAGTGATGTCCTTCAAGGATGCATCTGCAGTCCTTACAAATGGGTTGTCCTGTCGTCAGGCAGCCCTTCGGTCGGCCGGATTCCAAAGTCTGGGTCTGGCCTCGGCTGATGTCGCACTTCACCCGACGTCATAGCTGCAGTTCTTCGGGTATAAAGGTATCAGCCGACGCCATTTTCCCCAGTCTTTCTTGCCGCGTGGCGCCCGAAGCAGAAGCTGTTCGCAAGTGCCGGTCGGTCAGAACCAGAGATTACTACTACCGAAGACTTCTAAAAAGCTAAGTACCCCATTGGGGACTCTTTCTTGCCTCAGCCGATGTCAGAAAAAGTGAATAATTGTTTAACTTGTGGGAACAAATACCTCATAAAGATTTCCACACTTACTGCCTACCTTGTTTAGGCCCAGACCACGACGTAGCAGCTTGTCTAGCCTGTGCTTCTTTCAACCGACGGACGCTTAGGCCGGGTCGGAATTTGCTGAGGAGTTTTTCGGCTCCGCTTTTGCTTACATTATGCCGTCAGAAACTCCGACTACGCAAATAACTAAAAAGCGCAAGGAAAAGGACCGAAACCGAGACACTCGCGGTTGGCTTAACCATGGTTTCGGCCGAAACCGCTGACCGCGAGTGTCTCGGTTTCGGCTGAACCCGAGTCCACGGTTCTTCCTTCGGCCGAAAGCTTACCTCCTACCGAGGCCTCATCCAGCATGGCTGAATCTGCTACTGAAATTCCACCTGCTCTTGCAGGTTCACAGGATTTATCTGATACTATCCCTTTAGATATTTCTACTCCTGCACGTGGAGCTGCTAGGCCCCCTGCATCCATGTCGATTAAGGCTTTTGCCAGGGCTAATGCAGCAAAATCTACCAAAACTGTGCCTGCTAAGACCCCCTCTCACAGGCCTAGCTCTAGTTCTCAAATGCTTAGTCTAGCAGAAGATCTCATTTCTTTGATCCGGGGATCCCAACCCCACCCAGACAGGGCCTCTCACCCATCTCCTGAGAAGAGGCCTAGAGCAGAGCCCCCTGAGCCAGTTTTTTCAGATGACTCCTCTGATGAGTCAGATAATACAAACCCACCAGAGGGCCCTTTTCCTCCTCATGAGGACTCTGATGCAGAAGAGTCCATTCCTTCTGCCTCTCCGCCTGAGGAATTTTCTTTTGGGGAAACCTTGCATGCTATGAGGGAACAATTTCAATGGCAGGGCCAGGATTTTTCAGACTCTAGGAAAAGGCTTAGAACCTTTTTGCATTTGCCACAGCATAGGCCTTTAGCCATTCCTCCAGTACTTACTGTTGTGGATGATGCATTTAATGATGCTTGTACTGCTCCTGATTCTCTTCCTCCGGCCCCTGCTAAGCCCGATAGGTACTACAGGGTTCCGGACACACATTATCATTTGTATAAGGCTCCTTTTGCAGATCCTGAAATTATCTCCCAGGGACCCAAGGCTGTAGCAGCTACCTTTGCCAAAAAAACCCTCCCCTCTGAAAGGGAATCTAGGGCCTTAGAGAGATGGGGTAAAAAAGTTTACACTTCTGCTACTCTTTCAGCTAGGGCCTTAAACTGTCAATTCCACATGATTCAGTATCAGGAATTTATGTTAGATCAGTTAACTAAAAAACTGTCCTCGGATGAACCATTAGACAAGAAATCTGTTCAGGAAATGGTACATAACATTCAGCAGGTCAGTAATCATTCCTTAAAATGCGGCTATGATGCACTGGAGGCTTCCTTTAGATCAGCTATGACTGGTACAGTGATCAGAAGACATGCATGGTTAAAAGAGCAGTCCTTACCAGACCATGTTAAATCAAAGCTCCTAGATGCTCCCATGGATAAGCTCAATTTGTTTGGCTCCCCGGCACAGCAGGTGCTGAAGAAGGTGGAAGAGAAAGCAAAATCTGTCCAGACAGTCAAGGATTTCTTGCAGGTCCAGCCTCCAAGGTTTAGTAGGAACTGGCCTTCCAAGAATTGGTCCTTTCCAGACACCTCCAGAGCCCAGAGAGGCAGGAATAGGCGCTCAAGAGGCAGGTTCATTCCAGAGGTGCCTACAGGGGACGTCAGTGGTAGGCTAACAACCAGCGAGGTACTGCCACAGATCCAGCCACCACCACTTCCACAGGACAATCACAGTGACTTGGCTCTGGCACCGCCTGCCAGGGAATAACTAGAAGCGCCCTTAGGCGGAAAGCTAGCCTTATTTTCAGTAAACTGGCATTACATCACAGGAGACAAATGGATTTTACAGACAATAGACCAAGGTTACAGGTTTCACTTCCATACTCTACCAAGGAAGAGAGGAATGCCAAACCTACCTCCAAATCAGAAGACAGAAGCTCTAGAACAAATAAATCACTTACTAAGGATGAGAGCTGTAGAAAGGGTACCGTCTATGGAACAAGGGCAAGGATTTTACTCCAGACTCTTCCTGGTACCAAGGAAAGAAAACCAATGGAGACCTATTCTCGACCTGTCCGCTCTAAACACATGCCTCATTGTTCCAAAATTCAAAATGCTGACCCTACAGCAACTTCTTCCCATGCTGGGCAAGGAGTCTTGGCTGGTAACTCTAGATCTCAAGGAGGCATACCTGCACGTCCCCATTCGACCAAATTGCAGAAGATACCTCAGATTTCTTGCAGGATCAGAGCATTATCAATTCTCAGCATTGCCCTTTGGCTTATCTACTGCGCCCAGAGTATTCACGAAATGCCTGGCATCAGTAATTGCTCATTGCAGGCTTCAGAGAATTCAAATTTACCCTTACCTGGACGACTGCCTGTTACAAGCGGACAACAAAAACAAATTAACAAAAGATTTGAAAAAGGTCATTCATCTACTGCAAGCCCTGGGATACACAGTCAATATAAAAAGTCAAGGCTGATACCATCCCAAAGGATAACCTTCTTGGGTGCAGAGCTGGACACATCAAACCAAATGGCATTCCTAACAGTAGAAAAACAGAAGCACGTCCCTCTCTACTTCATGGCATTAACAAAGCAGAACCAGCTAACAGCAAGAAAAGTCCTGCAAGCCCTGGGTTACATGGCATCCTGCATAATATTGATTCCACATGCCAGACTACATATGAGAAAGTTACAGTGGTACCTAAGGAATTTATGGTCTCAGCACAAGCACAGCCTAGAAACCCAAATTCCAATAATTCCATGCCTGAAGCAAGAATTCCAATGGTGGGCTCAGGCCTGTCAATCACCTTCCACAGCACTCAACCAAGCCAGACCATCACAACGGACGCCTCAGACCTCGGTTGGGGGGCACACATGCTGGACAAGTGCATACAAGGCTTATGGACTCAAGACCAGCTGCACCTACACATAAATCAAAAGGAGATGCTGGCAGTAAAACTGGCAATTCAGACATTCAGACCATTTCTTCGACAGGGTCAATTGCTGATAAGGACGGACAACACCACAGTTATGTGGTACATCAACAAACAGGGAGGCACGCATTCATACCCTCTATGCCGGATGGCAATGGACCTCTGGAATGTGGCCCTGAGCTTCAACATTCAGTTACAAGCAATTTTTGTACCAGGAAAAGAAAATATACTAGCAGACATCCTAAGCAGGACTACCACAGATGCCCACGAATGGATGCTGCATCCAGACATCTTCAAAACCATTACAGGGAAATGGGGACTACCAGAAATAGACTTATTTGCATCCCCACACAACCACCAACTGAAAAAAGTCTGCACGAGGGCATACCACCCACTTGCTTGGAAGGTGGACTCCCTATCTTTCAGTTGGAAAAACCTGACAGCATATGCATTCCCACCTCTTCCTTTGATGCACAAGGTGTTATTGAAGATCAAAGAAGACCGGCCAAGGATCATCCTGATAGCTCCAGACTGGCCGGGGCAGCATTGGTACCCATTACTGAGGAGTATGTCTCGGGAACAAATATGGCCTCTGCCCCTAGTTCCCTTACTGTTAACACAGAACAACTTCAAAACCCTGCATCCAAACCTAAAAACACTGCAGCTGGCTGCCTGGAACATTGCATAAGACAAAATAACCCAGATTTATCTCAAAGGGTTAAAGACATTATCTTGGAGGCTCGCAGACCCTCAACAAGAAAAAATTATTCAGCAAAATGGAAAAGATATCTCATTTGGAGTGCAGCAAAAGGAGAAAATGTGTCACTGGTAAACATAGCTAACATCCTGGAATACTTGGCAGAGCTCTTCCACAATGGCCTGTCCTATTCTTCCATTAAGATTCATGCATCAGCTATTTCAGCAGAATACAACATGGACCCTCTAGTCTTCTCACATCCTCTGCTCAGGCAGTTTCTGAGAGGAATTAAAAATGTAAAACCACCTAGGGAGCCACCATTGCCCGCATGGGACTTGAACTTTGTGCTAGAAAAGTTGACACTCCCTCCTTTCGAGCCAGCAGCAACAGCAGAATTACAGTACTTATCATGGAAAACTGCTTTCCTGCTTGCAATCACTTCAGCAAGAAGGGTTTCTGAACTACAGGCATTAATGGCAGTACAGCCCTTCCTTATCTTCCATCAAGATAGGGTGTCCATGAGAACTAATCCTACTTTTATGCCAAAGGTGGTCTCCAGGGTATCTTTAAACCAAGCTATCCACCTGCCTACATTCTTCCCCAACCCACAGAACAGGGGAGAAAGACTGTTACATACCTTGGATGTACATAGACAATTGCGTTACTACCTGGACAGGACCAAGAGCAATAGAAAAACTGACCAGCTACTGGTAGCATATGCAACAGGAATGGAAGGAAAAGCAATTTCAAAACAGACATACTCTAAGTGGATAGGAAATTGCATTAGATTTTGTTACTCTTACCATGGGAAGAAAACTCCAGAAAACATCAGACCTCACTCTACAAGGGCTACAGCCACTATCACAGCTTTTTTACGAGGAGTGGCTACCAAAGACATTCTAGAGGCTGCTACTTGGAGCTCCGTGCATACATTTGCCAAGCATTATAATCTACCCTTATACTCCAGATCCCGAGCAGGTTTTGCCACTGCTGTTTTGCAAGGGATCTTAACTACACCATAATCTTATTACTACTCCTCCCCCAGTTTGGCTATGGTATTCTACCCATTTGTAAGGACTGCAGATGCATCCTTGAAGGACATAGTACAGTTTTGTACCTACCATAAATGTAGATGTCCGAGAGGCATGCATCTATAGTCAGGATTACCCTCCCTCCTTCCCCTCTGAGGTACTCCTAGGGTATTTGCCCATCTTCTAGCTAGCTGGGGGAATCTATTATGGTGTATTTGTTTGTATATATGTATATACATGTTTATTTTTATTTGCTCTCTCTTATTTGGAAAATTTTGCAAATATCCAAATTTAGCCTTCCTAGAGGGCACCTGGCATCTGGGGCAAGAAACACTGAGGAAAATGGCGTCGGCTGATACCTTTATACCCGAAGAACTGCAGCTATGACGTCGGGTGAAGTGCGACATCAGCCGAGGCCAGACCCAGACTTTGGAATCCGGCCGACCGAAGGGCTGCCTGACGACAGGACAACCCATTTGTAAGGACTGCAGATGCATGCCTCTCGGACATCTACATTTATGGTAGGTACAAAACTGTACTTTCTAACTCTCGGAACCATGGAGAAAGGCTCCATTCAGAAGCTTTGAGTTTTCAAAAACTCGATCATGTGGTCTCGACCATATGGAGTTCGAGTTTATCAAAACTTGATCAACTGATGGCGAGTCCCCATATATAGAGTTATTGTCAGGAAGTAGCTTGGTTGTTATTTCTTGTTTATTTAGCACAAGATGAGTACGGTACTAAACTTTTAGGCAAGAAAGTCTTGAAGATTTTCCACTCTGACTTCTATTTTTCCCTCCTATGGCTGACCAATCAGTAGTCAGACTAGAAGTGTGTGGGGGGGGGGACAAGTTTGGAAGCTGGCTAGCAGTTGTCTTGTGCAAAACATAACCCATACAGAAAAAGGCTACTGCATCAATGAGGAATTTGAACATCTCCTGATATGGGTAGGTGGAGCTTACACAACTGTAATTTAAAATATAGTTGGAACAAATGTAACACTTTCACTAAATATGATCAGTAGCATCCCATGTAAGAAGTGGGGTGGGTAAATTGATATTTATACTTCTCCACCTGCTGCTACTTGCCCCTTTCTTTGCTGGTTTTGATGTGCTGCTTGTGGATGACCTGAAACACATGAAACTTCCCAAGTTTCTAAAAAGTTTTAAATGCTTAAAGGAGATACTGCAAGTTGATTTCTGCCCACTCGGTCCCTTGTATGCACTGATGAAGTGGGCCCTAAATAATTTCCTCTTCTTTACTTGATTGACCTCTGATGTTCTTCGTGCATACAGCTGCAGTCATTACAGATGGGTTATCCTGCCGTCGGGCTGGTCCTCGGTCGGCCAGATTCCAAAGTCTAGGTCCGGCGTCGGTTGTCGTCGCTTCTTCCCCGACGTCAGTGCGGCAGGGGTATAAAAGAGGCAGCCGACGTCATTTTCTTCAGTCTTTCTTGCCGCGCGGTGCCCGAAGCAGAAGCAGTTCGCAAGTGCCGGTCGGCCAGCTCCTGAGATTTACGAAAGTATTTCAGCTGAAGTCTTCTTTAAAGCTAAGTACCCCATTGGGGAAACTTTTCTTGCCTCAGACCGATGTCAGACAAAGTTAATAATTGCATTTCTTGTGGGAAGCAAATACCGCATAAGGATTTTCACTCTTTCTGTATACCTTGCTTAGGGCCAGACCACGACGTCTCGGCCTGCCGTTTTTGTGCTAGGTTCAACAAGCGCACTGTTAAGCACTGGGCGGAGTTCGCCCTTCATTATTTTGGCAAAAAATTTAATTATATCATGTCGTCGGATACACCGACGCCAGTTTTAAGCAAAAGATGCAAAGACAAGGACCGACATCCGAGGTCTGCACCGAGTACTGAGACCATGCTTAGGCTGACTACCAGTTCTCAGCGAGGCGCCTACGCAGCCCCTGACTACCGATGAAACTATTTTACCGGTGACTTCAGTACCCGAGGTCGCAGGCTCCTCGGTCTCCATTCCCACTGCAGATACTGATGCCACTCTTGGCGGGGAAGTGAGGCCTGCCATTTCTGAAGGCGTCTTCAGGCCTTCCACCTTCTCTATTAAATCCTTCACTAAATCTAAAGCTGCCATGAAAACTAAAAAAACAGGGTCCTCGGACCTCCTGTCAAGGCCCCATGCCTAAAAAACAGATGCTTAAAATGGCTGAGGATTTGATAACTCTCATCAGGGGTTCTCAACCCCCCTCTGACAAAAGACCCAGATTGGCGGAAGACTACCCTTCCTCAGACCAGGCTTCTATTACCTCAGTCCATTCTGAGGACCAGGATTATGCCTATTCCCCTTTTGAAGACTCTGATGCTGAAGAGTCTATTCCCTCGGTCTCCCCCCTTGAGGGCTACTCTTTTGGGGAAACCCCGCATACATTGAGGGAGCACTTTCACTGGGAAGGCCAAGATTACTCAGATTCCAAGAAAAGGCTCAGGGAATTTCTACTGCTCCCCCAGCAATAGGCCCTGGCTATCCCTCCTGTTTTAGATATTTTGGATGATGTGTACGCAGAAGCCAGTCTTAATCCAGATTCTTTACCTCCAGCCCCTGTTAAACCAGACCGGTATTACCGGGTCCCTGATTCTCACCAGTTCCTTTATAAAAGCCATACTGCTGACCCAGAAACAATTTCACAGGGTCCCAAGGGAATGAAGGCCTCTACTGCTAAAAACCCTTTACCTTCAGAGAGAGATTCCAGATCATTAGAAAGGTGGGGGAAAAAGGTGTATACATCTGCCACTTTAACCATGAGGGCATTAAACTGTCAATTTCATATGTTAAAGTACCAACAGTGTTTGTTATCTCAGCTTAAGAGCAAAATGACACAAACAGAACAACCAGATTTGAAAGAGTTGTAGGATTTGTTGCATGGAGCAGAGCAAGTGGGTAAACATACCTTGCAGTGTGGTTTTGATGCTTTAGAGGCCTCATGCAGAGCTGCTGTCACGGGGTCTGTCATACGTAGACATGCTTGGCTCAAAGAGCAAACCTTACCAGATCATGTCAAAGCAAAGTTATTAGATGCACCACTTCAAAAAGATGTATTGTTTGGTGTTAAAGCTGAGGAGGTACTAAAGAAAATGGAGGAAAAAGCGAAATCTATGCAAACAGTGAAAGATTTCTTGCAGGTGCAACCTCCACACTTCAGCAGAAACTGGCCTTCAAAAAATTGGTCCTTTCCAGCCACGGACAGACCTCAAAAGGGCAGATACAGATGCCCAAGGGGTAGAGGACAACCTCAAGGATCTTACAGAGCTAGACAGTGGCAAGCATCAACCCCAAGAGGTGGAGAAGATAGATCACAGTCATTTAGAAAACAGACACAATGACTTCCCCCTATGCCTGCCAAGCAAAGCTATAATGACAGCACCTTTGGGCGGAAAACTGGCATTATTTTCAAAAAACTGGCAAATTGTTACAAAAGACAAATGGATTCTGGACATTATAGACAGAGGCTACAGGTTCCACTTTCACACCCTTCCAAAAATGAGAGGCTTGCCAAACCTGCCACAAAATCAAAGGGCAGAGGCACAAAGACAAATTTCCGCTCTCATGGATATGAAAGCGATTCAAGAGATACCTGCAAAAGAACAAGGTCAAGGTTTTTATTCCAGACTATTCCTGGTACCAAGGAAGGACAAAGATGACCCATCTTAGACCTATCCATCCTAAACGCATATCTACAGGTGCCAAAATTCAAGATGCTCACATTACAGCAGCTTCTTCCCATGCTGGGCAAGGAGTCTCAGCTGGTAACATTGGACCTTAAGGAGGCATACCTGCATGTCCCTATCAGACAAGATTGCAGAAGATACCTCAGATTTCTTGCAGGTTCAACCCATTACCAATTCTCTGCATTGCCCTTTGGCTTATCTACTGCGCCCAGAGTGTTTATGAAATTCCTGGCATCTGTAATTGCCTTCTGCAGACAACAAGAAATACAAATCTACCCATATCTGGACGACTGCCTGATCCAAGCGGACAGCAAGGACATTCTATTGCAGCATCTGGTGTTTGTAATAAAACTGTTAAACTACCTGGGATACACAGTGAACAAAAAGCAATCAAAACTAATACCTTCTCAACAGGTAATTTTCCTGGGTGCCAGCTTAAATACAACCACCCAGATGGCCTACCTCACGCCAGACAATCAAGGGCAACTGTCTCAATACTTCAACAAAATGGCAACGTTCACCAGACTAACTGCAAGGAAAGTCCTGCAGGCTCTGGGATTCATGGCATCTTGCATCCTACTAATACCATGTGCAAAGCTGCATATGAGGAAACTACAATGGTACCTAAAACACTTATGGTCTCAACACAGCCACAGCTTGGAAACAATTATACCACTCATTCCATGCCTTCAAAAAGAATTTTTGTGGTGGGCTCAAGCATGCCAAAGAAACACAGGTCTCCCTTTCTGTTTACCTCAAGCAACTCAAATCATCACAATGGATGCCTCAGACTATGCCTGGGGAGCACACATGGCAGATCATTGCATTCAGGGAAAATGGTCCCAAAAACAGAAACACTTACACATCAACCAAAAGGAGATGCTAGCCGTGCAAAATGCTCTTATGAACTTCAAAGACCTACTGCATCCAGGCCAGCTATTGATAAGGACAGACAACACCACAGTCATGTGGTACATAAACAAACAGGGGGGAACTCATTCATAACCCCTGTGCAGGCAAGCCATGACCCTGTGGAACACAGCACTGGAATTACAAATTCAACTACAGGCACAATTCCTGCCAGGGAAGGAAAACACACTGGCAGACAACTTAAGCAGAAATATGACAGACCCACACGAATGGAAGTTGCATCCTCAAGTCTTCTCAAAGATAACTCGGGCATGGGGACAGCCAGACATAGATCTATTTGCTACCCACAGAAATCACCAGTTGGAAAAATTTTGTTCAAGGACCTATCATCCACAGGCCTGGAAAGTGGACGCACTCTTTCAATTGGACAACATTGACAGTCTATGCCTTCCCGCCTCTCCCTCTACTGACCAAAGTTCTATTAAAAGCCAGAGCAGAGAGGCCACAAATGATTCTCATTGCTCCAGACTGGCCACGACAGCACTGGTATCCTCTCCTAAAGAGCCTGACACACTCACCACCATGGATCCTACCTCTAGTTCCTCTTCTGTTGTCCCAGCACAACTACAAAACCCTTCACAGCCAGCTCAAAACCCTAAATCTAGCTGCATGGAGAATACCTTAATTTCCCAACAGACTCTCCTCTCCAAGGAGGTGCAGGATGTCATCTTGGAGGCCAGAAGACCCTCTACTAGAAAAACCTACTCTGCCAAATGGAAACGATTTTGTTCCTGGAATCAAGAAAAGGGCCAGAATCCTTGGGTAATAAATATACCTCAAAATTTACAGTACCTAGCTGAGATGTTAAACAGTGGCCTTTCCTTCTCCTCCATCAAGATCCACGCTTCAGCCATTTCTGCACAATACAATACAGATCCTCCTTTATTCTCACATCCTCTGTTAAGGCAGTTCCTCAGAGGGGCAAAAATATAAAACCCCCACGGAAACCACCAGTCCCAGCTTGGGGACCCCAACTTCGTATTGGAAAAGCTGACCTTGCCTCCCTTTGAGCCGGCTTCTTCAACAGAGCTACAATACTTGTTGTGGAAAACAGCCTTCCTTCTGGCTATTACCTCAGCACACAGGGTTTCGGAACTACAGGCCCTCATGGCTGTGCAACCATTCATCATTTTCCATCAGGACAGAGTTTCCTTACGAACCAACCCTACCTTCATGCCAAAGGTAGTACTCAGTGTAGCTTTGAATCAGACTATTCATTTACCTATCCAAATCCACAGAACAAAGGGGAGTGACTACTACATTCCTTGGACATTGATAGACAACTTCGTTATTACTTGGGCAGAACAAAGTCATTCAGGAAATCTGAGCAGCTCTTTGTGTCCTATGCTACAGCTGCTCAAGGTGGATAGCCCACTACATACGCTTTTGTTATTCATTTCATGGAAAATCTGTGCCTGTTTACATCAGATCCCACTCCACCAGGGCTACAGCTACCTCTGCAGCTTTCCTCAGGGGGGTCCCTACCAAGGACATTTTGGAAGCAGCTACTTGGAGTTCAGTGCACACTTTCTCCAAGCACTACCACCTTCCACTATACTCAAAATCTAGAGCGGGCTTTGCCACAGCAATCCTGCAGGGCATCCTCGCCCCTCCTAGTTCCACTTATTGCCTACCACCCTTACTTAGCTTTGGGATTCTACCCATCTGTAATGACTGCAGCTGTACGCACGATGAACATAGTACAGTTTTGTACCTACCATAAATGTAGATGTTCGAGTGCTCATACAGCTGCAGTCCAGGTTACCCTCCCTCCATCCCCTCTTAGGACAGGCCTTAGGACAAACACCTTTATCATACAACCTGTTTGGGGTATTCTTATATGGTGTATTTGCTTGCAACTACTGTTTTTTGATTTATCTATATTGCATGTTTGCATAACATTATGTTTTGCCTTCCTTCTGGGGGCACCTGACATCTGGGGCAAGGAAAACTGAAGAAAATGGCGTTTGCTGCCTCTTTTGTACCCCTGCCGCACTGACGTCAGGGAAGAATCGATGACAACTGATGCCGGACCTAGACTTTGGAATTCGGCCAACTGAGGACTCGCCTGACGGCAGGATAACCCATCTGTAATGACTACAGCTGTATGAGCCCTCGAACATCTACATTTATGGTAGGTACAAAACTGTACTTTCCCTGCTTGCCAAAGGAACAGTAAACCATGTTTGTGGTTATTCATAAGCAGGCTCCTTTTTGCAGGTAATCAATTCTTTTTGGCTACTTTAATCTTGTTATATAATAAACATTGTGAATTTGTTCTGCAAAGCCGACATTTAAATTCTTTTTTTTTAATGTTGCATTTATTTATTAAATGTTTCATTGATTTGCATTTGATTATATAAACTGGCTGATTAAATGGTTAGCTTTTTGTACTGACTTAGAAAGTGAAAACTCAAGGCACCAGGAGTGTTGGTTATCTTAACTAAGTGGTCAGTTTGTATGTGTGGCTTTAATAAATACTTTGCTCCCTTAACACCTTCTCTCACAATGGCAGTCATGGTGTGTCATTCATCCAGTCAGACAAGGGGGATTATTAAGAAACTGCTACTTCCAATGCAAATACTTCAGTAGTGTTCAATGGTGTGAAGACAGGATTTACCTTCATATTGTCGGAAATGACAAGTTCAATCGTGCATTTGGACGAACCAAATGTGTGAATTTTAAACCTCGATATTCTCAGTAGTTTGAAAATCAGCAAATCGAACAGCAGATTTGCTGATTTTCTAACTAAAATGTTGAAGACACATCGTAATGCAGGCCACACCCCCCCTACTTTAATATACTAACTCTAAGATCGCACTACAGTGGAGAAAGGGATAATTTCCCGATCCCCGCTATAGTGCAATCCGCACCCACAATGTCGAATCTGCGATGAGCGAATGCCAATGTGTATTCACCCATTGCACATTCAGACAAATTTTTTTCGAGGTTTTGCCAATTTAGAAATCTCCTTTCGCACAAAGTGGATTCGCTCGAGTGCATAACGCACTTATGAAGGTAAACCTGAAAATATTCACCTGAAATCCCATGGGGGAGAGTATCTCAAGAAACTAGTCTCCCCTGAAAGCATATTTGTTTGTATCATTCCCTTTCTCCACCAGAGTTCAAGTAGATAGCAGACATCTGCCCTCATCTGGCTGGCTTCTCCAGTACGTGGGCCACAGGTCATTAAATTCATAGTAAGGTATTTATCTCTGAGCTGGCAAAATCATTTTAAAATGTTCTTCCACACTGCATACTGGGAAATATTGTGTTACCTGAATACATTGTAGAGCAAAAATATAATAGTGCCCTGTAGTAATTACTGAAGAGACCTAGCTTCTCTGTCCACTTCTCTGTCCACAGTCACATGAAACCGAGAAGATCAGTCTAGTTTAAAGTGGATGAAAAATATCGCTTTGACTTTTGGACAAGTTTTCAGTATGGTTATTTGTGAAAAAGGTTGAGATCCTGCTTTTTCAGAACTACTGTTTTATCACAACCTGTTGCAATTTTTAATACCAGAAAAATACTTTCTTGATGTTCTTCGTGTTTCACTGTTGCAGTCATTACATTTGGGTAATCTGCTGGCAGGTTGCCCTCAGTCGGCCTGAATTCCAAAGTCTTGGGTCCTGCGTCGGTTGCTGTCTTCTCTTCCATGACGTCAGGTCATCAGGGGTATAAAATATGCAGCCGACGCCATTTTCTTTAGTCTTTCTTATCGCATGGTGCCCAAAACAGAAACATTTCGCAAGTGCCGGTCGGCCGACTACTGAAATATTCGAGTCTGAGTTTCCGATCCAAAGTCTTCACTAAAGCTAAGTACCCCGTTGGGGAAACTTTTTTCTTGCTTTTTACTGATGTCAGAAAAAGTTAATAATTGTATTACTTGTGGGAAGCAAATACCTCATAAGGCTTTCCATTTATACTGTATTCCTTGCCTAGGCCCTGATCACAATGTGCCTGGCTGTCGGTTTTGTGCTAGATTTAACCAACGCACTATTAAGCGTCGGTATATTTTTGCATCAAAGTATTTTGGAAACAGATTTAACTACCCAGAAATGTCATCTGATAGCAATCCGACTACCGGAATACATAAAAAACGCAAAGAAAAGGACAGAGATAGGCAGTTGAGATCCAAAACCGATGACAAAGTTTCTCCTAAGCCAGTCGCCGGTACTCAGTGAGGTGCTTTTGCAGCCCCCTGATACCCACTACCTTCGAGTCGCAGGCCTCTACCGACACCCATGTGGAGTCCGGCATGCCGCAAGATACTCAAGGTATTGGACCGACAGATATATCTCCCTCAGATGGGTCCAGAGCCGCTGAGCAGGCACCGGCTTCTGAGGGTATATTCAGACCTCAACATTTGTATATCAAACCAACGTCAGCTGCAAAACCAAAGACAAAAGCAACTTCTAAAACTAAAAAAAGGCACATGAGCCATGTGCACAGGCCTCTATGCCTAAAAAGCAGATGATCAAAATGGCTGAAGACCTTATTACCTTGATCAGGGGTACCCATCCCCCTCCAGATAAGAGGTCTAGGCATGACACTGATTATGAATCTTCAGATCAGGTTTTTATTTCTTATGATTCCTCTTCTGATCAGGAATTATCTATACCTCCCTATGAGGATTCTGATGCTAAGGAGTCTATTCCATCTGCATCTCCTCCTGAGGATTATTCATTTGGAGAAACCTTGCATACTTTGAGGGAACATTTTCACTGGGAGAGTCAAGACTTCTCAGAATCAAAAAAGATGCTCAGGGATTTCCTTCTTCTCCCTCAGCATAAACCTTTAGCCATTCCCCCTGTTTTAGACATTATGGATGATGTGTTTTCGGAGTCGAGCTTGACCCCTGACTCCTTACCTCCGGCTCCCAGTAAGCCTGACAGATATTAACAGGGTCCCTGACTCACATAAATTTTTATTTAGATACCCTGCTGCTGATCCTGAAACTTTTTCACAGGGTCCAAAGTGAGTTAAGGCCTCAACAGCAAAAAATCCTACCCCCTCTGACAGAGATTCAAGGGCACTAGACAGATGGGGAAAAAAGTTTATACATCTGCAACCTAGGCAATCAGGGCCTTAAACTGTCAATTTCATATGCTAAAGTACCAACAACATGTTATGGGATTGCTGAAACAGAAAATGATGTTGATTTCAGAATGCGCAGAAAATTAAGAATTGCAGGAATTATTGCATGCAGCTGAACAAGTTGGAAAGCATACTTTGCAGTGTGGTTTTGATTCCTTAGAGGCCTCCTGCAGGGCCGCAGTTACTGGATCTGTGATTAGGGGACATGACTGGTTAAAGGAACAAAATTTGCCTGATCATGTTAAAGCTAAATTGCTAGATGCACCTTTACAACATGATTCTCTGTTTGGTATTGAGGCAGAAGAGGTTTTAAAGAAAATGGAAGACAAAGCTAAGTCTATGCAAACTGTTAAAGACTTCTTACAAGTGCAGCCACCAAGATTCAGTAGACACTGGCCTACAAAAAATGTGTCCTTTCCTGTGTCAGACAGAGCTCAAAGGGGCAAATCCAGATGCCCTAAGGGTTCCAGATATCGGGCGCAAGAATGCTTGGCTGGTGACATTAGACCTAAAAGAGGCATACCTGCATGTCCCAATAAGACGGTTGTGCAGAAGATACCTCAGATTCAAGGCTGGCTTAATGCATTACCAATTCTTTGCACTGCCCTTTGGCTTATCTACTGCGCCCAGGGTCTTTGCAAAGTGCCTGGCACCAGTAATTGCATTTTACAGACAAAGAAGTATTACTTAGACGACTGTCTCATTCAAGCAGAGAACAAGGACATTCTACTTCGACACCTGACATTTGTGAAAAGGCTTCTAACATGCCTCTAGGGTACACAATAAACAAAAAGAAATCACAACTGGTACCCTCTCAAAAGATAACATTCCTAGGTGCAGGCTTGAATACAACTGCCCAGATGGCTTACCTCATGCCAGACAAGCAAAGGCAACTGACTACTTACCTCAAACTGTTGGCAACAAAAACCCAGTTATCTGCAAGACAAATTCTGCAGGCTCTAGGCTTCATGGCATCCAGCATCCTACTGATTCCATATGCAAGACTGCATATGAGGAAACTTCAGTGGTACCTGAAAAGTTTATGGAGTCAGCATTCATACAGTCTGGAAGCAATGATTCCTCTCATTCCCTGCCTACAACTGGAGGTTCTATGGTGGGCAAAGGCATGTCACCAAAACATGGGACAGGCCTTCACTCTCCTATTGCCAGCCAAACCTTAACAACAGACACCTCGGATTATGCCTGGGGGGCCAAATGGCAGGAAGATGCATTCAAGGCATACGGACCCCAAAACAAATGCATCTACATATCAACCAGAAAGAGATGGTAGATGTTCAAAATGCCCTAACAGCCTTCAAGGACTTACTTCATCCAGGACAACTACTGATAAAGATGGACAACACCGCAGTCATGTGGTATATAAACAAGCAAGGGGGCACACACTCATACCCGCTTTGCAGATTAGCCATGGCACTGTGGCACACAGCTTTGACCTACCAAGTACATCTTCAACTCAATTCCTGCCAGGAAAACAAAATACACCGGCAGACGATTTAAGCAGAAACCTTATGGTTTCTCACGAGCAGAAACTAAATCCACAAGTCTTCAGCATAACAGAGAAATGGGTGAACCCAGACATAGATCTATTTGCCTCTCCTCAAAATTATCAGTTGAAAAGATTCTGCACAATGACTTATCACAGACAAGCATGGAAAGTGGACGCCCTATCCTTCAGTTGGAAAAACCTGTCAGTTTACGCCTTTCCTCCTCTGCCTCTTCTCCCCAAGGTCCTCCTAAAAGTCAGACGAGAAACCAAAGATGATACTAATTGCCCCGGACTGGCCCCACCAGTACTGGTACCCAATCCTAAGGAGCTTGTCTCGATACCCAGCTTGGACCTTACCTCAAAGACCTCAACTACTGTCCCAGCAAAACAATCAGATCCTGCACAATCGACTACAGACACTGAATCTGGCAGCATGGCTGATCATGTAGTTATACAAACAACACCTCTCAGTAAAGTTGTGATGGATGTCATTTTGGAAGCCAGAAGAACTAGTACTAGAAAATCTTATGCTGACAAATGGAAGAGATTCTGTGCTTGGAATCAAGCACAAGGAACTGATACAGCAGAATCAAATATCCCTCAGATATTACAATACTTAACTGAGATGCTTGACAAAGGCTTATCTTTCTTATCAATTAAAATCCATGCCTCTGCCATTTCGGCTCATTACAATACAGAGCCACCAATCTTTTCTCATCCTTTACTAAAGCAGTATCTTAGAGGAGCCAAAAATTTAAGGCCTCCTAGAAGATCACCATTACCTGTGTGGGACCTCAGTTATGTGTTGGAAAAGCTCACCCTGCCTCCATTTGAACCAGCTGCTACCGCTGATATAAAGTTCTTATGCAAAACAGCTCTGCTACTAGCAATTACTTCAACAAGAAGAGTTCAGAGCTACAGGCCCTCGTGGCTGTAGAGCCTTTTATCATATTTAACCCAGACAGGGTGTCTCTGAGGACAAATCCTACTTTTATGCCTAAGGTGGTTTCCAGTGTGGCTCTTAACCAAACAGTTCTTCTGCCAACCTTCTGTCCAAATCCACAGAACAAGGGGGAGAGAATTCTGCATTCCTTGGACGTACACAGACAGCTAAGATTCTACTTGAGCAGGACTACAGCTCTAAGAAAAACTGAGCAATTACTAGTGGCATATGCTGCAGGATCAGAAGGAAAGGCTATTTCAAAGCAGACTATTTCAAAGTGGATAAGCCACTGCATTCATTTCTGCTACCTACACCAAGGTAAACCTGTGCCCAAGGGCATTGGGTCTCATTCCACCAGAGCTGCTGCTACTTCAGCAACCTTTCTCAGAGGAGTACCAACCAAAGACTTTCTAGAGGCTGCTACTTGGAGTTCTGTCAGCACCTTTACAAAGCATTATCATTTGCCTCTCTACTCTAAGTCCAGGGCAGGCTTTGCCACTGCAGTGCTGCAGGGCCTTCTATCCACACCTAATGCTGTTTCAAATGTAATGACTGCAACAGGGAAACACGAAGAACATAGTACAGATGTTCATCGTGTTACACTGCTGCAGTCATTGCACTTGGGTTATCCTGCCATCAGGCGGTCCCGCAGTCAGCCAGAGTTCCAAAGTCTTGGTCCGGCATCGGTTGCTGTCGCTTCTTCCCTGACGTCAGTGCGCCAGGGGTATATAAGATGCATCTGACACCATTTTCTTCAGTCTTTCTTGCCGCGCGGTGCCCGAAGCAGAAGCAGTTCACAAGTGCCGGTCGGCCAACTCCTGAGATTTTTGAAGTCGAATTTCAGATCCGAAGTCTTCAATAAAGCTAAGTACCCCGTTGGGGAAACATTTTTCTTGCCTCAGACCGATGTCAGAAAAAGTTAATAATTGTATTTCTCGTGGGAAGCAAATACCTCATAAGGACTCCCACCCTTCTGTATTCCATGCCTAGGCCCTGATCACGACGTCACTAGTTGTCGGTTTTGTGCTAGATTAAACAAATGCACTATAAAAAGACGTTTTGATTTTGCTTTGCACTACTTTGGCCGAAGGTTCAATTATACTATGCCGTCGGATCAGCAGACAATCTCAATACCGAAAAAACGCAAAGATAAAGACAGGCATCCGAGGTCCAAAACTGACGACGAAACCTCTTCTAGGCCAGTCGCCGGTTCGCTGGTTCTCAGTGAGGCGCTTTCGCAGCCCCTGGCACCCGCTACCTCAGCGCAACAGGCCGCTTCCAACTCCCACGTGGAGACAACTAGGCCTCTGGAAACTCAAAGTATTGGGCCTACGGAAACTAATCCCTCAGATGGGTCCGGAGCCGCTGAGCAGGCATCGGCTTCTGAGGGTGTTTTCAGACCTTCACAACTTACCATTAAAACAACAGCCAAGACAAAGGTACCATTAAAGACAAGGAAGCAAGTACAGTATTCCCCTGGACAGTCCTCCATGCCTAAGAAACAAATGCTTAAAATGGCCAAAGACCTCATTACTCTAATCAGGGGTTCACATCCCCCTCCTGAGAAAAGGCCTAGGCAGGATACAGACTATGACTCCTCTGATCAGGTTTCCATTTCCTCTGATTCCTCTTCAGACCAGGGATACTCTCTACCCCCCTATGAGGACTCTGATGCTGAAGAATCTATCCCTTCAGCCTCTCCTCCTGAGGATTATTCTTTTGGGGAAACTTTACATACTATGAGAGAGCATTTCCATTGGGACAGTCAGGATTACTCAGAATCCAAGAAAAGGCTCAGGGATTTCCTCTTATTGCCTCAGCACAGGCCCCTGGCTATTCTGCCTGTGCTAGATATTGTGGATGATGTGTTCTCTGAATCCAGCTTATCTCCTGATTCTTTGCCCCCTGCTCCAGCCAAGCCAGAGTCCCTGACTCTCACAAGTTTCTTTACAAAAACCCTTCTGCTGATCCAGAAACTATTTCCCAGGGTCCAAAAGGGGTTAAGGCTTCCTTTGCAAAAAATCCAGTACCCTCTGACAGAGATTCCAGAGCTTTGCATAGATGGGGGAAGAAAGTATACACTTCTGCAACTTTAGCAGTAAGAGCTTTAAATTGCCAGTTTCACATGCTTAAGTACCAACAATATTTAATGGCTCAGTTAAAACAGAAAATGCTTGCAATCTCAGAAGCTCCTGATTGTAAATAAATGCAGCGTTTATTGCATGCAGTTGAACAGGTGGGAAAATATACTCTGCAATGTGGTTTTGATTCCTTAGAGGCCTCTTGTAGAGCCGCAGTTACAGGTTCTGTGATTAGAAGACATGCTTGGTTATAAGAACAGAGTTTACCTGATCATGTTAAGGCAAAATTATTGGATGCTCCTTTACAGCATGATACCTTGTCTGGTGTTAAGGCAGAACAGGTGTTAAAGAAAATGGAGGATAAAGCCAAATCTATGCAAACAGTCAAGGATTTCTTACAGGTACAGCCACCTCGGTTTAGCAGAAATTGGCCAACAAAGAATTGGTCCTTTCCAGTGTCAGACAGGCCACAGAGAGGCAGATACAGACACCCAAGCGGCAGATCTCAACCCCAAGGCTCAAACAGATGACAGTGGGGCACCTCAACCCCAAAAGGAGGTGAGGACAAGTCTCAACCTTACAGGAAACAGTCACAATGACTTTCCCCTTCGTATGCCAAGCACGTCCCTTCTGGAAGCCCCCTTAGGGGGAAAACTAGCACTTTTATCTCAAAACTGGCAAAAGACAAATGGGTTCTGAATATTGTGTCTCAAGGTTACAGATTCCACTTCCATACTTTACCAAGGCTAAAAGGAATGCCAGACCTGCCACAACATCAATGGGCAGAGGCACAAAAACAAATTTCAGCCCTCATGGACATGAGAGCTATTCAGAAAGTACCACAACAGGAACAAGGACAAGGATTTTACTCAAGACTCTTCCTGGTACCCAGAAAGGACAAGGCCTGGAGGCCCATACTAGACCTTTCAATTCTGAATACCTGAATATTCCGAAATTCAAAATGTTGACATTACAGCAGCTTCTACCCATGCTGGGCAAGAAGGCTTGGATTGTTACTCTGGACCTCAGAGGCATACCTGCATGTCCCTATCAGACAAAATTGCAGAATATACCTCAGATTCAAAGCTGGTACAATGCACTACCAATTCTCTGCACTGCCCTTTGGTTTATCTACTGTGCCCAGGGTCTTCACAAAGTGCCTGGCACCAGTAATTGCATTTTGCAGACAGAAAGGAATCCAAATATATCCATACCTGGACGACTGCCTCATTCAAGCAGAGACTAAGGGCATTCTTCTACAGCATCTGGCGTTTGTAAAAAGGTTGCTAATTTCTCTAGGGTACACAGTAAACTAAAAGAAGTCAAAACTAGTGCCCTCGCAACAGATTATATTCCTGGGTGCCAGCTTAAATACAACGGCCCAGATGGCTTACCTCACGCCAGACAAACAAGTTCAACTAATTCAATATTTTCAATTACTGGCAAAAAAGTCCCATCTCCCTGCAAGAAAAATTCTGCAGGCCCTGGGATTCATGGCATCCTGTATACTAATAATACCATATGCCAGACTGCATATGAGGAAATTACAATGGTACCTAAAAAGTGTTTGGACTCAACACTCTCACAGTTTAGAAGCAGTAATACCAATGATTCCCTGCCTACAACAGGAGTTTCGATGGTGGGCACAGGCATGTCACCTAAACAAGGGTCAGCCTTTTACACAACCCACAGCCAGGCAAACTCTAACAGATGCTTGGGATTATGCCTGGGGAGCACACATGGCAGGAAAATGCATTCAGGGCAAGTGGACCACAGACCAGATGCATCTTCACATCAATCAAAAAGAGATGTTGGTTGTTCAAAATGCCCTAACAGCTTTCAAGGACCTTCTACATCCAGGACAATTATTACTAAAGACAGATAACACCACAGTAATGTGGTACATAAACAAGCAAGGGGGCACTCATTCTTATCCCCTATGCAGGCAAGCCATGACCTTGTGGAACACAGCTCTAACATATCAAGTTCACCTGCAAGCACAATTCCTGCCAGGAAAGAAAAATACTCTGGCAGACGATCTAAGCAGAAATATCATGGACCCTCACGAATGGAAATTCAATCCACAAGTCTTCAACATGGTAACGCAAAAATGGGGATGCCCAGACATAGATCTTTTTGCCTCCCCACTGAATTGCCATCTACAAAAATTCTGCACAAGGACTTATCACAAACAAGCATGGAAGGGAGATGCTCTTTTGTTCAGCTGGAAAAACCTAAAAGTTTATTCCTTCCTGCCACTGCCTCTCCTTTCAAAGGTACTCCTAAAAACCAGACAAGAAAAACCACAGATGATCCTGATTGCTCCAGACTGGCCACGCCAGCACTGGTACCCTATCTTAAGGAACTTGGCTCAAGGCCCACCATGGATTTTGCCTCAAATTCCACACCTTCTGACTCAACAAAACAATCGGATCCTGCACGGTCAGCTCAAAACCCTAAACCTGGCTGCATGGCAGATACATTAGTCAAACAGGAACACCTCTCTCTAAAGCCGTTAATGGATGCCATTTTGGAGGCCAGAAGGCCTAGCACCAGGAAAGCTTACTCAGAAAAATGGAAGAGATTCTGCACCTGGAACCAGGCTCAAAACCTTGACCCTCTTGTTCCAAACATTCCTCAGATTTAACAATACTTAACTGAGATGCTGGACAGAGGCCTATCCTTCTCATCAATTAAGATCCACTCCTCTGCCATTTTAGCACAATACAACAGGATCCTCCTTTATTCTCTCATCCCTTGCTAAAGCAGTACCTCAGAGGGGCTAAAAACATAAGACCGCCCTGGAGAGCACCAGCACCAACTTGGGAGCTCAATTTCGTTTTGGAAAAACTGACCCTACCACCTTTTGAGCCAGCCAATACAGCCGATCTAAAATTTTTATCATGGAAAACAGCTCTGCTCCTGGCAGTAACTTCAGCACAAAGAGTCTCAGAGCTACAGGCATTAATGGCAGTGGAACCTTTTATAATTTTTCATCAGGACAGGGTATCT
Organism: Protopterus annectens; assembly: GCF_019279795.1. NCBI lineage: Eukaryota > Metazoa > Chordata > Ceratodontiformes > Protopteridae > Protopterus > Protopterus annectens. The sequence continues at coordinate 1,064,524,354 of NC_056732.1, forward strand.
TTAAGGACAAACCCTACCTTTATGCCAAAGGTGGTATCTAGTGTGGCTCTTAACCAAACCATCCATTTGCCAACTTTTTATCCAAACCCCAGAATAAAGGGGAGAAACTTCTGCATTCTTTGGACATGCACAGGCAGCTACACTTCTACTTGGACAAAACAAAAGCTTTCAGGAAAACTGAGCAACTGTTTGTAGCATATGCTGCAGGATCACAGGGCAAGGCTATCTCAAAGCAGACTATATCCAAATGGATAGGACACTGTATTCGGTACTCCTACACACAGCATGGAAAATCAGTCCCAAACAACATTAGGCCACATTCCACCAGGGCAACAGCCACTTCAACAGCCTTTCTCAGAGGAGTACCTACCAAGGAAATTTTGGAGGCTGCAACTTGGAGTTCGGTGCACACCTTTGCCAAGCATTACCACCTGCCTCTTTACTCTACTCTAAATCCAGAGCAGGATTTGTCACTGCAGTTCTGCAGGGCCTCATAGCCAATCCTAACTCTTTATAGACCAGCCACCCAACCTTAGCTTTGGGATTCTACCCAAGTGTAATGACTGCAGCAGTGTAACACGATGAACATAGTACAGTTTTGTACCTACCATAAATGTAGATGTTCAAGTGTTCACACTGCTGCAGTCCAGGTTACCCTCCCTCCATCCCCTCTGAACTAGCTGGACTTATCTATGCCTTTCTATCCTATACAACCTTTGGGGTGTATTTGCTGGTAACTGAAGGTATTGTTTTAATTTTATATGTATATTTTTGATTAGCAATATGTATTGCCTACCTACTTGGGGGTACCTGACATCTGGGGCAAGAAAAACTGAAGAAAATGGCGTTGGATGCATCTTATATACCCCTGGCGCACTGACGTCAGGGAGGAAGCGACAGCAACCGATGCCGGACCAAGACTTTGGAACTCTGGCCGACTGCGGGACCGCCTGATGGCAGGATAACCCAAGTGTAATAACTGCAGCAGTGTGAACACTCGAACATCTACATTTATGGTAGGTACAAAACTGTACTTTGTGTACACTTACCGTAAATGTAGATGTTCGAGTGCATTCACTGTTGCAGTCCAGGTTACCCTCCCGCCATCCCCCTGTCATTCTGGAGTTTATCTTTCCTTCTCTCTTCTACACCCTATGTGGTGTATTTGCTTGTAAATGAATTTTAGGATTTTACATTACTTGTTATCCTTCACTTCTAATTTGAATAGAAGTTGATTTATTGACAATATTCACAATTACATCTATGTAGTGCAATATATTTATTCTTGTTTTTTGTAGTAAGCACATTTATTCTTTATTTAAAGAGTGCATTTATTTATTTGTTATATTTTTACTTGTTCTTTGATACTATTGTTTTAAAATCTAAAACATCCAGTCTTTATGTGTTTCCCATCTACTCTGATGAAGCGTTTATCTGTTTCAATAAATTGCGTTAAGGATTTACTAGCCTGGTGTGTTACTGTCTGGATCTTCCTGCCTCTCCTTCACCTGCTTGTAAATGAAGGTAAAGTTTATATTGATGTATGTATATTTTATATATATATGTATTTGTATATATATATATATATATATATATACACATATATATATATATATATATATATATATATATATATATATATACATACATATATATGATTCTACCTGACATAAACGAAACCCCAAAACACCCCGGCCCTAACCCTAACTCACTTAACCCACTCCTAACCCAACAACAACCACTACCGCTACCTTAACCCCTGACCCTACCTCCCCCCTAACTCCTCCACCCCCCCCCCCACCCCAGACCCATCAATATCCACTTACACCTTACTCGCCTTACACTCGCATCACACTACCATTACTACTAACACAGCCTTTTCCATATATATATATATATATATATATATATATATATATATATATTTTTTTTTTTTGCTTCCTTTTGGGGGCACCTGACAATCGGGGGCAAGAAAAACTAAAGAAAATGGCGTCGGCAGCATGTTTTATACCCCTGAAGACCTGACATCATGGAAGAGAAGACAGCAACCGACGCAGGATCCAAGACTTTGGAATTCAGGCCGACTGAGGGCAACCTGCCAGCAGATTACCCAAATGTAAAGACTGCAACAGTGAATACACTCGAACATCTACATTTATGGCAAGTGCACACGGCTGTACTTTCTTGCATGAGGTACTGAATCTATATCTTTGTCCAGTACTGCTGGTAGTTACAGAACGTATCAGTACAGCAAGTGAATTTGATTACTTGCCTTTTTTAAATTTTGATGAGTGAGCAAGTCCCCTGGACACAATTGTCCCTTTTAAGGGGCAGCCTGGGAGCAGTGTCTGTTTAAGTGACTTTATCAAAATCTCACACTAGACAAATGGATGTCGATGGAATCAAACCCTGTACCCCTGGGCACATGAAGCAGTTCGTTAGTAGTGCAGATCTTTATTCCTGTGTGTTAACTGCCTTGCATCAAAAGTTTTCATTATTAAACCTCACTGCAGTTTTCAAGGTTATTAATTTGCAGCACTTCAAACATGCTCTGAACAGTGTGTGTGTCTTCACATATTTGTGCATTTCCATTCATGATTCCTTGAGCTTTAAAAGAAATGTCAGCCTTTGGTTGACCTAGAACCATACTTTCCTTATTAGGAATTCCTTGTCAAGGCTTCACAACAAGACGCCAGTTTACTCACACTGCCTATGGTGTTCCCCAGGGAAACTAATAACTTGAAGTTTAAAAAATTAAGCAGCACTTGGCTCTCCTAGTGAAGTGCGTTTCTGCTAAGATAACTTGAGTCACTGCGCTGTGAGTACATGTTAAGTAGTTTTTAACATGGAAAATAGCACTTTCAGTACCGTTATATTTTATTTTCTTTACTTTCTTTACTGCTGTCCAAAAATAAAGCAGTGCATTAACATAAACCTGGTAATGTACTGCAGAAACATTCAGAGCATAGTCTTATCAGCCAAACTTTGTATTCCTGCATGCTACTAGTCCCTTTGTATTGGAACTGGCCAGTGTTTCCAGTAAAATGGCACGTGAAAGTTTTAGCTCCGTAATTTTGTAGAATACAAATACTTTGCTTACATTACTATATTAAACATGCAAGGTGCACCTTTTAGGCTGCACAGTACTCCATTGTTTGGCCCTGGTGCTGTAATGCTTGATACAACAATAGTACTTATAAATGCAGCTTTGTATTTTTTTGCTTTGTTTATCCTCTGTTGGTCAGGTTAGTCTCATCAGACTAACTAGCCAATTTTCAGGGGACATGTGAGGTGGTATTTATTCTACAATGGGAAATTTGACCAGGACACTAAGGAACTTCCACATTTTTTTTTAAAAACAAGAAACATCTTTATCAAATTATCATGTATGACATTCGCCATGTTACATTTATATTGACGACAATAAACCATAGCAACACAGTCTCGGTTGCAAACATTATACATTCCAAACCATGCAACACAACTGTAAATGCAAACATTATACATCACTTTTAATATATCCAGTCATTGTTAGTCAACCATTACATAGATCATTCAAATCCTGCCTTCTTTTAAACCTCATTCCTCCTCTGCATGTATTGATCCCACAGTTCCCATTTTTTTCCTTATGTAATTTGCTCCCACCCCATTCTAAAGATCCCAGTTCCAGTTTTAACTCTGTTACTATTTTCACTACTTCTAGTAAAGTTGGTGTAGACTTTGATTACCATTTTCTAGTAATTAATTTTTTGGCAGCCATCATAATTACACTCAGCAAGGCCTTACTAATTCTGAGTTTATATAATAGCTCAAAAAATAATTTCCCTAGTCATTCCAACTTGCTCACCTCACATCTCAGACAGAGTAATCTACAGGGAATCTTAAGTCTACCAACTCATTACACTCCCAAAAATATGTTCCCAGTTACCTCTTTCTGCCCCATCACATCCCAAGCGTTTGCTGTCTACCTGAGGAAAAATTCTTTGAAGTCTACTTGGGGTATAAACATACCCATGTAAGCACTTCCAGGCAAAGATATGAAATATTCTAGATGTTGTTGCATATTTGGGAGACATACATATGTCTCCCCATTGTTTAGTGAATTATCTAATCTATCTTCCCAGTCCTTCTAACCTCCTCTGATCTTTGTTTTTATCATACAGTATTTTATATGCTATACTAATTATTCTTTTCCTAATGGCAACTTCTGTTTTAGATTCTACTAAAAACTGTTTGGTCTCTCTCATTTAGAACCCCCTATTTCTTTCTTTTTGCCTATACTCTTATCAATCCTTGATAAGGAAGGCAGTCTTTAGCCTACAGTCCAAATAAGCTATTGGCATCTTCTCACTCTGTTACCTTTCCCTCTCTAGTTATTTGCTCCCAGTACCTTGGTTCCTTTGCCAGTTTTTTTCCAATACATTCCCACCTCTTCTTGCCTGTTGTCTGTATCCCTAATTGCAGCCATCCCTATTGGCAAAATCTCCTTTCTCCATTCTCATGTTGGCTTAGTTTTTAAAAGACCTGCTACTTTATGAATATAATATTCTGTATGATTATTGTTGTCCTTAAAGGTCTGCATCCAAAATCCCAGTCTCTCCCTGTTACTTGAGCTTCCCCCCTGTTTCATCATCATCTCTTTCCACTTTGAATTATAGTTTTCTGCTTGTGCTATGTATAGGAGCCTTAATTGCTTTGCTCTGAAATACCCCTTCAACTTGGGTAATCCCAATCCTCCCTGTTCTTTTGGAAAAATAAGTTTATCCCACATGACTTTTGTCATCTTCTCCTTCAAGATGAGTTCCTTCAGTTCTTTATTAATTACTATCCACAACTTCTCCTCTGGTTAAAAAAAAATATGCCCGACCAGTGTACAAGACTAAATAGACTAAAAACATTTTAACTGATTGTATCTTGCCATCAGTATCCATATAACAGAGTTTACATTTTGTCAGTTTTTGTATTATCTTTTGCTTAGTGTCTTCCCACATATCATTAGCTTGCCACACCAGTATCATTTTCAATTCATACTCCAGATTAATTAATTTTATCATGTCCCAGTAAATGTAGATATTGCTAAACAAGTTTGTATGTGGGTACATAATTTACAGCTATTGCTTTTGTTTTTGCTTCATTAATTTTGTATCCCAAAAAGGTTTGAAACTATCTCAATATGTTCCACAACACTGTTATGCCTATTTCTGGTTTTGTCAGGTATAAAACAATGTCATCTCCATACCAATTGTATCCTAGAATTTCTGAGTCCCTTATTTTCTTTGCCAATGGCTCTAAGTATAATGCAGGTAACAAAGAGGAGAGAGGACACTCCTGCCTTCTTCCTCTGCTCAAGCAAAATTATTAGAGAGGACCCCGACCCACTTTAATTTTTGCCTCTGCTCCTTCATATATCGTTCTAATCAACCTTCTAATTTTATCAGCGGAATGCAAATGCTTTCATTGCTCTACTCCCAGTTTACTCTGTCAGATGCTTTCTCTGCATCAAGACCCACCAGCAACAGTGGCATTATCTTACATTCTGTTTTCCCCTCTGGATCATCACTGTTGTTTATGTTGTGAAATGTTTGCCTCCCTTCCACAAAACCACATTGATCCTTATCTGTCAATTTTAGCATCACTTTTGCCTTTATTTTAGCTATTATAGACATAAGTCCTTTGTAATCATGATCTGGTATTGAAATGGGCCTGTTTGAAGCTGGATCTGATGGACCTTTACCCTTTTTAGGTAGTACAGCTACTACCGCATTCCTTCAGGATGTTGGTGCTTCTGTTCCTCTTAAAATACTGTTAAACAAAGCCTTCCAGATCTTCATCAGTTTTTTTTCCCTCCTAGCTTCCAAACTTCCATTAGGAATAGGTTCATAGGTAGGTACTAGGCTATCAGCCCAAAGGTCTAAGTAAGCCTAGCCAACAAGGTTCCCTATCTTACGCCACCCAAGAAAGGTAATTTCCTGTGCCCCTTTCGAGCAGAGCCACAGAAGTGATCTCCGGGGTGTATTTCCTGTTTCCCATCCACTCATCAAGATTTTTCTTGAAGAGTGCTAATGAGGAACTTTGCTTGACATAGATGGGTAGCTTGTTCCAGAGTATAGGAAGTTTCTGGGACAGGAATCTATCCCTCCAGCATGTCCTCTTTATTGTGGTGACAAGGTTTAGGTCCTTAAAGTGTGTAGCTCGGAGGGCTTGGGATTTCTTTAGGTGTAGCATGTCCAACAGCTCTGGGTTTAATGTAGCTTTATATCTTAGGCAGAGATCTCCTCGGAGTAGGCGATATGCTACAGAGTAAAACTGGACGGTCAGTGTAGGGCATCTGTTTGAGGCGAGTAATCCTCTTTGTGAGGTACTTCTGTGACCTTTCAAGCTGCTGCAAATGTCTTGTAAGGTACATTCCAAAAGGGGTGTTGTACTCTATAATGCGTCTAATGAGTGCCGAGTAGAGGGGAACAATGACCTCTTTTTTTGTCCTGGATGAGAACCCTTTTCTGATGGGGTGTGCCACATAGAAGGATTTTCTGTCTACTGTGGCGATGTAATTATCAAAGGAGAGACTACTGTCCACCTGGGTCCCAAGGTCTCTCATCACACATTCGGCATTAAGTAGACTGCCGTTTGTGGTAGTTCATGCATACAGAGTTTTTACCAAAGGGGATGAAAGTGCACTTTTTGGCATTTAGCTTGAGGTCATGCCTCTGACACCAGGCATCTCTCAGTAAAGCCCTTCTGTAGGATGTCCACATCATTTGGGGACTTGGCTATGGCTCCTAGTTTGCAGTCATCTTCGAACTTCGGTAGCCAGAGGCCTTCTGTGTTAGCCTGTACTTCAGAGAAGTAGATACCAAACAGGAGAGGTCCCAGGACTGAACCCTGTGGTACTCCACTTGTCACTGGTTTGAAGTCAGAGCTGGAGTCTGCAAATTTTACAGTGTGGGTTCTGTCAGTGAGCCAGTTGGCAACCCATCTTGTGACATAGGGATTTATACCTAGTTTAGTGAGTATAGCTATAATTCCAGAATGGGGGATGGTGTCAAAAGCCTTGGCGAGGTCAAGATGGGCTGTGTGAACCACCTTACCCTTGTCTACGGCTTTGATGAATACCTCAAAGAAGTCGATCAGGTTCAGAAGGCATGATCTGCCTTTCAAAAACCTGAACTGGGTGGGGTCCAGAGTTTGGAGGTTACCACTGTCTTTGTTTATAAGTTCCATGATAAGTTCCATAGCCTTGCAGACCAGGCCTGTCAGGCTAATAGGGCAACGGTTCCCAGGATCAGTGGTGGCTCCCCCTTTCTGGAGTGGGATAACTGTTGCTGTGCACCCTCTAATCTTGGGGACTTTCCTGCAGATTGGTTATACATCACCATTTTTCTCTCATCTCCTTCTGTTCTGTTAGTAATTGAGCCTCCTGTTCCTCTAGCCTTGGCATATTTAATTCTTTCATAAACATTTCCATTTGTACCTTTTCTTGACTTCCGTATTTCTCTGCTTTATACAGACTTTCCTATACTTTCTGAAGTATTTCTAATACTTCTACAGGATCCATAGTTATCTTCCTTGTAATAAGCTCCCTAAGCTTGGTGATAACCCTTTTTATTTTCTGTTGTCTGAGCCTTTGTGCTAAAAGTTTTTTGTGCTCTAGTTATCAAACAGAAATCTTTTTAAACTCATGCATATCATCAAGGCAGTCCCTTATTTTGTTTATCATTCTGTAGTTGCTGAACTTCCTATTCTGTGAGATTTCTCCTGTTTTACAATATTTTAATATTTGTCAGACCTCTAAGTAATTCTTGTTACTTAACCACACATCTCCCTTTCTTTTATTTCCACCCTATTTTTAAATTATATTTTAATTTTTATCCAACTCCCTAGCTATATTTTCAGAAGTTTTTAGCTTTTCTAATAGCTCCTGCATAGTTTCCACTACCCATTCTTTAAATTCCCTTTTTTCCAACAGATAGGTGGGAAAGCACCAGTATCTCATTTTTATTTCATTATCCTTCTTTTTATATTTTAGTTATTGGTGCATGATCTGAAATAGATATTGGGTGCATCTCAAAACCTTCAATTAAATGCACATGTTCCTGTGATAAGTAAATTCTGTTTAGCCTAGCCCAGTTTTTGTATCTTGGGGAATATGTAAATTAAATCCAAATTCCTAGTACTGAATTCACATCTTCCATGTAAAATATTTTCATAAATTCCTTTAAAAATTTGCCTTCCTTTGTCATATTTCCCTTTCTGAGCCCCCAGACACATCTTCACTGTTGGAAATCAAATTCCATTCCCCACCTATAAGTAATATTCCTTGCTGAAAGCTGATTATTTCTCCTAGAACTTTCTTTAGCTCTATTATAGCAGTTTTTGATGGCATTTAAATACATGCCAGTGTAATCCTCCTCTCTTGTCAATAGTCCCTTAGTACTATAAATCTACCATTATTGTCTTTTTTTTTCCTCTTCTATTACTATTGGAGCTCCTCTTGCAGTTAGTATAAGTACTCCTCTCTTACCTTGCCCAGGTATTCTGCTGAATAACCATCCTGAAAACCTTTCTTTATCAAATTCACATGTTCAGTTCTTTCCAAGTGCATCTCCTGTAGCATAGCTATTTGCACTCTGCATTTTTAATATAGTTCACTAATCTTTCAGTACTTTTCCGTTAAACCCCTACCAGTTCGCGCTGCAGACACTTGAAATGGCTATGTTATTTCCCGTACTACCAAACAGACCTTGATGTTTACCCTCATCTTAGCAGGAAAAGTACCATGAAATAAACAAACACAAGTGATTTTTTTAATGTGGTGTAAAAAGTCTAAACTGCCTATGCTCATCTGAAATAGTATGCATGAATCATAAATACAAGTGATTTAAAAATTTGTGGCTCACTACAATAAATCCAGCATGCTCTCAGATTTGTTTCAGACTAAATGTTTGCTTTATTTTTATCAGAATAAAATGTGTACACCTCTTCACAACAACATAAACAGACAATGGGAAGGCAAAGAGACGGTCAGTCCACATATCTCAGACGCATGTTTTATAAAGAACAGACAGTGGGCTACGAAATAGGCAGACCTCATCCTCATTAAAAAGAACCTTCTTTACCTATTATCTGTGAAATATTCAAGGGTCTACAGAAAATGTTTCCCGGGAAATGAACAGCAAAGTAGAACTACACACATGCACGCACACACACACACATATATATATATATCTATATATATATATATATATATATATATATATATATATATATATATATATATATATATATATATATATATATGCGTGTGTGTATTTTTGATAAATAAACCATCCAAAGCAGCAATTCAGAATTTTTCTGTTTTGAAGAATTGTTTAAGGATAACATTCAAACATCTGAGGTCATGGATTCCTTGTATTAAACATTATCTGCAGCACGTAGCAAAGTGGTAGGGGTTAACGGAAAAGTACCGATTTATCTGTAAGAACATTAATGTTCAAAGACACTATAGAAATAATCCTATTCTTGAGGGATTATTATTCCCACCTTTTATGTATAAAAGCCTTTGTATGTTAGTCCTTTGAACTGTTTCTTGTCATCTCCATTTGAGCCAATGTCACATCCTGCAGAACTATTTGTTTACATCCTGCAGAACTTTTTGTTTTATTGAAAACCCTCAAATAAAAATACACACACAGTACCCCCCAAAAAAACCTGCTAACTTATTAACACACAAAACTACGTACACGTTCAAATATTGAAGTTTTACTCCCATAATAGGGACACAAGTTCCAAACTGATAGCCATGTACACAGACTCGAGCTAAATAGAAAGAAAGTGTATCCATGGTAAGCCACATGGTAGAGACTGTGATTATATTAAGTGCTGTCTGGTTTTGCCTTATCTTTATAGCAGTCCCATCTAGGAAACACTTGAATGCTTTCAGAAAACATTTTCTCCAAGCCATTTCTCTTTATCAGGTTGTCTGCTAGTGACATGAGAACCAGATACTGGACTGTTTACTAGAAAAAATACCTCACAATATTTAGAATTCTTTTTCATTTACTTGATTTCTGTCAAAACCTGTTACTATGCAAAGCTAGCACAGTTATTCCCTATGCAAGAATGAGAAAAAGCACACTAATTTCTTTTATCATGCAGTTTTAACCAGATCACACATTTATTTTTACATTGCAGTAGCTACATTTCTTAAAACTAAACAAAGAGAAAGAGAGAAGGGAGAAAGAAAAAGAATAAACCGAAGCATATATTTACATTAGTATCCCCGTTACACTTAAAAATAACTGAAAAAATATCTTTACTGTATATAATATGCAGAGAAAATCATGCATCACTTAAGTAATACTTTTAACTTAACTCTCTTCCTCCTCCCCTCTCCCATGTATTTTTCTGAACATTAATGACAAGAAGTAGGGCATACGAGTCCCCTACAAGATTAACAAAGTCCAAGAAAATCCAATATTTCTAGATTCTTTCGTTCTGTTCTTGTTCATCGCCATCTCCCAAACCCTGTCTCTGCTTCATCTCCAGTGAACTCTCAATTCTTCTAGTCAACGTCTGTACTTTTTTCTCTCTCTCAATCATTTTCCATTGAAACACTGGGAAAGGTTTCACTGGCACAGTCTCTCTGTGGTCTTTATTACCAGAAGAACAAGAAGCAGAATCCTATGTTTCACAGCTCACTTTTTGTTGGACAAACATTTGTATTTCTTTCTTAGCATGAACTTCTACATTTCTTTTTTGTTCAGAGAAAAATATTTTGAGAATAGCTGGGTACAGCAGTTTGAATCTCATGCCTGCTTCTTGGGCATGCCCTATATAATGGAATACATTTATTCTTCTTCAGACTGGTGTGCAATGAGTAGTCATTCTCCACAAACACTCTGCTGTCTCCCACTTTTAGTACTTTGTCTTTCTGCCACAGCCTTGTCAAAAGCAACTCCTTCTGCTGGTAAGATTGCATTTTTGCTATTCGAGGTCTAGGTTGTTTTCTTATACCCAGGTTTAGAGCATACACACAATGTTCCTTTCAATTAATTATTTGTACTTTCATAAAATTAAAACAGTCCGTTCCTTCCAGCTTCTCTGGTACAGTAGAAAATCTAAGGTTTTTCCCTGCGTGCTCTGACCTCTAATTCTATTATTTTTTTAAACATCTCTTCTTTCTTGTGCAGTTTCATGTTTAACCAGCCTTTTCTTCATTTCAACCTCGTGAGTTTTGCAGTTCTGTCACCTTATCTGAATATCTGTTCAAAGCTTCTTCTATTTTTCCAGCATTTTACTGTTTGTGTTGGTATACCTCATCAGTATTTCATTTATTTTAACCAGGTCTGTGTGCAGCTGCTTTATAGTTTCCTCTTGGTTACTGGAAGTTGTGTCTGGAACTTACACGGCTTCTTTCTGAACAACTGAAATACTTTTCCCCATCTGTGTTTTTTCTTCAACTTTTGTAGCTGATTTTCCTCCAGGTCATTTATATTTCTTTTTTTTTTTCCTGGCATCTAGGCAGTGCACACATTAGTCGGTTACTGACATTTGCCCAGAAATCTAGGTCCATTGGCTTTCTCTGCCAAGTTTTTCTTTTCAGACTGGGAGACAGAATTAAGCTGTTGCTCAATGTGCAGCCATCTTGGAAGCCACAAACTTTCTACTTTTTTTGACAAGTGCCATGGAATCTTTTTCATCCACAAGAGCTAATACCAACTCATGTAGATGGGGTCTTGGTTTAAGATTCCATCCAAAGGATAGCACAGTCAAGTGCAGCACCCCCAATGCTGCACTGCAGTGTCAACAGTTTAAAAATTAGTCCAGTCACCTGAAGTGGGACTAGAACTTGCATCCTTTTCTTCTAGGACAAAAGGTGAGTGTGCTTCCTCTTGAGCTGCTTACAATCACTAAAGTCTTCGATGCACTACAAGCCATATATTTGGAAGCATGTTTTTGAGACTCCTTTCACCCTTAGTTAATATTGCACTGTGGCTGGTCCAGGTCTCCTTGAATTTGATTGCACAAGGCTACTGCAGACATCTACCACTTATTGATTTTTCCCTTCCAATGTATCTAACTTCTCCAAGTCATGCTGACTTGTTAGAATTAATTCTGATTCTTGGTCTTTCCCATTTCCTAATTACTGTCATATTTGCTCTTTGGAGTGGCTGTTGGGAGGAGGATATCATATGGGCAACCATGAGTTTTTCTGCTTATGCCCAGGCTCCAATTACTCCATAGCAGCTTAGATGAGATGTTCTCCTGTGGTGTTTGTCCATTGATACATAATGCATAGCACCCTCACAGTGCTTTTCTACAACATCTGTAGCATGATTTTACTGCCCTGCCCTTGATGCTTCTTTTGAAACACCCAGGCTTCAACAGGTGCCAGTATTGCAGACAGCTGAGCTACCTGCTTGTCATTTGCAGGCTAGGTAAGACAGTATCAGACGCTTGTTCCAACCTCCCCTGGCCAACCTCAACAGCCAAGTCAGTAGTTATTTTTGGGTTATCTGTGATGTAGTCTGTACTTTTCCCTCTGTATCTAACAGGCAGCGTATTTCTTTTTAATGATGGTATGCACTTAGCCTAATTTCCTTGACAGCTTTTGCCTGCTTTCATCCAGACTCTACAAAATAAGCTTTTTCTAGCCTCACTCTAGTGTGTGTGTATGGGTGTGCATATACAATGATGCACAAGACTGTGTGTGTGTGTGTGTATATATATATATATGTGTATATATATATATATATGTGTATATATATATATATATATATATGTGTGTGTGTGTGTGTGTGTGGAGATTGGTCCTTTCCTGCCTCTTCCAGGCCTTCTCAGTCCAAACCTAGATTCAGCAGCGCTCCCAGGCTTCAGTCCCAGGGTACGCACAGGACTAAGCAGGGGGGGCCCTCCACTTCCAAATCTGGGAGTAATAAAACTCTCCCCTATGGTAAACTGTCTCAAAGAATTCTTTTTAAAACTTCCAAGCATTTCTCAACTGACTGCCCCATTTGGGGGGAAAGATTGCTCTTCATGCCAAGAACTGGGAACTCATTACCCAGGACAAATGGGTTTTAAATATTGTGTCCCGGGGATACAGATTTCACTTCCACACGTTACCAACACCAAGCGGCTGGCCAGATCTACCCCCAAATCAGTGGGCAGAGGATCAAAAGCAAGTACTTTCTCTCTTAAGCATGGGGGCTATTCAGTTGGTACCAGAAGAGGAAAAGGGACAAGGTTTCTACTCGACTTTTCCTGGTACCCAGAAAAGACAATTCATGGCATCCTATCCTGGACCTGTCTACTCCTTTTTGGTGATTCCAAAATTCAAGATGCCAACTCTTCACCAGTTGCTGCCTATGCTAGACAAAGAGGCCTGGTTGGCAACACTAGATTTAAAGGAAGCATACCCACACATCCCAATCAGGGAATCTTGCAGAAGTTACCTACGCTTCAAAGCAGGCTACATGCACTATCAGCTCTCTGCACTGCCCTTTGGCTTATCTACTGCGCCCAGGGTATTCACAAAGTGCCTAGCTCCAGTCATTGCATTTTGTAGGCAAAGAAATATTCAAATATACCCATACCTGGATGATTGTATAATTCAGGCAGAAAGCCAGGACATACTTTAGAATCATCTGGCCGTTGTACCAAGGATATTAACTTGTCTGGGGTACACCATAAACGAAAAGAAATCACAAATGATATCCTGTCAACAAATTATATTCCTGGGAGCAAGCTTGAATACAACTTCCCAGATGGCTTTCCTCACACCGGTTGACAACCTACTTTAAAGAAGTGGCCACAAAAACCCTGCTATCTGCAAGGCAAATACTACAAGCCTTGGGGTTCATGGCCTCCTGCATCTTTCTAATTCCTTATGCAAGACAGCATACGAGGAAACTACAGTGGTATCTAAAAAGCCTATGGTGTCAACATTCTCTGGATCTAGAAGCAGTGATTCCTATCATACCTTGCGTACGCCTAGAGTTCCTTTGGTGGGCAAAGGCCTGCCACCAAAACAAGGGACTACCATTCACACTTCCCCCTGCCGCCCACACGTTAACAACAGACGCATCAGACTATGCATGGGGGGCTCACCTGGCAGGGAAGTGCATTCAGGGCAAATGGAGCCCAAGTCAAATGCACCTGCATATCAATCAAAAAGAACTGTTAGCTGTACAAAATGCTCTGACAGCCTTCAAGGACCACATTCTTCCAGGACAATTAATGGTAAAGACAGACAACACCACTGTTATGTGGTACATAAGCAGGGGGGGGGGTACCCATTCTTACCTCCTCTGCAGACTAGCCATGGCATTGTGGAACACAGCCTTGAGCTACCAAGTGCATCTACAAGCTCAATTCCTGCCAGGAAAACTAAATACACTGGCAGACGGACTAAGCAGAAACCTCATGGACCCACACGAGTGTAAACTGGAACCAAGGATTTTCAACATGTTGACAAGCAAATGGGGGAGCCCAAATAGACCTGTTTGCCTCCCCGCAGAACTATCAATTGGACAAATTTTGCACAAGAACTCCCCACAAACAGGCATGGAAAGTGGATGTTCTGTCTTTCAGCTGGAAAAATCTATCAGTTTATGCCTTTCCTCCTCTGCCTCTGCTCTCCAAAGTGCTACTAAAGATCAAACAAGACAAACCAAGGATGATTTTGATTGCACCAGACTGGCCATGCCAACACTGGTATCCCCTCTTGCGCAGTGTGTCACTGTTGGCCCCATGGCACCTGCCTCAGATTCCTACCCTGCTGTCATAGCAGGAGAACCAGATTCTGCACCCTCAGCCTCAAACTCTGAACCTAGCAGCCTGGCTAATTTCCTAATCTCTCCTTTACCATCCCCCAGTAAACCATTGATGAATATAATTTTAGAGGCAAGGAGGCCTAGTACTAGAAAATCTTCTGCTGAAAAATGGAAAAGATTCTGTGCCTGGAACCTGTCTCAAGGGATGAGTACAGCAGTGCCCAATTTACCTCAGATTTTACAATACTTAACTGAGATGCTTCACAAGGGCCTGTCTTTTTTCCTCCATCAAAATTCACACCTCAGCCATTTCAGCTCCATTATAACACAGAACCTCCCCTCTTCTCTCATCCACTGCTCAAGCAGTTCCTCAGAGGGGCTAAAAATCTACGACCACCCAGGAGAGCCCCAACTCCAGCCTGGGACCTTAACTTTTCATTGGAAAAGCTCACCCTTCCTCCTTCTGAGCCAACTGCCACTGTGGATTTAAAATTCCTCTCTTGGAAAACGGCTTTCCTTTTAGCAATCACTTCAGCAAGAAGGGTGTCTGAATTACAGGCCTTCATGGCAATGGAGCCTTTCATCGTCTTTCAGGCGGATAGGGTGTCCCTCAGGACCAATCCCTCCTTCATGCCCAATTTGTCAACCTTCTTTCCTAATCCGCAAAACAAAAGGGAACGGATACTGCACTCCTTAGATGTGCACAGACAACTTAGATTCTACTTGGACAGGACTAAACCACAAAGTAAATCTGACCAACTGCTTTTGGCATTTGCTGCAGGGGCAGAGGGGAAGGCTATTTCAAATCAAACCATTTCCAAATGGATAGGCCATTGCATTCATTTCTGCTACAAGCACCATGGAAAACCTATCCCACAGGGGATCAGACCCCACTCTACCAGGGCTGCATCTACCTCTACAGCCTTTCTCAGAGGCATCCCTACCAGGGACATCTTAGAAGCTGCTACCTGGAGTTCTTTCTGTACATACTTTCACCAAGCATTACCATCTCCCAATTTTCTCTAAATCCAGAGCTAGCTTTGCCACTGCAGTCTTGCAGGGCCTTATAGCTGGTCCTAATGCTGTCTAAATTCCTCCTCCCATCCTTAGCTTTGGGAATCTACCCAAATGTGATGACTGCAACAGTGAAACATGAACATAATACAGTTGTGTACGCTTACCATAAATGTAGATGTTCGAGTGTTTTCACTGTTGCAGTCCTGGTTACCCTCCCTTCAGCCCCCTTTCTTCTTTTGGCTTTACCTCCACTCTCCTTTACTATGCTCAAAAGCCTTTTGGTGTATTTGTTTTTTTTTGTTGGAGGTATAACCTTATGTATTTATAGAGTTAATTGTTCCCCTTTCACTCTTACTGGTGCTCCCCATGTTTTATACCCCCTGACAACCTGACGTCATGGAGGAAGGGACAACAACCGACGCAGGACCCAAGACTTTGTTAATCAGGCCGACTGAGCGCTACTGCAAGCAGATAACCCAAATATGATGACTGCATTTATTCATCTACATTTATGGTAAGTGTACACAACTGTACTTTTCCTATATAGGATTTATCCTCTTTTATGAACAATTCACATTAGTGTCTTAATTGTTTGAATCAGTCTGGCAAGAGTAAGGATTTCCATTTCTGCCAGGCTTGGTCCCTACTTTCCTAGCTTGGCCTTCACTTCTTTGTTTAGCCATGTATACGTTTTTCCCTTAACAATTGTTTTTAATAGAGGAAGACCTTTTCAGTTGCAAGATAGATAAGTGAGCTCAAGATAAGAAGAGCTGTTGTGGGAGACGTGGGTAGATGTAGAGGAGAGCATCCTATGTTGTGGTGAAGGGATCCTTTTGATTCTGGATATTTGCACATAATAAAATTAGAGGATGTTCATCGTGCATACAGCTGCAGTAATCACAGATGGGTTTTCAGCCGTCAGGCAGTCCCTCGGTCGGCCGAATTCCAAACTCTTGGTCCAGCGTCGGTTGTCGTCGCTCACTCTTCTGACGTCAGGAAGGCCAGAGTATATAAGACACAGCCGACGCCATGTTCTTCAGTCTTTTTGCCGTGCGGTGCCAAGCAGAAGCAGTTCGCAAGTGCGGTCGGCCAGCTCCTGAATTACGAAAATATTTGGAACCAAGTCTTCATTAAAGCTAAGTACCCGTTGAAACTTTTCTTGCCTCAGACCGATGTCAGAAAAAGTTAATAATTGTATTTCTTGTGGGAAGCAAATACCGCAAGGATTTCCATTCCCTTTGCATACCTTGTTTGGGCCCAGACCACGGCGTCTCGGGCTGTCGCTTTTGCTACTTTCAATAAGCACTATCAGCGTCGGGAGTCCGCCCAACATTATTTTGGTAAAGCTTTTGACTATAAAATGTCGTCGGATACTCCGACTACCGTTTTATCCAAAAAACACAAGGAAAAGGACCGACACGCGAGGCCCGCGGTCTCCGCTGACACCACGCCGAAGCAGGCTCCACGTGGTCTGGTTCTCAGCGAGACGCCTTTGCAGTCCCTGACTACCGACGACACTCCTTTGGCGGTGTCTTCTGTACCCGAGACCGCTGGGTCCTCGGCCCTTTCCCAGACTACAACCAAGCCCGGCTTATGTCGAGCCTACTAATGTGGACAGGTCCACCTCCACCCATGGTGTATTTAGGCCTTCATCTTCTTTTTCTATTAAGGCCTTTACTAAATCCAAAGCAGCCAGGCATCAAACTAGGCCTGCAGCTCAAGGCCCATCTCCTGGACCCATGCCTAAGAAACGCATGCTTAAAATGGCTGAGGATCTAATTACTCTTATCAGAGGTTCTCAGCCCCATCCTGACAAGAGACCCAGAGTGGAGGAAGAATCCCCCTCTTCTGATCAGGGATCCATTTTATCAGAACATTCTGATGCAGAGGAACACTCATACTCCCCTTTTGAGGATTCGGATGCAGAACAGTCCATTCCTTCTGTATCCCCCCCGAGGATTTTTCTTTTGGGGAAACCTTGCACACCTTGAGGGAACATTTCCATTCGGAAGGCCAAGACTTTTCAGATTCCAAGAAAAGACTTAGGGAATTTCTTTGGTTACCTCAGCACAGACCTCTGGCTATACCCCCTGTTTTGGAGGTACTGGATGATGTCTATTCTGAGGCTTGTCTTAACCCTGATTCTCTGCCTCCTGCACCACTAAAGCCTGATAGATATTACAGAGTACCCAGTTCTCACCAATTTCTGTACAAAGGCCATAATGCTGACCCTGAAACCATTTCACAAGGCCCTAAGGGATTAAAGGCCTCCACTGCCAAGAATCCACTTCCTGCAGAAAGGGAATCTAGATCTTTAGAAAGGTGGGTTAAGAAGGTATACACCTCGGCCACCCTAGCCATGAGGGCCTTAAACTGTCAGTTTCATATGATTAAATATCAACAGTTTCTGTTATCACAATTAAAAAACAAAATGTCTCAACCTGAACAACCAGATTTAAAAGAGTTACAGGATATGATGCATAGTGCGGAGCAAGTGGGTAAACGCACCTTACAATGTGGATGTTCATCGTGCATACAGCTGCAGTAATCACAGATGGGTTTTCAGCCGTCAGGCGGTCCCTCGGTCGGCCGAATTCCAAAGTCTTGGTCCGGCGTCGGTTGTTGTCGCTTACTCTTCTGACGTCAGGAAGGCCAGAGTATATAAGACACAGCCGACGCCATGTTCTTCAGTCTTTTTTGCCGCGCGGTGCCCGAAGCAGAAGCAGTTCGCAAGTGCCGGTCGGCCAGCTCCTGAATTATGAAAATATTTGGAACCGAAGTCTTCATTAAAGCTAAGTACCCCGTTGGGGAATCTTTTCTTGCCTCAGACCGATGTCAGAAAAAGTTAATAATTGTATTTCTTGTGGGAAGCAAATACCGCATAAGGATTTCCATTCCCTTTGCATACCTTGTTTGGGCCCAGACCACGACGTCTCGGGCTGTCGCTTTTGCGCTACCTTCAATAAACGCACTATCAAGCGTCGGGTGGAGTTCGCCCAACACTTTTTTGGTAAAGCTTTTGACTATAAAATGTCGTCGGACACTCCGACTACCGTTTTATCCAAAAAACGCAAGGAAAAGGACCGACATGCGAGGCCCGCGGTCTCCACCGACACCACGCCGAAACAGGCTCCACGTGGTCCGGTTCTCAGTGAGACGCCTTTGCAGTCCCTGACTACCGACGACACTCCTTCGGCGGCGTCTTCTGTACCCGAGACCGCTGGGTCATCGGCCCTTTCCCAGACTACAACCGAAGCTCCAGCTTATGACGAGCCGACTAATGTGGACAGATCTACATCCACCCATGGTGTATTTAGGCCTTCATCCTCTTTTTCTATTAAGGCCTTTACTAAATCCAAAGCAGCCAGGCATCAAACTAGGCCTGCTGCACAAGGCCCATCTTCTGGACCCATGCCTAAGAAGCAGATGCTTAAAATGGCTGAGGATCTAATAACTCTTATCAGAGGTTCTCAGCCCCCTCCTGATAAGAGACCCAGAGTGGAGGAAGAATCCCCCTCTTCTGATCAGGGATCCATTTTATCAGAGCATTCTGATGCTGAGGAACACTCTTATTCCCCCTTTGAGGATTCGGATGCAGAGCAGTCTATTCCTTCTGTATCCCCCTGAGGATTTTTCTTTGGGGAAACCTTGCACACCTTGAGGGAACACTTCCATTGGGAAGGCCAAGACTTTTCAGATTCCAAGAAAAGACTTAGGGAATTTCTTTGGTTACCTCAGCACAGACCTCTGGCTATCCCCCCTGTTTTGGAGGTACTGGATGATGTCTATTCGAGGCTTGTTTTAATCCTGATTCACTGCCTCCTGCACCAGTTAAGCCTGATAGATATTACAGAGTACCCAGTTCTCACCAATTTCTCTACAAAGGCCATAATGCTGACCCTGAAACCATTTCACAGGGCCCTAAGGGAATAAAGGCCTCCACTGCCAAGAATCCACTTCCTGCAGAAAGGGAATCTAGATCTCTAGAAAGGTGGGGTAAGAAGGTTTATACCTCGGCCACCCTAGCCATGAGGGCCTTAAACAGCCAGTTTCATATGATTAAATATCAACAGTTCCTGTTATCACAATTAAAAAACAAAATGTCTCAACCTGAACAACCAGATTTAAGAGTTACAGGATATGATGCATAGTGCAGAACAAGTGGGTAAACACACTTTACAATGTGGTTATGATGCCCTAGAGGCCTCCAGTAGAGCGGCTGCAACAGGATCAGTCATTCGCAGACATGCCTGGCTTAGAGAACAAAATCTGCCTGATCATGTGAAAGCAAAACTTCTTGATGCACCTTTACAAAAGGATGTTCTTTTTGGTACTAATGCTGAGGATATATTACGAAAATGGAAGAAAGCCAAATCTATGCAAACTGTCAAAGCTTTCTTACAGGTCCAGCCACCATGATTTAGCAGGAATTGGCCATCAAAAAACTGGTCCTTTCCAGCCACTGACAAGCTCCAAAGAGGCAGATACAGACGCGGAAGGGGCAGAGGGCAATCACAAGGGTCATATAGAGGCAGACAATGGCAATCTCCAGCACCAAGAGGTGGTGAAGACAGTGCACAACAATACAGGAAGCAAACTCAATGACTCCCTCATTTCCATGCCAAGCAAGTCTCAACTGGCAGCACCTTTGGGAGGGAAACTAGCATTATTTGCAAGCAATTGGCATATTGTCACAACAGACAAATGGATACTGGACATTATAAACAGAGGCTACAAATTTCAATTTCACACTCCTCCAAAAAGGAGAGGCATGCCAAACCTACCACAAAATCAAAGGGTAGAGGCACAACTGCAAATTTCAAAGCTCCTAAACATGAGGGCTATACAAAAGGTACCTACGCACCAACAAGGTCAAGGTTTTTATTCAAGACTTTTCCTGGTACCAAGAAAAGGAACCGACTGGAGACCCATTCTGGACTTATCCATACTAAACACATTTCTACTGCACCAAAATTCAAGATGCTCACACTACAGCAACTTCTTCCCATGCTGGGCAAGGAGTTTTGGCTGGTAACATTGGACCTCAAGGAGGCATACCTGCATGTCCCAATCAGACAAAGCTGCAGAAGATACCTCAGATTTCTTGCAGGTTCAATCCACTATCAATTCTCTGCATTGCCCTTTGGCTTATCTACTGCGCCCAGAGTATTCACCAAGTGCCTGGCATCAGTGATTGCCTATTGCAGACTTCAAGGGATACAAATTTACCCTTATCTGGACGACTGCCTGATCCAAGCGGACAGCAAACATATACTACTGGAACATCTGGCATATGTGACACGGTTACTGCTTTCTCTGGGATACACCATCAACAAGGAGAAATCAAAGCTAACACCTTCTCAGAAAATAACCTTCCTGGGTGCCAGCTTGGACACAAACACCCAGATGGCATACCTACGCCAGAAAAACAAGGGCAATTATCTCAGTACTTCAAAATACTAGCAAAAAGTACCAGGCTTACTGCAAGGAAAATCCTGCAGGCTCTGGGATTCATGGCATCTTGCATTCTTCTAATCCCGTGTGCAAAGCTGCATATGAGGAAACTTCAATGGTACCTAAAAAATCTATGGTCTCAACACAGTCACAGCTTGGAAGCAATTATTCCAATAATTCCCTGTCTACAAAAAGAATTCCTATGGTGGGCCAAAGCATGTCAAGTAAACCCAGGCCTTCCATTCTGCAAGCCTCAAGCAAAACAAGTCATAACCACAGATGCCTCAGATTATGCCTGGGGGGCGCACATGAAGGACAGGTGCATTCAGGGCAGATGGTCCCACAAGGAAAAGCACCTTCACATCAATCAAAAAGAAATGCTAGCAGTAATAAATGCAATTACAGCTTTCAAGGACTACCTGCATCCAGGACAATTACTGATAAGAACAGACAACACCACAGTAATGTGGTACATAAACAAACAAGGAGGAACACATTCATACCCCTTGTGCAGACTAGCCATGACTCTTTGGAACTTGGCTCTGGAAAGACAAATCGAACTTCAAACACAGTACTTGCCAGGAGTGGAAAACACACTGGCAGACACTCTGAGCAGGAATATGACAGATCCACACGAATGGAAGTTACATCCAAAGGTGTTTACGGAAATAATCCAAGCGTGGGGGAGGCCAGACATAGATCTTTTTGCCTCCCACAGGAACCATCAATTGAAAAAGTTTTGTTCAAGGACCTTCCATCCAGAGGCCTGGAAAGTGGATGCCCTTTCTTTCAGTTGGACAGCATGGACAGTTTATGCATTCCCACCTCTGCCTCTTCTGCCCAAGGTGCTTTTGAAAGCAAGAACAGACAAACCAAGGATGATACTGATTGCTCCAGATTGGCCAAGGCAACACTGGTATCCACTCCTGAGGAGCCTAACGCATACTCCTCCCTGGTCCCTGCCTCTAATACCCCTTCTGCTGACTCAGAACAGCTACAAAACCCTTCACAGTCAGCTGAAAACACTCAACCTCGCTGCATGGAAAATTCCTTAACACCACAACAGACCCTACTCTCCAAGGAGGTGCAGGATGTCATTTTGGAGGCCAGAAGACCATCTACTAGAAAAGCTTACTCCACAAAATGGAAGCGGTTTTGCTGTTGGAATGAGAAAGAGGACAGGACCCTAGAAAATTTAACTTGCCTCAGGTTTTACAGTACCTAGCTGAACTGCTGAACAGTGGACTTTCATTTTCTTCCATTAAAATACATGCCTCAGCCATTTCTGCAGAATTCAACACGGATCCTCCCTTATTCTCTCACCCACTCTTACGACAGTTCCTCAGAGGGCTAAGAATATAAGACCTCCAAGGAAGCAACCAATACCAGCCTGGGACCTTAATTACATACTAGAAAAATTAACATTGCCTCCTTTTGAACCTGCTGCCTCAACAGATCTGCAATATTTGTCCTGGAAAACAGCTTTCCTTCTGGCCATCACTTCAGCTCGTAGGGTTTCTGAACTACAGGCCCTCATGGCGGTGCAGCCCTTCCTCTTCTTCCATCAGGATAGGGTTTCCCTTCATACTAACCCATCTTTTATGCCAAAAGTGGTATCCAGGGTAGCCTTAAACCAAGCCATACACCTACCTACTTTTTATCCCAACCCTCAAAACAAAGGGGAAAGGCTGCTTCACTCTTTAGACATTCATAGGCAGCTACGTTACTATTTGGACAGAACAAAGTCCTTCAGGAAATCAGAACAACTTTTTGTGTCCTATGCCGTAGGGACTCAAGGGAAACCAGTTACCAAACAGACCATTTCCAAGTGGATTGGCCACTGCATACGATTTTGTTACTCCTATCATGGAAAATCTGTCCCTACTGGTATCAGATCTCACTCCACCAGGGCCACAGCCACCTCTACAGCCTTCCTCAGAGGTGTGCCTACTAAGGATATTTTGGAGGCAGCCACTTGGAGTTCTGTACATACCTTCACAAAACACTACCACCTGCCCTTATATTCCAGAACAAGAGCAGGCTTTGCCACTGCTGTTTTGCAGGGTATTCTGGCTCAACCCAGTTCCTCATAGTACCTACCACCCTATGCATAGCTTTGGGACTCTACCCATCTATGATTACTGCAGCTGTATGCACGATGAACATAGTACAGTTTTGTACCTACCATAAATGTAGATGTTCGAGTGCTAATACAGCTGCAGTACAGGTTTCCCTCCCTCCTTCCCCACTTGGTAAAGGCATGGGGCCTAACAACCTCTTCATACTTCCTGACTGGGTTATCCTGCTATGTTTTATTTGCTTGCTTACACTGATTTTGCATTACTTTGCATTGCTTGCATATGTGTTTAAGCCTTATTTATGTATTGCCTTCCTTTTGGGGGCACCTGACATCTGGGGCAAGAATGACTGAAGAACATGGCATCGGCTGTGTCTTATATACTCTGGCCTTCCTGACGTCAGAAGAGTGAGCGACGACAACCGACGCCGGACCAAGACTTTGGGATTCGGCCGACCGAGGGACTGCCTGACGGCTGAAAACCCATCTGTGATTACTGCAGCTGTATTAGCACTCGAACATCTACATTTATGGTAGGTACAAAACTATACTTTTTGTGAGCTATATATAGGAAATTAATACCTAAATGAGTAAGAGGTCACTTAATGAATTAGATTTACATAAAACTCGTTTTACCTTGTTGAGGGATGTCTGTGATAAAACATTTAACATTAAATCTTTAATTAGTATTGGGGTTTCACATTGCTGGGAGGAAGTAAGCTTGTGAAAGGCTATTTAAGTTGAGAAATGTATCTGGCTGAGACTTGCAAGATCTGAATATATTAGCATTGATGTCACCAGTTATTTGACTGCATGTTTAGTGTTTCTAGACTGGAGTCATTTTGCTTTGAATTGATGTAGTTGTGGAGTTCAAGGGGGGTTGTAAACAACAAGTAGTAAATAATTTGATATGGTTGGTTTGGTAGTAGTTGAATTATTAGCCATTTTAGAGAGGTGTTGGTTGGAAGACTATTTTGAAGAATTATGGGAGAATGTATTGTTTTTTTCCTGTTAAATGCAAGCATTGTGCCCCCCATTAGATCTGTTGTAGAAAAGCTCCTATTT
Source organism: Protopterus annectens (assembly GCF_019279795.1). Lineage (NCBI taxonomy): Eukaryota > Metazoa > Chordata > Ceratodontiformes > Protopteridae > Protopterus > Protopterus annectens. Next base: position 1,064,548,738 of record NC_056732.1, read on the forward strand.
ATCTTTTAAGAAAGTGAAGGGCTGGAGGGTTTCTTAAGCCCAATTTATTATTTCCAAGGATGTTGGAACTGTGTGCTGCATTTAGTGTTAAGGCTGGTGCATTTAGGTGTTGAATTTTGAAGACCCTTAGTAAGGTTATGTTTATGCTAGCAGGAAGGATCTGGAGAATGAAGTTAGTGACAGATGCAGTTGTGAGATCTGTGTAATTTGCATTTCTAACGCAGAGGTATGCAGATTGCCAAGTTTACCCACATTTTTAGTTACCAGGGTCATTGTTTCATGTTAGGCCTTTTGATCCTTTGTAGATGGTATCTGCATGTTCTTCCTTTTTCAGTGTGTTTTCTCCAGTCCCACAGGTTTCTTCCCAAATCTTGCAAATTACCTGTTTAGACTGCCTAGCTGTGCTGTTAATGAAGGAAGGAAAGTAAAACTATTCCTATTTTTGTATTATGGAGCCTTGCCTTCTGCGTATGTGCGCCTTTGCACTGTGGTGCTGATTGAGGTTATAAGCAAACGTAAATCAACTCATTCTTTCTAATATGGTGGGATACATTAACCTGTAATTGATCAGCTAGTCTAAACGTCTTATGATACTGTTTTATCCTCCTTAAAAGCCCTTTGAATGCTGTTGCCACACCAAGTAGAACAGCATTTTTAAACTTGAATGTGCTGTTCCTCCTTCATAGTCAAGAAAATGAAACTGAGTGGAATAGTAGTTCTGTTCCCTGATGTATGCAGTTATTTACTGTAACAGTATTTCATGCCCAAAAATGTTGATTTACCAAGTCATTCACATAACAATTTTCTGATAAAGGCATATATAGTCTTAAACAGAATGCACATTTTTGCCAGATATTCCAGTTTTCTGTCATGCCCCAAAATATATGTCATTAGGTAAATGGGCAGTTCTGTAAGGTGCACCTACAGACAAGTTGTTTTAATATGTGCATGTACCCTGTGAGTAAGTGGTGCTTTTCTCAAGATCAGTTTTCTTTCTTGCACTCGCTGCTTGCTGGAAATAGGCTTTGGCATGTCCAGTAACTTGAACAGGATGAAATAGATATACAAGAGTGAATAAAACTGCAGCATGGTTTGATTTATCTAACTGAAATGTTACACCAACCTGATATTTCTGATTCTGTAACAATTCCATTTAGCAAAACTGGATAATTATTTAGAAGCAGGATGGCAACAGACATTCCTAATATGTTGGTACATGTGTGTTAGTGTTCATTACACTTTTAGGTGGTGGTTGGTTTAGCTATTTTTGTTTATTTTATTAAGAAGAAGTTGTTACCGGTAATCACTGAGCTCAGTGTACTAAAAAATGTCTGCTATGACTCTTAACACAGTCTTTGGACTAAGAGCCAGTCATTTTGAACAAATATTTTGCTGCCATTGAAAAGGCACAAAAGAATAAAGTAAATAACAGAAAACCAGAATCATCATCATCTTCTTTCGGCTGTTCCCGTTAGGGGTCGCCACAGCGGATTATCCATTTCTTCCTGTCCTCTGCATCTTGCTCTGTCACACCAACCACCTGCATTTCCTCTCTCACCACATCCGTAAACCTTATTTTAGGCCTTCCCCTTTTCCTGCTACCCGGTAGCTTCATCCTTAGCATCTTTTTCCCAATATACTCAGCATCCCTCCTCAGCACATGTCCATACCAATGTAATCTTGCCTCTCTGGCTTTGTCTCCAAACCTTCCAACTTAGGCTGACCCTCTAATATACTTATTCCTAATCCTGTCCACCCTCGTCACACCCAGTGCAAATCTTAACATCTTTAACTCTGCCACATCCAGCTCTAACCCCTGCCTTTTTACCAATGCCACTGTCTCCAACCCATATAACATAGCTTGTCTAACTACCCTCTTGTAGACCTTCCCTGTCACTCTTACTGGTACTCGTCTGTCACAAATCACTCCTGACACTCTTCTCCACCCAATCCATCCTGCCTGTACTCTCTTCTTCACCTCTCTTCCACAGTCACCATTACGCTGAACTATTGATCCTAAGTATTTAAACTCATCCACCTTTGCCACCTCTACTCCTTGCATCCTCACCATTCCTCTATCCTCCCTCTCATTCACACACACACATATTCTGTCTTAGTCCTGCTGACCTTCATTTCTCTTCTCTCTAGAGCATCTCTCCAGGGTCTCCTCCACCTGTTCCCTACTCTCACTACAAATCAGAATGTCATCTGCAAACATCATAGTCCACAGGGACTCCTGTCTGACCAAAATTGTACATGTTTACAAAGTTACCTTTCTGTTGGTCTCTGATGGCTTGAGCTATGTTGTATTACTTTAACTTAAATGCTGTCCTCCTCCATTTGTCTTTGGAAATGTAAATGTCTACGTCTGCTGTAGGTAACAGCAGTTGATGGCTAAACAACATCTAAGAAACTTAAGCCACCAAGAGCTGCAGAGATCAAAGTAAGTTTTGCAGAGGAAGAGATAAATGAGTTTGAAGCATCAAGAGACAAAAGGATCTTTTGCACCAAGCATCCTATGGACAGACTGCCTGTGCACTCCTGAAGGTTACTGGAGACTAAATAATCACAATTTAAAGGAAGGAGAAAAGCCTGGATCCAACAATATATAGTCTGGCACTGAGTAAAGGATGATCTGGAATTTTAATAGCATACTTCAGAATAAGGTGTCTGTTGTATGGACTTGGCTTTTATTCTGTATACCACAGGCAAGTGCCACTATTTAAATGTAAATGTTTTCTATCCACTTCCTGCACAAATGGTAGGGCAGACATTTCTCCAAGCTATCTTTTAGCTGAGATGCTGACTTTAACCAAGTTCCATGCTCCACCCCATCTCAATTAGTTTCACAAAAAAAGGTTAAATAATTGTATCCACAGGGTAACTTTTTTTTGATTTATGTTTTGATTTAGCTGCTGTTTGTTCCAAACCTGTAGAATTCTCTAGGAATCCTGGCAGCTGTGGTAATATATCTAATAGGTTTGTGGGCTGATTCTTTGTGATTGATCTTATGGTCTATATGCAAATTAATGACAATTCCCGCTACATGCTACCCCTGCCCGTAAGGGGCCATGAGAGTGAGAGGTGTATTTAAGATTACTTATCCATTCATCTAGGGTGTGCAGAAGAGGTTGAGGGGGCTACTTTTACTGTCTAAGGAGAGTTTGTTGAAAAGCGAAATTGTTTAGGTGAGGTATCTGTTACCATCAGATTGTGTTGTGTTGCACTGAAGATTGATGTCTTTTTACTAGTCTTTAGAATGTGAAGAGGTTCACTGAGGTCTGGGTCTTTGTAGGCCTTATGTGCTAAAAACTAGCTCTCCCGAGATAAATGTGTTGAAGGAGATGGATAGGTTTTTGAAGTCCTCTGTGTGAGAAATGACACTCAGATAATTGTAAGGCAACATTGGGGTCTTTTGAGTTGGACCAAGTACCTGGACAGGTGCATGCCAGAGGCAGCTTTTTATTCAGTAATGGATGTGATGAGAGATGAGTGGTTCATTTGATGTGGTCAAACAGAGTGGACAGACAATCATTTCAGTAGGATGTATAGCAGATAGGTAGATCCCACACCTGGGTGTGCAGCCAGGAAGGGAACAAACCATTAGATTTACAAATTTTAGCTTATTGAGGGTTCCTAATTATTGTCGTTTTTTTTTTTTTTTACTTTTTGAATCTGCATTTTAGTTTAAACCACCCATTCAGGCAGGCTGCCTGTATCAGCACATTAGCTATTACTGGTGAATCACTTACACAGTCAGGATATCACTGTCCATATGTAAGTTGCAACAACAGTTAATAGATAAGTCTATATTTTTATCAACCTTGGGCAGGAGCTTGTCTTCTGCAGCGTTGCATGATGGTCAACCAAATCATTTCTTAACTGTATGAGATTTCTGTGTCTGTTTCTGTATTCCATTTTGGAAGATTACCTGTTACCTTTAAAATGAACTCCATACCCAGGACCACTCACACACATGCATCCCTTCAGTATATCTTGACAGTTACAAAAGCAAGGTCCTAGTAACATCACAACTTCTATATGTGTGACTAGAATTAGTGGATTACGGTTACTCTGCAACTTGTACTTTATATGTTGACTTTATACCAATACCAAATGCTTATAGCAGTTTTCTGTCTAAAGATTACTTTCAACCCCAGCATAGAAACTACTGCTCTTGCTAGAATACACCGGGTCCATATGATCTAGCACACATGCATTAACTGCAGAGTATGTAATATTTTTTGATTAAATTTGTGAATAAAAAAGTAATGAATCTGAATGTTTTCTTAGCTGCCAGAGTGTCACAACATGACATGCTATAGGGAATTATTAAGCGGATTTAGATGCAAAAGCTGTACCAGTTTCAAAAATATTATGAAAACCTGTGAAATGAGAGTCCATATCTCGGAAAGTTATTTAATGATCAGCTTTTCTAAGCAGTAATACTTTGCATTTCATGTACCTGGCAGTATGTAAATATGATGCTCATCTTATATGACAAAATCTTAAGATGCTTTAATGTTAGTCCTGGGTAACATATCTGTCATGAGCAGATCTCAACTCGAGGTCTGTCTTGCAGCAGGTTATATTACCAGATCTTCCTCTTGTGCAGATGTCCACTACCAGCTTCAGATTTTCTATCAGTTTGCTAAATGCTATTCCTTACTGATATGAGTTATTAAATGATATGTTAGAGGGTATGCCCACCCCTTTTGATGTTATCACATTGTTGCATAAATTGTAAATGCTTATAGTTCTCTTTCAGTAGCATGTTTTTTTTTTCCTGTTTGGCTGAAGAACATACATTTCCAAACAATATTCCTGAGCACATTTACTGCCCTATTTTTTAACCTCTGACCTTTTTCAAATGCTGCATATGGTCACTTGACAATGGTAGTACCTTTTAATTGTGGCTTTTTCAGGTCATCTTGATGTACACTGGATATAAAAGTTTACACATCCCTATTAAAATGCCAGGTTTTTGTGATATAAAAAATGAGACCACAATAAATAATTTCGAAACTTTTCCCACCTTTAATGTGACCTATAACCTGTACAATTCAATTGAAAAACAAGAAAATATGTTGGGGGAAAATATAAAAAAATAAAAAAACTTAAAATACGCTGGTTGCATAAGTGTGCACACCCTTAAATTAATACTTTGTTGTGTGTGCATACCCTTAACCTAATACTTTGTTGAAGCACCTTTTGATTTAATTACAACATTCAGTCTTCTCGGGTACACACCTACCATCAATTAGAGAGACTAATTAACCCCAAGTAAAGTTCAGCTGTCCTAATAGGATTTTCCTGACATTTACTCAGTTGCCTGCTACAGCAAACTCCATGGTACGCAGAGAGCTTACAAAGATTCAAAGGTACAAAAAAATTTCCACAGCATTGGATATACCATGCAACACAGCGAAGACAGTCATCAAAAAGTAGCGAAAATATGGGACAACAGTGACATTGCAAAGAACTGGCTGTCCCTCCAGAATTGATGAAAAGACAAGACGAAAACTGGTCAGGGAGGCTGCCAAGAGACCTACAGCAACACTGAAGGAGCTGCAGGAATTTCTGGCAAGTACTGGTTGTGTACCACATGTGACAACAATCTCCCATATTCTCCATATGTCTGGACTATGGGGTAGGGTTGCAAGATGGAAGCCTTTTCTTACACAGAAAAATATCCAGGCCTGGCTAAAATTTGCAAAACAATACATCGTCTTAAAACAGCATGTGGGAAAATGTGTTATGGTCTGATGAGACCAAGGTTGAACTTTTTGGCCACCATTCCAAAAGGTATGTTTGGTGCAAAACAACACTTCGCATCACCAAAAGAACACCATCCCCATGGTGAAGCATGGTGGTGGCAGTATCATGCTCTGGGGTTGCTTTTCTTCAGCTGGAACTGGGGCTTTAGTCAAGATGCAGGGAATTATGAACAGTCCCAGATACAGTCAATTTTAGCCCAGAACCTTCAGGTGTCTGCTAGAAAGCTGAAGATGAAGAGGAATTTCATCTTTCAACACAACAGTGACCCCAAGCATATATCCAGATCAACAAAAGAATGGCTTCATCAGAAGAAAATTCAAGTTTTGGAATGGCCAAGCCAGAGGCCAGACTGAAATACAATAGAAAATCTGTGGGGTGACCTGAAGAGGGCTATGCCCTCGCAGTCTGACATATTTGGAGCACTTTTGCAAGAAAGAGTGGGCAAAGTCAAGATGTGCCATGCTGATAGACTACTACCCAAAAAGACTGAATGTTGTAATTAAATCAAAAGGTGCTTCAACAAAGTATTAGTTCAAGCGTGTTCGCACACAACAAAGTATTAGTTTAGGGGTGTGCACACTTATGCAACCAGCGTATTGTACTTTTTTATTTCTTATATTTTTCCCCTAACGGATTTGTTTTTCAAATGAATTGTACAAGACACACAAACCACACCTATTTAGAGATTGTCGTAAGCTTTCTAACTTCAATAACACCCAGTTTAACTCCATGCTATGCAGTATTGATTGGTCCATCTTTAAACACATACCTCTTGATGATGCTGTCATTAAATTCAACAACATTTTCTTAGATATCCTTAATTCCCTTGCTCCCTTCAGGAAAATCAGAATTAAATCAAACTATGCTCCATGGCTCTCTAAAAATACTAGAGCACTAATGCATACCAAGGATAGCACCTGGACGTTATGGCTTAAAACCAGGCATAATCCCCATCTACTTAAATACAGACATTTACATAACCTAGTTAAGAAATTGGTCACCAAAGACAAGATGTCTTACTACAACTCACCTCAACTAGAGAACAAGTCCAACCTGCGGAACTTCTGAACTACTCTTAACAAAATACTTTACCCTGGCAAGCCTTCTAGCCCCTCACCCTACCCCAACAAATCTCCTCCTGAAATTGCTACACTACTCAACAAACACTTCATTGACCATATCCAAAACCTTACACCCTCAAATACTAATGCTGACACTATCACTTCTACCAACAACCCTCATAGCTTGAATCTCTTCTCATTTAAACCTATGTCAACTTCCTACATCAAATCCCTTCTTCTTAAGCTTAAGCCATGTTCTCCCTCTACCGATAACCTACCTCCTACATTTTTCAAACTTGCTGCTGAATCTATAGCCTATTCTATATCCATTCTCATTAACAGATCTATACAAGAGGCTACAATTCCTAGTATCTGGAAATCCTTCTGTACTATCCCACTGCATAAGGGTGGCAACTCCACTGATCCATCTATCGTCCCATTGCTATTCTTTCTCCCATCTCCAAGTTGCCCAAAAAATGCATGCATTCACAACTTCTCAACCGTCTCCTCCAACACAACCTTCTCACTCCCACTCAGCATGGTTTCTGTCCCCACCACAGCACATCCACCGTCCTCCTCTCTTTCACTATCTAACCTCAACCTGTCTTCTTCCCCCCTTGCTTGGTTCTCCAGCTATCTCTCGTGTAGGCAGCAATCTGTCAAGTGACTCTCCTCCTGCTCTCCCTTTATATCTGTTCCAACAGGTGTTCCTCAAGGCTCTATCTTGGGTCCCCTCTTAATTAATATCTTTACAAACGAACTATTCACCTTTTGCAGACAATCTTTTCTTATACAATATGCAGATGAGACTACACTCATCTCAATCTCCAGTAGTATCACAGACCTTCTCACCCTTACTCATAACTCCTTTCTATCCACAGAGAAATGGCTGTCTGACAATCTGCTTATCCTTAACCCTAAGAAGACCAAATTCCTGCTCCCCCCCTACTCTCTTTCCAACCACAAATCTACATTTACCATAACATCCTCTAACAACACAATCATAAAACCTGAACCACACACTAAACTGTTAGGCGTCGTTATAGATGACAAACTCAAATTTAACTTACACTTACTGGAAGGAATAAAAAAAAAAAAACACCAGAAACTTGGCTTGCTCAATCGTAACAAAAGATTTCTTACTCCAAGACTCTTCCTAGCACAGTCCTTCCTCCTGCCCACACTTCTCTACGCAGCCCCAATACTAACCAATATACAAGCTACTACCTTGAACAAACTGCAACAAACTTACCACAAAATTTCAAGATTCATTACTAACTCCCCCTAAAACTCCCATCACTGCCTTGCCCTGAACTCATTGCAATGGTTCGAATTCCCTTAACTACTGCTACTTTCTCATTTTCAAGTTATTCACTCCATTCTATACAGGCCTTCATCCTGTCCAGCTCTCACTACTCTTGTATCTACCTGTACCCCTTCTAGAACCCTCCGCACCTCTAACCAACAACTTCTGAATGTAGATCATCCAAAGAACAACACAGGCAAACTACAATATAACTGCTCTATAGCCCACACTTGGAACAAACTTCCTCTGAACATACGCTCCATCATACACCCTGCACACTTTGAAAAGGAACTCAAGCATCATCTTATCAACACTAAATCATGTCTCTGCTTAGAACCTACCTGATATTTCCCCTTTATCCAATTGGTGCTCCTTCCCTCTGAACGCCTAAAAACAGCTATACCTTCCTACTAAGCCTAGGCAAGAAATCTGATTCACTTGTATATCACTTGTTTGATCACTTGTATATAACTTGTTTGCACATAAAAAAAAAACACATTAGGGGTTCATATACTCATTTATATGAGAAAACCTTCGTGCTGTAATCTAAATATGTTTGAGTCATGTTTGTATTAATATGTTTTGGAGTTATACTTGGTTATGGTACTGTCTATTTTTTTTTGTTACCTTTGTTATCCTAATTGTTTTTGTAATTGGAGCTTTTCTCCTCGGGTCTCTACTGAAAACAGGCTCCTGCCCAGCTGGACCAACCCGGTTAACAAATGTCAAATAAATAAATAAACAAGTTATAGGTCACATTAAAGGTGGGAAATGTTTTGAAATGATTTATTGTGGTCTCTCTTTTTATATCACAAAAACCTGGCATCTTAACAAGGTTGTGTAAACTTTCTGTATCTACTGTATTCATATTGGGGAATTTAATACTTGTTCTACTATATTTACTGGTCCTGCATTACTCATACCAGTGCTGCAGCAGCATGCTGAATATTAGAATCATAAGACGAAAAGAGTAACCAGCCTCGTATATCACTAAATTCCTTCCCCGGTGAATAAGGGGAGTAAACCCACACAAAGCTGCCAAGCATACATGTCTGAGGGGAAGACTTACAGTTCTCTCTTCCTTAGAAGAGGGAAAGAGATTCTGATTCTCTTAAAGCATGCATGCTTACTCTGTGTGATCCTGATTTGAAAGATATACCACATATTTTCTTCACTCTCAATTTCCTGTACTGTGTCAGCATTCAGGGTCTTTCATTATATGATACGATGTGGCAAGTAAGGGTGGGTAATTGGACTGGCGGTAAGTAGATCTAGCCAAAATGCACTTCATGTTGAAGAGATACTGGGATGTCATCATTGATGCTTGATGTGTGACACCTTTCTGCCACTCCTCAGAAAAGAATGTCTAACTTTTAATTAAAAATGTGTTCATTTTTTTTTTCTTTTTTTTGCTATCACCTCCTCCTAACCAAAATAAACCAGTGGAACTATGCTAGGGGAAGATACCCTCTGCAAAGCTTTTGACACTGTCTCTCACTCTCTCCTGTTAAACAAACTAACAGACCTAAATTTCTCCCCTGATACAGTAGCATGGTTCTCTAGCTACCTCACTGACAGACTCCAGTCAGTGAGATGACACTCAGTTTTATCTAGTCCCTTTCCAATAAGAATGGGTGTTCCCCAAGGATCGATTCTTGGTCCACTACTTTTCAATATTTTCACTAACTCACTCTACTCTGGTTGTCCACAGTCAACCATTGTCCAGTACGCAGACTACTCTACAGTCGTCACTATTGCCAACTCACCCTCTGAACTCCTGTCAACTACCCAGTCATCCTTTAATGCAGTAGAGTCATAGCTTTCCAATAATCAGCTCATCCTCAACCCTAAAAAAACAAAGTTGCTTCTTTCTTCCTAAAAACATAAACACCTCAAATCTTCCTTCTCTATAATGTCCCTCAACAATACTCATATCGCAGTCGAATCCAGCACAAAACTACTTGACATTACCATCAACTAAAATTTAATCTTCACATTAATAATTGCATCAGAAAAACCCACCAGAAACTAGGACTCCTAGACTTCCTTACCACTGAAGCCAGGATTACTGTAACACATGCATACCTTCTTCCTTGCCTAACATATTGCTCTCAAATACTTACAAATCTCAGCTCCACACTACTTACCAAGCCAGAGTCAACCTACCACAAGATAGCAAGATTCGCAGCACAGCAAACCTATAAATCCCACCTCTGCCTCTCCCTAAATACCTAAACTGGGTTGAACTACCTCACCTGCTTTTCCAATCTCTGCTCCAAGTCATACACTCCATTCTATGTCACCCTACTTTTTGTCCAGCAATATCATCCCTCATCTCTCATTATTCTCCTACAAGGCATCTCCGGAGCTCATCCCAAGACCTACTAAAAGTCTATAAACCCAAGTCAAACACTGGGTGTGGCACTTACAGCTACCATCCCTCCATTGCTTGGAATAAACTCCCACTTGAAATCAGGACCCTCACACACCCCAAACAATTTAAATCTGCCACCAAAAAATAGTTTAAAAGCCACTGAACTTGTCATTGCCCTCATCCTCCATGACCACAGCCAACCCACATTGTAATCCATCTAAATCTGCCTACTCGTCTGTTCCTCACATAGATCACCCTCTCTTCCTTTTTCTTTTCTACTTTTTCTTCTCTCCTTTCTGCCTCTTAGTCTTGCATCCTATCTCAAAAACTACTAGACTTATTGTAACTGAATAATGAAGTTTGTAATACTTAGTATAAATACAAAACATTGTAAGAAACTTCTCTGTGTGGAAGATTTTCAGTCCATATATTTCTAGTTAATCACTGTATATTAATCAGATCAGACAATAGTAGTAGAAGTAGCGAACGTAAATTCGTCAAGTCAAAAAGTAATAATAGAAAATATATAATTCTACAGCATTACTAAGTATTAAAAGTAATCCAAGCAAGGCAGGCAGTCTGTTTCAGTCGAAAATCCTTTATTAAGTACACAGACAAGCTGATCCAGTAAAACAAAAATAGAGTAATAATTTCCTCACAAGCTTTCTAAATTCCTCACAACATATATATACTTTTATCAGGCATGGGAGTGGTTTATTGTGCTGTAAAACAGTGTTATTGGTACACATGTTAAATTCACATCCCTTCCCCATCAGTGTGACATTCGAGCTGGTCCTGCCCTACCTAGTAGCTGTCATAATAATATATAGCCCTAATGTACTTTAATGGTACATCTTATTTAACCAAATTATTAAGTAGATTATTAAGTCTGTGATTTTATACAAGGCAATATACTACATGGCTGGAAATATATCAACCTTAGTTCATTTTGCGATCAAAAATATATATAAATATACACACATACATTTTGCATGTAAAAATCAGTTTCTATTTTCATAACCTATTGTTAACAAAGATCGCTTTCGTCCTTCTAGACTTCTTCAGGTCTGTGTACAAAAACCCTAAAAAACCTATATAATTGTATAATTAGTTAGTATTGTTATTACCATCATTTTGAATAAAGTGGAAAAAAGAGAACCAGAAAAAAAAAATATATACATATGTATGATGATGGAAACAAAATATACACTTAAATTTCAAATGATTTAAAATGGTATTTAAAACCAATTTGTAGAAAGAAAAATAAATAAATAAATAAATAAAATAACAATTAATCATGTAAACAATGTGGCAATTTTCTAAGTTCCAGTGCACTTTTAATTGAACAGTAGTAGTTTAGTCCAGGCTTTCTAAAAGAGTTCAGCTTTAATTGCCACATGAGTTCCTGTTTCTCCATAATATCTGGGATGTCTCCTTCAAGATCACCCTTGTCTATGTGATATGGATCACATAGACATGGGTGATCTTGAAGGAGACATCCCGAATATTATGGAGAAACAGGAACTCATGTGGCAATTAAAGCTGAACTCTTTTAGAAAGCCTGGACTAAACTACTACTGATAAATTAAAAGTGCACTGGAACTTAGAAAATTGCCGCATTGTTTACATGATTAATTGTTATTTTTTTTTACCACTTTATTCAAAATGATGGTAATAACAATACTAACTAATTATACAATTATATAGGTTTTTTAGGGTTTTTGTACACAGACCTGAAGAAGTCTAGAAGGACGAAAGCGATCTTTGTTAACAATAGGTTATGAAAATTGAAACTGATTTTTACATGCAAAATGTATGTGTGTATATTTATATATAATTTTTGATCGCAAAATGAACTAAGGTTGATATATTTCCAGCCATGTAGTATATTGTCTTGTATAAAATTGCAGACTTAATAATTTGGTTAAATAAGATGTACCATTAAAGTACATTAGGGCTATATATTATTATGACAGCTACTAGTTAGGGCAGGACCAGCTCGAATGTCACACTGATGGGGGAAGGGATGTGAATTTAACATGTGTACCAATAACACTTTGTTTTACAGCACAATAAACCACTCCCATGCCTGATAAACAGTATATATATATTTAGAAAGCTTGTGAGGAAATTATTACTCTGTTTTTGTTTTACTTGGATCGCTTGTCTGTGTACTTAATAAAGGATTTAAGACTGGAAACAGACTGCCTGCCTTGCTTGGATTACTTTAGAATACTTAGTAATGCTGTAGAATTATATATTTTCTATTATTACTTTTTGACTTGAGTTTACGTTCGTTACTTCTACTACTATTGTCTGATCTGATTAATATACAGTGATTAACTAGAAATACATGGACTGAAAATCTTCCACACAGAGAAGTTTCTTACAATGTTTTGTTTTTAGACCCACTGCACTTTAGTGGGTTGATGTTCATCGTGCATACAGCTGCAGTCATAACAGTCATAACAGATGGGTTATCCTGCCGTCAGGCGGGTCCTCGGTCGGCCGAATTCCAAAGTCTAGGTCCGGCGTCAGTTGTCATCGCTTCCTCCCTAACGTCAGTGCGGCAGGGGTATAAAAGAGGCAGCCAACGCCATTTTCTTCAGTCTTTCTTGCCACGTGGTGCCCGAAGCAGAAGCAGTTCGCAAGTGCCGGTCGGCCAGCTCCTGAGATTTACGAATGTATTTCAGCCGAAGTCTTCTTGAAAGCTAAGTACCCGTTGAAACTTTTCTTGCCTCAGACCGATGTCAGACAAAGTTAATAATTGTATTTCATGTGGGAAGCAAATACCGCATAAGGATTTCCACTCTTACTGTATACCTTGCTTAGGCCCAGACCACAACGTCTCGGCCTGCCGTTTTTGTGCTAGATTCAACAAACGCACTATTAAGCGTCGGTGAGTTCGCCCTTCACTTTTGGCAAAAATGTAATTATATTATGTCGTCGGATACCCCGACTCCAGTTTTGAGCAAAAAACGCAAAGATAAGGACCGGCATACGAGGTCCGCACCACCTACTGAAACCACGCTAAGGCCGACTACCAGTTCTCCGGTACTCAGCGAGGCGCCTACGCAGCCCCTGAGTACCGATGACAATGCATTACGGTGTCTTCAGTACCCGAGGTCGCAGGCTCCTCGGCCCCCATTCCTACTACAGATACCGACGCCACTCCTGGCGGGGAAACTCAGAATTTAGACAGGCCTGCCATTTCTCAAGGGGTCTTCAGGCCGTCCTCCTTCTCCATTAAAGCCTTCACTAAATCTAAAACAGCCATGAAAACCAAAAAACAGGTTCCTCAGACACCCACTCAAGGCACCATGCCTAAAAAGCAGATGCCTAAAATGGCTGAGGATTTGATTACTCTTATCAGGGGTTCTCAACCCCCCTCTGACAAAAGGCCTAGATTAGAGGAAGACTATCCTTCCTCAGATCAAGCTTCTATTACCTCAGAACTTTCTGAGGACCAGGATTTGGCCTATTCTCCATTCGAAGACTCTGATGCAGAGGAGTCTATTCCCTCGGTCTGTTCCCCCCCCCCCCCCCGAGGACTTCTCTTTTGGGGAAACCCTGCATACATTGAGGGAACACTTTCACTGGGAAGGCCAAGATTACTCAGATTCCAAGAAAAGGCTCAGGGAATTTCTTCTGCTCCCCAGGCATAGGCCTCTGGCTATCCCTCCTGTTTTAGATATATTAGATGATGTGTACACAGAAGCCAGCCTTAATCCTGATTCTTTGCCTCCAGCTCCTGTTAAACCAGATGGGTATTACCGGGTTCCTGATTCTCACCAGTTCCTATATAAAAGCCATACTGCTGACCCAGAAACTATTTCACAGGGTCCCAAGGGAATTAAGGCCTCTACTGCTAAACACCCATTACCTTCAGAGAGAGATTCCAGATCTTTAGAAAGGTGGGGGAAAAAGGTGTACACCTCGGCCACTTTAACCATGAGGGCATTAAACTGTCAGTTCCATATGTTAAAGTATCAACAGTTTTTAATATCTCAGCTGAAAAGCAAAATAACAACCAGATTTAAAAGAGTTGCAGGATTTGTTGCATGGTGCAGAGTAAGTGGGTAAACATACATTGCAGTGTGGTTTTGATGCTTTAGAGGCCTCATGTAGAGATGCTGTTATGGGGTCTGTTATACGTAGGCATGCTTGGCTCAAAGAGCAAACCTTACCAGATCATGTCAAAGCTAAATTATTAGATGCACCTCTTCAAAAAGATGTATTGTTTGGTGTTAAAGCAGAGGAGGTGCTAAAGAAAATGGAGGAAAAAGTGAAATCAATGCAAACAGTGAAAGATTTCCTGCAGGTACAGCCTCCACATTTCAGCAGAAACTGGCCTTCAAAAAATTGGTCCTTTCCAGCCACGGACAGACCTCAAAGGGTAGATACAGGCGTCCAAGGGGTAGAGGGCAACCTCAAGGATCTTTCAGAGCCAGACAGTGGCAAGCACCAACCCCAAGAGGTGGAGAAGATAGATCACAGTCTTTCAGAAAACAGACACAATGACTTCCCCCTACACCTGCCAAGCAAAGCTTTAATGGCAGCACCTTTGGGCGGAAAACTGACGCTATTCTCAAAAATTGGCATATTGTTACAAAAGACAAATGGATTCTGGACATTATAGACAGAGGCTACAGGTTCCACTTTCACACCCTTCCAAAATGAGAGGCATGCCAAACCTGCCACAAAATCAAAGGGCAGAGGCACAAAAACAAATTTCAGCTCTCATGGACATGAAAGCAATTCAAGAGGTACCTGCAAAAGAACAAGGTCAAGGGTTTTATTCCAGACTATTCCTGGTACCAAGGAAAGACAAAGATTGGAGACCGATCTTAGACCTATCCATCCTAAACACATATCTACAGGTGCCAAAATTCAAGATGCTCACATTACAGCAGCTTCTTCCCATGCTGGGCAAGGAGTCTTGGCTGGTAGCATTGGACCTCAAGGAGGCATACCTGCATGTCCCTATCGGACAAGATTGCAGAAGATACCTCAGATTTCTTGCAGGTTCAACCCATTACCAATTCTCTGCATTGCCCTTTGGCTTATCTACTGCGCCCAGAGTGTTTACGAAATGCCTGGCATCAGTAATCGCCTTCTGCAGACTGCAAGGGATACAAATCTAGCCATATCTGGACGACTGCCTGATCCAAGCGGACAGCAAGGACATACTACTGCAGCACCTGGCATTTGTAATAAAACTGTTGAACTTCCTGTGATACACAATCAACAAAAAGAAATCAAAACTGATACCCTCTCAACAAATAATTTTCCTGGGTGCCAACTTGGATACAACCACCCAGATGGCCTACCTCATGCCAGACAAGCAAGGGCAACTCTCTCAAAACTTCAGAAAAATGGCAACTTACACCAGGCTAACTGCAAGGAAAGTCCTGCAGGCTCTGGGATTCATGGCATCTTGCATCCTACTTATCCCATGTGCAAAGCTGCATATGAGAAAACTTCAATGGTACCTAAAAAACGTATGGTCTCAACACAGCCACAGCTTGGAAGCAATTATACCACTCATTCCATGCCTTCAAAAGGAATTTATGTGGTGGGCTCAAGCTTGCCAAAGAAACACAGGTCTTCCTTTCTGTGTACCTCAAGCAACTCAAATCATCACAACAGACGCCTCAGACTACGCATGGGGAGCACACATGACAAATCAGTGCATTCATGGAAAATGGGCACGAAAAGAGAAGCTCCTTCATATCAACCAAAAGGAAATGCTAGCCGTGCAAAAGGCTAATATGACCTTCCAAAGACCTACTGCATCCAGGACAGCTATTGATAAGGACAGACAACACCACAGTGATGTGGTACATAAACAAACAGGGGGGAACTCATTCATACCCCCTGTGCAGGCAAGCCATGACCCTATGGAACACAGCACTGGAATTGAAAATTCAACTACAAGCACAATTCCTGCCAGGGAAGGAAAACACACTGGCAGACAACCTAAGCAGAAACATGACAGATCCACACGAATGGAAGTTGCATCCTCAAATTTTCACAGAGATAACTCAGGCATGGGGACAGCCAGACATAGATCTCTTTGCTACCTACAGAAATTGCCAGTTGAAAAAATTTTGTTCAAGGACCTATCATCCACAGGCCTGGAAAGTGGACACACTTTCCTTCAATTGGGCAACATTGACAGTCTATGCCTTCCCGCCTCTTCCTCTGCTGCCCAAAGTTCTATTAAAAGCCAGAGCAGAGAGGCCGAAAATGATTCTCATTGCTCCAGACTGGCCAAGGCAACACTGGTATCTGCTCCTGAAGAGCCTGACACATTCCCCACCATGGATCCTACCTCTAGTCCCTCTTCTGTTGTCCCAGCACAGCTACAAGACTCTTCACAGCCATCTCAAAACTCTAAATCTAGCTGCATGGAGAATTCCTTGATTTCCCAACAGTTTCTACTCTCCAAGGAGGTGCAGGATGTCATCTTGGAGGCCAGAAGACCTTCTACTAGAAAGGCCTACTCCGCTAAATGGAAACGATTTTGTGCCTGGAATCAAAAGAAGGGACAGGATCCTTGGGTAATAAATATACCTCAAATCTTACAGTACCTAGCTGAGATGTTAAACAATGGACTTTCCTTCTCCTCCATCAAGATCCATGCTTCAGCCATTTCTGCACAATACAACACAGATCCTCCTTTATTATCTCATCCTCTCTTAAGGCAGTTCCTCAGAGGGGCAAAGAATATAAAACCCCCAAGGAAACTACCAGTCCCTGCTTGGGACCTCAACTTCGTATTTGAAAAGCTGACCCTTCCTTCCTTCGAGCCAGCGTCTTCATCAGAGTTACAGTACTTGTCATGGAAAACAGCCTTTCTTCTGGCTATCACCTCAGCTCGCAGGGTTTCGGAGCTACAGGCCCTCATGGCTGTGCAACCATTCATCATTTTCCATCAGGACAGAGTTTCCTTACGAACCAACCCTACCTTTATGCCAAAGGTAGTATCCAGTGTAGCTTTGAATCACACTATCCACTTACCTACCTTTTATCCTAATCCACAAAACAAAGGGGAAATACTACTACATTCCTTGGACATTCACAGACAACTTCGTTATTATTTGGACAGGACAAAGCCATTCAGGAAATCTGAACAACTCTTTGTGTCCTATGCTGCAGGTGCTCAAGGAATGGCTATTTCCAAACAGACAATTTCAAAATGGATAGCCCACTGCATACGCTTTTGTTACTCATTTCATGGAAAAACTGTGCCTGCCTGCCTGCATCAGATCCCACTCCACCAGAGCCACAGCTACCTCTGCAGCCTTCCTCAGGGGGGTCCCTACCAAGGATATTTTGGAAGCAGCCACCTGGAGTTCAGTGCACACTTTCTCCAAGCACTATCACCTCCCACTATACTCTAAATCTAGAGCGGGCTTTGCCACAGCAGTCCTGCAGGGCATCCTAGCCCCTCCTAGTTCCACTTAGTGCCTGCCACCCTTACTTAGCTTTGGGATTCTACCCATCTGTTATGACTGCAGCTGTATGCACGATGAACATAGTACAGTTTTGTACCTACCATAAATGTAGATGTTCGAGTGCTCATACAGCTGCAGTCCAGGTTTCCCTCCCTCCAACCCCTCTTAGGACAGGCCTTATGACAAACCCTTTTCATATAACCTTTTGGGGTACTCTTTTATGGTGTATTTGCTTGCAACTAATGTTTTTTTTTTTTTGATTTATCAACATTGCATTTTTGCATAACATTATGTTTGCCTTCCTTCTGGGGGCACCTGACATCTGGGGCAAGAAAAGCTAAAGAAAATGGCGTCGGCTGCCTCTTTTATACCCCTGCCGCACTGACGTCAGGGAGGAAGCGACGACAACCGACGCCGGACCTAGACTTTGGAATTCGGCCGACCGAGGACCCGCCTGACGGCAGGATAACCCATCTGTTATGACTGCAGCTGTATGAACACTCGAACATCTACATTTATGGTAGGTACAAAACTGTACTTTTTGAGACTTCGGGGATACCACGGAGATTACTTGTACTTAGTATAAATACCTAACTCGCCTTGCTTCTCATGAAACTTCCTATGCAATTTGTACTCTAATAGCACCAGAACATTTATCCTGTTAACTACATTTGTTTTATAGACTAATGAAGTTTTTTATGACTACTGCATAAATGTAATTTCCATTGTATACTACCTGTTTGTTATATTGTTAATATGTCTTGTACTTATGGAGCTTTTCTCCCCGGACCTCCACTGAAAAAGGCCTTTGGCTCAGTTGAACACTCCCAGTTAACAAATGTAAAATCAAAAAATGTAAACTAAAGATGTAAAATAAAATAAATAAAAATAAATATAGTTTCTCAGTTTCCAAATTGTATTAAATTGTGACGCACTTGGTATTTAACATTCAGCAATCACTGTTGAAAATTGCAGTAGAGAAACATAGAAGCATCTGGGCTGACTGACTTCCCAGAGTACACTAGAAGCAGAGCAGCTACTGGAACACCTTGTGAAGCTGGGTTCATTGCACATCTGTGTGATGTAGTCAATGTAGGGAATAGCTTGACCAATGTTGGGGATGCTGATTTATGTCAAGTGTTATGAATCTGCACAACATAAAGCTACACTGTAAGTTCATATTAAATATAAAGAGTAAGACCTACTTTTTATGAATGATTCGGCTAATGCAAAAATACATGGCGCTTCAGTTGGGAATGCATCCATATCACATGTGTACACACATCAGCAATACATGCAGTTTATTTCATCCCCTTTACTTAAAAATTACAATGTTAACATTAGGCAGTATGCGCATTACTTAATATAGTACATTACAAACACAATAATCGTCTCTATATACACACACACACACATGTACGTATGTATAAATATGGAGCTACTGAAGTTGGTCTAAACTTCAGAAGATAGACACTTAAAACATAGAACGTGAAAGGTAAAAAATAAAATCATTGACATTCTCACATGCATGTTTTGAGGCATAACCTTGGACCATGCAAAACTACTGTTTTTTGTGTGTGTGTGGGGGGGGGTGCCCGCAGGACCTCCCATGTGCAGGGCTGTGCCCTCACACCTCCTCCTTAGCTGTATATACTCGCTCCGAGATTGCACAGTCTCCAGGTATTACTTATGTACAGTCTGAGTAGGTGCATAATTCCCGACCCAGGGATTGTTGATCTTTTACACCTATAGACTAAATTGTGTTGAGAAAACAGATGTCGACATTTGGGAGTTTTGATTAAGAAAAACACCCCCACATACACGCACACATGCATGTGAATCTATCCTAAGTGGTTAATTTACCTTCTTTTGTTACATGGAGGTCAAAATTTTCTCAACCTCCACATTTTTAGTGGATTTGAAAAATGTGAACCATTGTGCTTAGTTGACTAAAGCTTTGTGAATACCTAGGGCTGGAGATAGTATGTTCAAATTCCCAACATTTATTAAATTCACAAAATTCCTGAGCTATGAATTTTAGCCCATTAGACAGAATTAATCTGGAATGCATATATAACAAAAAAATAGATTTCAGAATAGTAATTATAGTATTACTGGTAGTCTCACATAGCTGCCGTATAATTATTGGATAATTTGAATAATCAGTACATAGAAGTAGATTGTAAACTTCTTTATTAAATCTTTTCCAACATTCATTCATGAAGATCTGGGACTTTGCTTGGTAGCAGGCACTCATTCTGATGCTGAAAAGTATTGCAAACATCAGATTTTTGAAACAGTTTATCTGATCAGACACTGTACGAGTAAAGAGTAACATAAGCCCTTTCTTCGGACTTGGAAATACTTCAGCGTAAATCTGTATAAGAAGGACTCTAGTGTCTATGACACATACAGTGGAAATACTTCAGCGTAAATCTGTATAAGAAGGACCCTAGTGTCTATGACACATACAGTGGAAATACTTCAGGGTAAATCTGTATAAGAAGGACCCTAGTGTCTATGACACATACAGTAGTATTCTGCATTATCTAAAGCCACAAATACTGAAGAGTGAAGTTAAAGGGGTAATGAAAGCCTTTCTTAATAATAAGGCCACAGGAAGTTGTCAAATTCCCACTGGATTGCTTAAAATCAAAGATGTTTTTTGCTGATTGGAATTTGGCAGTACATTTGGGAAGCATTGCAGTGGCCTTTAGACTGGCAAAGGTTGTTTATATTCCAATATCAAAAAAAGGGGCAATGCTGAAAAGTATGAAGTAATTGCATCTTTTTTTACATGTTGGCAAGTAGTGCTCAAGATCATGCAAGTTGGAATCCAGAAATGTATGGGCCACAAATTACTTCAACTTTACACAGCTATCCGAGGTCATACGTTCAGAGGTTATTGGTAGGCTAATGACCACTAGGGCCCTTACAAGCCTAGACATGCAACCCAAACTAATTGGGTCCCGAGTGTCATGGGAGTCTGTGGGGGGTATGTTAATAGGAAGGTTTAAGGATTTGTGTTTGGGGGGAGATAGTTAGGAAATATTTTTCTTCATAGAATCGTAGGAGGTTACTAGGCTAACGGCCCCGGGGTCCTTACAAGCCTAGCCAAGTTCAGTCCATGTTCCCAAGGTTGTCTGGTTCAAGCAGACACTAAATTCAGCACCTATTGCCCCTGCCCAAGAGGGACGCAGATGGAACCCCAAAGGTGAATTTCCAGTTACCCATCCAGTTGTCCACGTTAAGCTCAAGTAGGGCCAAGGAGCTTTGTTTAACATGAATAACAGGCTTGTTTCAAAGGTGGGGCAACCTCTGAGACAAATCTGTCTCTCCAGCAAGTTCTGTTGATGTCACATACCAGTTTAATGTCCTTTGAGTGACTAACACATGTGCCATTTGACTTGCAAATGTGCACTATTTCCATTAAAGTTGGGTCAGAGATTGCTCTATTTGCAGGGCACAGGTCACCTCTGAGCAGTCTGTACAACACAGAGTAAAGTGACAATGATTTCAGTCTGTCCACATAAGACAGATCTTGAAGAACCTGAATTTTCTTTGTAAGGAACCTTTGCGGTCTGTCCAATTGCTGCAGGTGTTTGGAAAGGAACATACCAAAGGGAGCATTGAACTCTATTATTGGCCTGAAGAGGGAAGAGTACAGGGGGTTATGACCTTTTTTTCCTGGAGGCAATGCCCTTACTTACGAGATGAGCAATATAAAATGCCCTTCTTACCACTGTGGAGACCAGGAGATTGAACTTAAAGTTGCTGTCGACCTGTGTGCCCAGATCTATCACCACTGATAGAGGCTTGACTGGCTTAGCCATCTTAGAGGGTGTGTGTATTGACAAGTCTTAATGCAGGAAGGAACTAAGAGCTTCAAGTCTTAATGTGAAATAGCAATACATTTTTTTAACTGCCTTAAATTTTTATATGATTTCTAACAGTTAGACAAACAAGCAGGTTTTAGAAGAGGCAGAGGCACCAATTGCCTGCATCCACTAGATAATGCGAAGGACTTAGCGCCTCGGCTCAAATGCCTTCAAAGATTAAAACACCAAAAAAGTTCACCCCTTATAGAATTCCACAATTAAAAAGCAATAAAGCAATAAAACAGGTGCAATTAAGTAATCAAATATTTCCAGTCACAATCCTTATTTAATCCTAATGGATCCAAAGTTTTATATTTTAAAATAAACAATGTTTTTTAAATAACAGTTTATCCTTTATTTCAAGATATTCCCCCAGTTCCACATTGTCTGGAAGGTTGTAATTTAGAGAAAGTAAATCTGGATTGGCATCATGAAATTGTTTAAAATGTAAACCTAAAGAGTTTTCCAGCTTCGTATTTTTTTGATGTCCCGTAATATGTTTTTGTAAGCGAACTTTAAAAGCCCTACAACTTTCCCCCACATAAAATAACTGACTTGAGTATATATATATATATATATATATATATATATATATATATATATAATTCCCTCAGTATTACATGTAAAACTGCTTTTAGGATAAAATGTTATCCCATTAATCTCTGAAAACGTATTCACTTTATATTTTCAAACATAGTATTTTTTTACATTTAAAAATACCAGTCCTTAAAGGGATATCCCCACATAATGTAGCGTCTCCCAAGAAGTAATACAAGGTTTGTATTCCTATTGGATCTTTTTTAGTATGTAAACGTTTAAAATCAAAGGACAGCCAGTACATATTTATATCCCATTTAATACCCTTGATCTTTTCTAAAAACTCCTGGCTGTCTTTAATTTATGAAGGAATTTTCTTAAAATAAGGCATTAAAAATTCAAGTAAAAATATTCCCAAATTATGTAAGAAGTATTTTCTTGCTGAAACAATGGGCTGGCCACTTAAATTATTAACCCCTTTATGTATCTTTGGGAGACAATAAAAGGTCACTGTACATGTACTGGATACATTAAACTTTCTTTACAAATCTTGTTTAGAAAAGTATGCTAAGTGATGACCTTTATTTAATAATTCATGATTTATTTGCTTAATTTGTTTACCATGAAAGTCCACTTGGCCAAAATGAGCCCATTTTCAGTGAAGGCCTGGGAGAAGAGCTCCAAAAAAACATGAAATTACAGAATACAATTAATTACAGAAGTAGAACTGACAATGTAGGAGATAAAAATGGCCTAAAAACAAAAAATAAAGGAGTTTTTACAGCCATACTAACATAGACAAAGCACTATGTATATAAAACAATAGCAATATACAGAGGCAATATATAAGCAGAGTTTACAGCACACATGCAAGAATGAAATATATACAGCAGGTATATATGCATTGGGTAAAAAAGAAAAAGAATGAAACAAAATAATTAGCAGAGTTGGGAATCTGAGGTTGATAGTAAGCAGCTGTTGAAGTATGATTATATGAGGAAAGAATAATTTAAGCGAGAAGTGGTGGTATGAGAATGGTCAGGTTATGTGAGGTTATCTGGAAAACGAACAGTCCCATTGATACTGTTTACCAAGATATGTTTTCACAGATTCATCATAAGCAATCTTTTCATATACTTCCAACGTCATTTAAAGGTGCATAGCACATAACGTATTGAACATGGTATAAGAATTTTATTACCTTTGTTGGCAGGTTTAATGACTAACCCCCCAGTCATTACAAATTATGTTAAAGGTGAGCCATTATTCCTTACTTAAATTAAATTGAACAAAATTCTTAGCTCTTAAGAAATTGTTAAAAACTTCCTCAGTGCTATGATTGAAAACTGTTGTAAAACTTTAAATATTTTCATTAGTGAAATGCGGCATAAACAGTGTCACATTTAATCTTACTGGTATCTCAAACACTGTAAGCATTGCCCTGCTTATTCTCAGATTGTTCTTCCTCTGAAACACGTGAAAACATGTATCCGTACTACCACGGAGCTCTAAGTCCGTATTACCAGTTTGTTTTTCAAAAAGCCCAGATGTAATTTTCTAGAGAAATGAAAAACTTCAATCTTTAAAATATGTAACCAAGTCAGTATAAATTTTAAGCCCAAATTCAGAACTGATAAAACCACTTCAGGAGCATCTATATCAGATAAATTCAAAACTTCCCCACCTGAGAAAGTTATCATTTTTACATACATCAGTACAATCTGTTCATAGGTTGATACTAGGCTATCTGCCCTAGGGCATTTATAAGCCTAGCCAGAGTGTGTTTGGCTTTCGCCACCCTTTTAGATTAGTTGACTGTGCCTCTGTATAGTAGGTCACAGAAGAGATCCCAGGGGTAAACCTACGATCTCCCATCCACTCGTCAAGGTTTCTCTTGAAGACGGTCATTGAGGGGCTCTGCCTAATATGGATTGGGATTTTATGCCAGAGTGAGGGGAGCCTCTGGGATATGAATCTGTCCCTCCAGCATGTCCTATTTATTTCTGTGCTGAGGTTCAAGTCCCTGGAGCGTGTAGCTCTAAGGGATTTGGATTTCCTGAGGTGGAGCATGTCCATTAATTCTGGTTTGGACATGGCTTTATACGTCAGGCACAGATCACCTCTGAGTAGGCAGTAAGCAACTGAGTAGAGCTGGAGTTTCTTTAGCCTAACTGCGTAGGGCATCTGTTTGAGTCCCTTGATCCTCTTGGTGAGGTACTTTTGGGGTCTTTCCAGTTGCTGCAGGTGTCGGGTGAGGTGCATCCCAAATGGGGCATTGTATTCAATTATGGGCCTGATGAGTGATGAGTAGAGGGGCACAATGACCTCTCTTGATCTAGATGTGAACCCTTTCGTGATAAGGTGGGCTATATAGGAGGTCTTTCTAACCACTTTGGCAACGTGATTGTCAAAGGAGAGATTGCTATCTACTTGGGTCCCCAAATCCCTTATTACTTCTTCCGTACTTAATGGATTACCACCTATGTGGTAATTTGTGGGCACTTTGTTTTTCCCAAAGGGGATGACTATGCACTTTTTGGCATTTAGCTTTAGGCCATGGCTCTGGCACCAGTTATCCGTCTCTGAGAGACCCTTTTGGAGGATGCTTGTGTCAGTCGGCGAGTTGATTATGGCACCCAGTTTGCAGTCATCTGCGAACTTGGTCAGCCATAGTCCTCCTGTGTTAGCCTGTACCTCTGAGAAATATATACCGAACAAAAGAGGTCCCAAGACTGAGCCTTGTGGGACGCCACTTGTAACTGGTTTAGAGTCTGACATGGCATCTGCAATTCTGACCATGTGAGTTCTATCCCTGAGCTAGTTTGCAACCCATCTTGTGACATAGGGGTTGATATTTAAGCTGGTGAGCTTATTTATGATGCCCGAGTGGGGTATTGTGTCGAAGGCTTTTGCAATGTCCAGGTAGGCTGTGTGGACTACCTTCCCTTCATCTATGGCCTTGGTGACTGTTTCAAAGAAGTTGACCAGGTTCAAGAGGCAAGATCTGCCCTTAACAAAGCCGAATTTGGTAGGATCCAGTGTTTGGAGGTTCCCAATGTCTTTGAGTTCCATGATGATACGCTCCATAGCTTTGCAGACCAGGCTACTCAGGCTTATAGGGCGATAGTTTCCGGGGTCCGTTGTGGCACCACCTTTGTGGAGTGGGACCTCTGTTGCTGTACGCCATTCCTTGGGTACATATCCTGTAGTAAGGCTGAGATTGAACCGTGACTTTATGTGAGGGTTCAGTTCTTCTTGGAGCTCGTGTAAGGCGCAGCCCGGGACACCGTCTGGTCCCATTGATGCTGTGTTTTTTGCTTTGGAGAGGGCAGCTCTCACCTGTGCATCTGTGATGTCAGGGAGGCTACACTCTGTTGAGATAGACATTTGCTCTTTTGGGGGGGGGGTTTGCACTGAACCTGTCTGCCAGGATGTTGGCAATGTCTGTGGGTTCAGTGTATTTTTGTCATTTTGCACTAACTCAGAGCATATCTGGGAGTTGCCACCCAGGTTCCTGACATAACTAAAGAAGGCCTTGTGATTATCTTTAGCGTCTTGTGCAATTTTTCTTTCGAAGCTGGCCTTAGATAATTTTATGAGGGATCGTAGTTTCTTGCTATTACTGATCAGAGATGCCTTCACTTTTTGGGATTTTGCTCTGTCATGTAGTAGCTTCCTCCTTCTGTTGTATAGCTTATTTATGGCTGGGGTCCACCAGACAGGTCTCCTGCCTTTGGAGGAGTGAGTCTTGGTTTTATTTGGGATAGCACAATCCATGCATTCCTGTAGGTGTTCATAGAATGCATTTGTAAAGGATTCTACGGTTTTGGGCCATATTTTCCACTGGCCCAGGGGCTTTGAAGGATTCCACCTCGGTTTTGAGAAGTGTGAAGTTTGCTTTTGAGAAGTTCTTCACCGTGGTTTCCTTGGCTGGGGGTGGGGACGGGATATGGATGTCCAGTGAGATTAATTTATGGTCAGATCTTACCAATGAGGGGTATACCTCTGGTATGGAAAATAAGAGTCCCCATGTTGGTGATGATCAGGTCCAATATGTTTTCCCCTCTTGTGGGAGTGGTGACCAGTTGTTCCATAGCATTTGAGTTTATAAATTCTAGGAAGCGTTGGGCAAGGGTGTTGGGGCTTGAGTAGTGCTCTCAGTCTATGTTTGGGTAGTTGAAATCACGCAATATGATGGTGTTTGGAGAGACCTTCATATTCTCCAGTGTTCTCAGGAAAGCTGAGTGGGGTTCCTGAGTTTGGGAGGGTGGTCTGTAGCAGGCTACAAACTGAAAGGTAGTTTTGCCCACTGTTAGTTGCACATGGATGGTCTCCGATGCTTTGTGCAGTGCCATTAACCTGGAGGTGTGGGTATCTTTGATGAATATGGATACTCCCCCCTCCTTTTGTAGTTCGGTCTGAGTTTTGGGGCCGAAAAGCATGGTATGAGGTATAACCTGGTAGTGCTGGGGTGCTCTCGGGAGCCTTAAACCAGGTTTCTGTTACTGCACAGATTGATATTCTCCATACTGAGGAGAGCCTCGAGTGTGTGCACCTTGAGGTTTAGACATCTGGCATTGAGCAGCATTACCCTTAGTTTCTTTTTCCTTGTGTTGTCTATGGAGATGGGTTTGTCTTTTGAGCCTTGCCTAAAAAAGACACTATGGGGGTGGCAAGAGCCTTAGCCAATATTCGAAAGCCCAGGGGTGACAGGTGCAAGCTGTCCCTAGCGAAGCAGCGTGGCTTGTCGAGCATGTCATCCCAGGCTGACAGACATTGGATCCCCTTTGAATGACACCAATACTTTAGCCAATTGTTAAAATTGATCATTTTGTCTTTATACTGTGGCATCATTCTTGGTGAGGGTAAGATGCTACTCAAGGTCAGGGTCATACCGGCCTGGGCTACATGATCAGAAAGCTCCTCTATGTCTCTTCATGTAGTCCAGGGAGGTACATCTCAGGTCATTCACACCAGCATGGACAATGACGGAGTCATATTTGTACTTGCTTTGGAGTGACCTGAGTGCTTGTGTTATGTGGCAGATCCTGGCACCCGACAGGCAGCTTACTGTGACCTTCTTGTTCAGCCTGGTGAGTGGGACGTCAGTGTGTCTGACAATAGAGTCACCTATGACAAGTGTATTAGGTGTGTTGTTTAGCCTTAAGGGCTGTGACTGTGTGGCACACTGACTTTGTGAACTATGTGATACGTGGGTATTGTTGTGGGGTAGCGGTTGCTTGGATGTCTGCTTTGGAGGTCTCTGCTGCTTGGGCAGATTTTTATTTAGAGCCTCCGAGTATGTTTTTGTGTGTTTATGTGTTTGGTTTGCTGTTGCGATAGGTCTGTGTGAGACTGTATTTGTGGTATGTGTGGTTACTTTCTCCTCCTGACTGACTGCGCCAGTACTGGGTTGAGAGAGCTCAGTCTCCAGTTTGGCTATATAGTTGCATCTCTCACATATATTTGAGCTTGTTGGGAGGAGGAGAGGGTGGTCTGTGTACATAAGGCAGTTGTAACATTGCCTCAAGATTCCCAGATTCACCAGCTGGACTGGAGAGTAAACCCGAAACTGACGTTTGGACATGCCAGAATGGTATAAGGAACTACTTTTTGATTGATCAAAAAGGACCAATAGGGAGCCAAGTACTTAAAGGGAGTATAAGAGGGTGTAGTGCTTTAGCTTATTAGTGCTTACTTATAAGATTACTTATACGAGCAACTGCAGGGCTTTAGAATGAAAATGGAGTGCTTACTTTGAGATTTAGAACAGTTCTAAGGGAAAAATTGAAGAGCAGACTTTGTGGTGCCGGGAATAGTTTAAACCCGTTTAAGCGGCGCTGCCCGATGCTGCGCTATGCGCAAAATTGTGCAAAACCACGCAAATGCGGGTTTTAAAGCAGGGAAACTGAAAGAGAGAGGAATTGACCCAAAACGGCCAATAAGCTACTAGTTTCAGGGCTGAGACCACTCCTCCAGGGACAGATAGGCTGCTCAAAGCTCCCCACTCTCACTGGTGAACAGAGAAGCTTCCTCCTATCCAAGTAAGCAAAACCTGAATTCCTGAGTTCTCTTTGTTACTCTTACCACCCGATTGTCCTCCTGTATTCTCATACTGTCCCTAACCATTTCTGTTTCTTTTCTTACCATTATACTGTTCCACTGCAGAAGCATTGTTCTGAACCCATTTGACGTGAGTTTTAGGATTCCCTGCCACAGGTAATGATGGAAAACCACCACCTTCATTTTCTCCATCTATAGCCATTTCCATGTTTTCTGATGTAAGAAAGGAAACTGAGGGGTATTTCTTACCTCTGCCTACTGAACATGTTGACCTCACAAGATTTGATTTGCATTTCCATAGAACTGCTCTGTCCAGATTGTAGTCTTTTAAATCGCTCAAGTTTATTTTTCTTACATTCTATGAGTTCTGTCTCATAACTGTGCAGCTTTACATTACTTTCTGCCAATAAACTATCCATTCTCATGGTATTTATTTGCTTGTTCAGTTCTGAGCACAGTTATAAAATTTCATCCTTAATTTTCTTCTGTTTAAGTGAGTCTCTTTCTGTTAAAATATGAACCCACTCCATTGCACATTGATGGGCTGCAGCAACCCACCTGGCTTTAAATACCATATCTTCCTTGCTATTAAGATAAAATGGAGTGGTGGGGCTCTTAAGCACCTCGGCGCAGTATTCAGTTCCAAATGCCTTTTCAAGCTCAGAATATTAAAATGAACACTCATTTTTTTAAATAGCAGATTTTCCAATTTAACATACAAAAGCTGCAATGGACGAACCCATAGCAGCAAAAGGATTATCCAGTCTTCGGTCTCTGTTTGCACCATCTTTATCCCAAAAATTAACCAGGACTTCTGTAGCTCTAGATGCCCAATCATTCATCTGGAGAATGGTACTGGTCCATAGTTCATTGTGAGCCATCCAGATTCTCTTGCTGAAAAATACAGGGAATATTATTTATAGGGTCCATGGCTGGGTCAGAGATTGCTCTATATGCAAGGCACAGGTCACCTCAGAGCAGTCTGTACGACACAGAATAAAGTGACAATGATATCTGTCTGTCCGCATAAGACAGATCTTGAAGACCCTGAATTTTCTTTGTAAGGAACCTTTGTAGTCTCTCTGATTGCTGCAGGTGTTTGGAAAGGAACATACCAAAAGGAGCATTGTACTGTATTATTGGCCTGAAGAGGGAAGAGTACAGGGGGGGTTATAACCATTTTTTTCTGTAGGCAATGACCTTGCTTATGAGATGAGCAATGTAAAATGCCCTTCTTACCACTGTGGAGACATGGTGATTGAAGTTAAGATTGCTGTTGACCTGTGTGCCCAGATCTGTCACCACTAACTGTGTGCTTAGGGTATTGCTTTTGATATTGTAGTTTGCAAGAACATTACCATTGACCCTCCCCCCATCCCCATGGCTTGGCTGGCTTAGTTGTCCTAGAGGGTGTGTGTATTGGCAAGGCTTAATAGAGAAGGAACTAGGAGCTTCAGGTCTTAATGTGAAATAGCAGTACATTTTTTAACTGCCTTGAATTTGTATATGATTTCTAACAGCTGGATGAACCAGCCTGCATCCACTGGATAATGAGAAGGCAAAGGAATTCCACAAGAATATTTACTTTTGCTTTATTGGCTACTATAAAACCTTTGTGTGCAGCATTATGGATTGTGACAAATTCTTAGGTTAATGGGGATACTGTGGTCACATTATTTGCCTCCTGAAGAATTTTTTAGCAGTGTAAGAAACAACATAAAGAACCAATTATGGAATAATTGACTGGTTCACCATTTAGAGTTGTCACCTCACAGTTACACGTTGCCCGTTCGATTCTCAGTTAGAGCGTCTTCTGTGTGGCGACATGCATGAATGAGCGTTCCTTCGTTGAAGGTTGTGCATTAGGCCCGGCAAGCCAGCACGTAAAAATCTACTGCCAATCATTAGCAGACCGGAGTTCCACTGTGGCGACCCCTAACCGGGAAAAGCCGAAAGACACAAACAAACCATTGGGAGAGCAGTATAATAGTGACTTTATATGTATGATGACATCATGTGAAATGCTGGATTAGATAAATCAGATGATGGAACAATCTTAGATATGCTGAAATGTGAGGAAGCAGTGAATAAAGCTGACAGCAAAAAGCACAAAATGTGTTTTCTTGTTTTGTTAAAAAAAGTCATCTAACCCTATTAGTCCTTTGTAACTAGATGGAGAAGCCAAAACATTGGCAGATTTTATTTTCTTGAACTCGCACATCTCTACAGATGGTGATTGTAGCTGTTTGATTTTTGGATGGAAAGCTATAGCAGATTTTGATGGGGTTTATTTTAAAGAGCAAAAACATAATCTTGTCAAACATTAAAGGTATGCCTTTTTTTTCCAGTCGAAAAATGGCTTTAAAATCTGGACTACAAGACTGTACACCAGAAAATCAGTGCTTTTGAGTTGTGTTATGGGAGACCACTTTTAAGAATTCCATGGACTGCAAGATTTTTCACTTGATGGCAATATATACATATATATATATATATATATATATATATATATATATATATATATACATATATATATATATATATATATATATATTTATAAAATCGAAACACAGGGTTTACTAAAGAAGACTGCTAATCTGGAAAAGATTGAAGGCAAAAGAACAGGGCAGCGGACGCCAAGATGGATATGTAGCATTACTAAAATAATGGATTTCCTTCTGGTGTGGGATTTCCTGCCTTCAGGCAACTCGTACGTCGGCTCCTATACAAAAGCTACAGCTTGGTTGTTGCAGCTGCATGGGACGTCGCATGTAGGGCCATAGACCAGGGACTTTGTGTGACGTCTGCATGCACAATCCTCAGAAGTTTTCAGCCGCAGACTACTTCCCATCGTATGATCACTCTCCAGATGTCGGATCGATTATACATAAGTAACCCGTTGGGTTTTTGCATTTCTAATTTTTTACCGATCTTTTGCATTGCTTAGGCTTGGTTGTTGTAGCTTTCAGCTGATGTCAGGGAAAAAGGGAAAGTGCCAATGCAGGTGCCAAATTCCCCATAAGGACGCCCATGACAAATACATTTTCTGCTTAGGCCGGGAACACGATCATAATGCCTGCCCTATTTGTAATTCTTTTGTGCCTAAGACCTTACGTAGCAGTCTGCCAGCTTTAAACCTTTATTTTGAAAACCAGTGCCTCAAACGGCTGGTTCTCGGGATGGATCCCGCTTCAGAGGCCACACAAGAACCTCCACGTAAGAAGGCTAAGATGCCTAGGACTTCATCGCCTTCTGCTTTGCACCCAGATGTCCTGTCAACTACCGATGTAGGAATTGAGTGTTCGGCAGATCCGTCAGCTCCATCGACCTTACTCATGGAGGCTGCTGCACAGCCGACGTCCGGCACGTCCACGGCTTTCTCAGACACCGATGCCTGTCAATGTTGAGGGGGACCCAGATTTGGGGGTTCCTTTGACCGGGATCCAGACCTCGGATACAGCTGCTGCCAAACCTAGCTGTAGACCGACTCCAACCAAAAAGAAGCGGAAAACAAAACATATTACGTCTGCTTCTGAAGCCCCTCCAGACTGGGAGGCCTTCACCTCTTCTCTTATGCAGGCATTTATGGCCCTTAGGCCTTCTGCCTCACCCACAACTATGTTGCCTCTGTTATGCCTTAGGCCTACCTCTGCTTCTTCTATTCCCATGGCTCCCCTCCTTGGATGAATCTATCTCTTATGCATCCCAGATTGCTTCTCCCAAGGGAATATTACTCTCCTGATGAGGATTCTGTGGAAGGGGATTCTCCACCTGAAGACATTACATTTGGTGAAATCATCACCAAAATGAAAGACTATTTCAAGTGAGATACTTTCCAAATGACAGAAACCCAAAAAAGATACTTTGAACTGTGGCATATGGAGTCCCCCTCCCCTTCAGCTGTACCCCCTGTTCTTCCTGCATACTTGTATGCCTTTACTGCAGCCTCTAGAACTCCTGACTCACAGCCTCCTGCACCTAAGTGCCCAGACCGCTTCTACAAGGTGGCAGTGTAACAAAAATTACTCATAAAGCCACCCTTAGCAGACCCAGCAGTGATTGCCACTGCCCCTGATAAACAGTCTAGGTTGTTACCTTCTACCTCTCTATTGCCCACTGATAAAGATAGCAAATCCATGGATAGGATAGGCAAGAAGGTGTACACTTCCTCCACTTTGGCCTTCAGATCCATTAACCGTCAAACACACATGACCAAGTATGCCCTGGACTTAGTATCCGAAGCCACCTCTATGCTGGCTTCAATTCCTAACAGTTCCATGGATATCTCCTCCAAATTGTCCTTAGCACTACAAGTGGCTAGACACCCTATAAGATGCATCTATGATGCTGCAGAAGCTTCTGCTCGCTCTTCAGCATCAGCATCTGCCCTTAGGAGATATTTCTGGCTTAGACTACAGAATCTGCCAGAGGATTTCAAGTCCAAAATCTTGGACGACCCCCTGGATTACAACTTCTTCTTTGGAAAACAATCTACAGACCTATTTAAAAATCTGCAAGAAAAAAGCAAAGAATTACAGGATATTAAACATCTTTGAGGAGATATTACGGAAAAATGGAAAAAAGCCAAATATATGCAAACTGTCAAGCTTTTCTACAGGGTACAACCACCACGTTTTAAGAAATTAGGTTTTATTCCAGACTTTTTTCTGTACCAAGGGAAAGGACCGGACTGGGACATTTTGGACTTATCCATCCTAAACACATTTTTTTGTAAATTCAAAAAATTCAAGATGCTCACATTACAGCAGCTTCTTCTTCCATGCTGGGCAAGGAGTTTTGGGTGGTAACATTGGAGGAGGCATACCTGCATGTCATGTCATCAATCAAGAAAAAAGAGAGACCTCAGATTTCTGATTTCTTTGCAAGTTCAATCAATTCTCAATTCTTTTTGGCTTATCTACCTGCCCAGAGTATTCACAAAATGCAAATGCTGATTGCCTACCATTGCTTACTGCCCACTCTAAATTTACCCCTTGTTAGGGCGACTGCCTGATCCAAGTGCACATACAAGCACATACTTCTGGAACATCTGGCCTAACAACTGGTTACCTGCATTCTCTGGGATACACAATCAACAATCCAGGCTAACACCATCTCAGAAAATAACCTTCTACCTTCCCACTTGCCAACTTTCGACACCCAGATGGCCTACCTTACGCCAGAAAAACAGAGGCAACTAAAACATCTCCTTGTATCCCCTGTCCCCAAATTTTATAGGAAGAATCTGGCTAAGACTACCTTTGTTAGGTGTAACCCGCATTCTGCTGCCTCATCCCCCAGACCCAGAAGAGGAACTAGAAGACAGTCCTCATCCAGGCTCATTGGCCCATCTCCTCAGCCTAGACAACCCTTTCAGGACAGGGGAGGTCCTAATAATGTGTGACTGCCTTGCTCATCTGCCCATCTCAGCTCGCCTTACCCACTGTCTCCCCTTCTGGCAGAAAATCACCACAGACCAATGAGTATTAACCATTATTCAAAAAGGATACTTTCTGTCCTGGAAACAAATTGCCCCCTGGAAGGGCATTCCATTTCCCCCCCAAAAACAATGCCATCTCCCTCCACAAATTCTGTCAGACCTGCAACAACAAGGCACAATAGAGCCTGTTCCCACAGGACAAGAGGGAAAGGGATTCTACTCCCATCTGTTCCTGTTCTCTCGAAAGGACAGTCCCTGGAGACCCATTTTGGATCTCTCCTTCCTAAACCTTTACCTGCAGGCACCATCCTTCAAAATATTGTCACTTCCCATTATCTTACCCCTCATACCCTCAAATGCTTTCATGGTCACCTTGGACCTAAAAGATGCTTACCTGCACATTCCCATCAGGGCCTCACACAGATGTTTCCTGCGTTTCTCTGGCCTATCCTCGCACTTCCAATTTATGACCTTCCTCTTTGGTTTATCCACTGCCCCAAGAGTGTTTACAAAGTTCCTAGCTCCAGCCCTTGCTTTCTGCAGGATCCAAGGAATGCAGATTTACCCATATCTGGACGACATCCTTATTCTAGCACAGTCATAAGATTCCCTCCTAAGACATCTACACTTTACTATGTCCCTACTACAAAGTCTAGGGTTCACCCCAAACCTCAAGAAGTCCTTCCTGAACCCAGACAGGGACAAGATATTCCTAGGTTGCAGAATCAATACAAAATGAATGAAAGCCTTTCTCCCACAGGACAAGGTTCTATCTCTAACTTCCCACTTCCAGGAAGTCTTGCTCTCCCAGACAGTCACTGCAAGGCAATTCCTTTGACTCCTGGGATTGATGGCAGCAAGCATTCCCATACTACCATTGGCCAGAATGCATATGCGAAAACTGCAATGGTACCTCAAAAATATCTGGTCACAACACCAGAGTCACTTGGAACAAGTTATCCCCCTCCTTCCCTGTTTAAATAAGGAAATCTTTTGGTGGCTCCAACAAGTATAACTAAACCCGGGGCTTCCCCTGCAGCCCCCTCAACCCACACAAATATTGCATACAGAAGACTCAGACTCAGGTTGGGGAGCCACGTTGCACTCTTACAGAGTCCAAGCTCAGTGGTAACCTCCTATGAAAACCAAACCCATCAGTGTAAGGGAGATGACAGCAGTTGTTTTAGCTCTACAGACCTTCCTACCCCTACTGCTACCAGGTCCTCTTCTGATAGTGACGGACAATATTACTGTAATGTGGTACATCAACAAACAGGGAGGTACCAAGACATACCAATTGTGCAGGCTAGACCTACTAATGTGGGACCTAGCATCCCAGCACAACCTGTCCCTGCAAGCAAGCTACATCCCTTCGCAGGACAACAAGCAAGCAGACATCCTGAGCAGAACATCATCTCCACAACACTAATGGATGCTGGACAGGATGATCTTCCTAGACATAGTCCACCAGTGGGGCACTCCTCAAATAGACCTGTTTGCCTCCCCCCAAAACAGGCAGCTGCAGACCTTCTGCACAAAGACTTACTCCCCCCAAGCCTGGAGAATAGACGCCTTCAGTTTCACCTGTTAGGGGAAGTTCCTTTACGCCTTCCCCCCTTCCGTCTGATTCAGAAAGTCCTGAAAATCAGGAAGGACAAACCAAAAATCTTGCTAGTGACTTCCTACTGGCCAAGGCAGCACTGGTTTCCCCTTCTACACAATTTAGCCAAGGGCAATCACTGCAAGTTACCCCACAATGTGGACCTTCTGACACAAGACAAAGGAACTTTCCTATACCCCCACTTGCAAATGCTATCCCTCACTCTGTGGGTGATAAATTACTAAACTCATTCAGACACCACTACTCAGAGGACATGCTATCAGTCCTGAGGGAGGCCAGGAAACCCACTACTAGAAAATCATACCTTGCTAAATGGGAAGGATTTACTCAGTGGTGTCTGGGACAGGAAAGTGACCCTTACAAGGCTGACACCCCCCTAGTCCTCTCATGTATGTGTCAACTTATAAAGGGTGGAATTTCCTATTCTTCAGTGAAAGTGCACCTCTCCGCATTATCAGCCTGCTTACCTCTAGAGCCTCCCTTTTTAGCCAGGCTACATGTGAAACTTTTCCTTAAAGGGGTCTTACACAGCAGACCACCTAAGAAGCCTATCCCTCCTCCATGGGACCTGAACTTCATCCTGGAAAAACGCACCCAGCTCCCCTTCAAATCGGTTAATATAGCCTCTCTACAGTTTTGTACTTAGAAAACAGTACTGTTAGTGGCTATTACCTCTGTCAGAAGGGTTTCTGAGCTGCAAGCCTTAATGGCATGCTCACTTTACACCATTTATCATAGAGACAGGGTCACACTGAGAACTAACCCCTCCTTCATGCCCAAGGTAGTCAGTGACTTATCTCTAAATCAATCCATTCACCTACCCAAGTTTTTCCCCTGTCCCAATAACCAAGGAGAGAGGATACTCCACTCCCTAGATGTCCCCAGGCAACTGAGATTTTACCTGGACAAGACTAAAGGCATTAGGAAATCCAAATAACTCTTCGTATATTTCCACCCCAGGGCATTGGGCAAGGCAGTCACCAAACAGACCACTGCATCCTGGATTATAAAGGCAATCTGTTTCTACTACTCACACCATGGAAAAAAACCTTCAGTTGGGGTTAAGGCACACTCCACAAGAGCAGTGGCCACTTCCAAGGCCTTCCAAAAAGGCATGGACACAGCTTCCATTATGGAAGCAGCTACATGGTCCACTATCCACACTTTCACCAAACATTACAAATTGGATCAAATCTCCAAACACATGCAGGATTTGCCAGGACAATCCTACAAGACTTTGTGGAAACATCTTCTGCATCAGCCACCCTTTCATCAAACTAAGCTGTGGTACTCTCCCACACCAAGAGTACTGCAATATAGGAATAGAATAGTTGTGTAAAATCTTACCATAACCATAGATGTCCTTCTCTTCCATGTTGCAGTATTCCTTCCCACCCACCATTCCTCCTCACAGACTCTACCAGTCTAACTGCTCCCTGATGCCTCTCTCCATTATGGAAGAGACCCAGGGCCTTCTACATGTCACCTTTGGCAGCCTATCCTATTGGGCCATCTACTTTGCCTGCTTAGCTTCAGAACCTGTTGGGCCATCTACTTTGCCTGCTTAGCTTCAAGTTCTGAGATTGTGTGTGCAGACATCACACTTAAGGTCCCTGGTTTACGTGTGACATCCCACGCAGCTGCAACAGCCAAACTGAAGCTTTTGTATAGGAGCCAACATACGAGTCGCCTGAAGGCAGGAAATCCCACACCAAGAATACTGCAACATGGAAGAGAAAGACATCTATGGTTATGGTAAGATTTTACACAACTATTCTTTACAAATATGCAGGAACTTAAAACAGCAGTTCTGACAGGCAGGCCTTTTGTGCAAAAGTCCTCAAGGTCACTAAGAGCTGGATTTGACTAAACTACTCTCCTCCTGAAACCTTCTGGGTGATCTATTTCTTCATGCATGTTGAATTTTATGATTAAGAACTGAAAGTTGCCTCTTTTAAATCTGCAGTTCCTGTACTTTTGGAGTTCCTGTTCTTGACAACTGTTTTAGCCATCACCTTAGCCAGGAGGAACTCTAAACTTCAAGGTACTGAAAGAGCAACATAGTCTACAACAAGGACAGTGTGGCTCTCTGGACCTTTCCTTGCCTTATGAAGTCTCGGAGCTCTTTAATCAGTCCATTCAGTTGTTCATCTTAGTCTGCAGAACAATAGGGGATGGATTGTGTACACCATGAGTGCTCATAGGTAACTTGAGATGTTTTATGGCTAACTACTTTAAACCTCTAATCAATTTTTTGTCCTCTTTATGCTAGGGAATTAGGTCAGAGCAGTTTGTAAATAGAATTGCTTGAAATGGATTGCAAACCTCTTTTATTACAACCATGGTGCAGTTCTAGCTGGCCAGGTCATGCCACCCACCTCTTAGGCAGCTGCCACAGTGACAACCTTCTGCAAAAAAAATGAATGTACCAGCACAAAGTATCTGCAAGGCAGCCACTTAACTTTTACTCACACTTTCAAGTCTACAATAATGCCTAGCTTTTCCTTTGCTACCCCAGATGGTGTACTGTAACCCTTAACCCACATATTGAGTCAGGAGCTTTCTCACTTCTTGTTTCACTCCCCTGCATTATGAATACACTGCTGTCGTGAGCACTGTGATAAATATTATACAGTTATGTGAGAGTGCTCACAATAATTGTAGATGTTTTAGCAATAGGGTCATGGCTGCAGAAGGTGTTCCCATTCACCATTCCTCCAGTATATTGTTTTGCCACTAAGCAGAATGTTTACTGTCTTTCTTACATTTGCGAACACACACACACAATCTATCATATCCTGTAGTCAAAACTCACTGAAACATATATGCTCATGTGTGACAGCATGAAACTGGTTTCTTTTAATGGACTTGAAGAAACACCGATTTCATGCAAGTATCCAAGTTTCACATTGTTCCCTTGAAAAAGAAATCCAGTCAACCCTGCATACCCCCATGTGGAGTGTTGCTCTTTTACAACCCTGTACATTACTTCTGTCACTCTGAGGTAACTGCATTTTGGGGAAAGGTGATGAATTAAAATAAAAACATCACATATTCTGTGGGAATAGTGATACAAAATAAAATACTGATGCATCAAACTTGCACATCAGTATAGTTTGGCTCTCTGATAAGTTTGCAGCTCATTTGTGCTCATCTGAGCAAAACCTCCCAAGTGTGAACAGCATTTGGAAGGAAAAAAATCACAGTACAAAAGCCTTTAATTTTTTTTTTTTTTGGCAGAGAAACAAGTATTCCTGCTCCTTCTGGACCCAAGTATCTCATATGTACCATCTCTGAGGTTACACTAGCCCAAGAAAGGGAAATCCTGTTATACTTGCAGTTCATTCTTGCATGAAAAAGCCATCCCGGCTGAACAGTAGTGTCAGTCACTAATGTTTTGCCTAGAAAACTGGCACTCCTTCAATTTATCACAGGTTGAAAAAAGAGCATGCACATACAAAATCCAGCTTGCTCAAACTAAAAATAAGCACTCTGTCCAAAAGGAAGGACATGACTGGAAACTGCATGCACATGTGTATAATATATATATATATATATATATATATATATATATATATATATATATATATCATGACAGAGATGTATAGATTTATCTTAATACAGTGTAGTTCTCCCCTTTACTTGATATCTGTTTCTTTGGCATTGTCAGGGCTAAGCATTTATTATTTTATTTATTTATTTTACATTTGTTGACCGGGCTAGTCTAGCTGGATACATGTCCATTTTTCCATTTTCAGTAGAGGCCCGGGGAGAAAAGCTCCATGTTGAGTACAACAAGCCATTAACAAATGATATACAAAATAACAATATAGAATAAAAAACACCAAATTAAGTACAATCATGAAAAAGTATACAGAAGAATACAGCAAAATAGAGTCAAGGAAGAAGTATCAATTAGTTGTATACAAAAACAGAGCATAAAAATATATATATATATATATATTTTTTTTAAGTATAAGGCATGGCCAGAGCAATAAACATAGATGAACTATTGATATCTATGTGAAGACTTCAGTAAAAAGTTACATCCTGAGCAGAGTTAGAAGAGAAGGCTAGTTAAAGCAGGAGGTTGTAGGTGAGAGGAAGCAGCAGTTAGTCAGGGATAGAAAAGAAATGTTGAGAAAGAAATATGTCCCTGCCTACTCAGTTTCTTACAACAGTAGTAACCTTGCTACTATGGGTTAAATTGGCAATCATCAATGTTCCTTCTTCAGTGACTGTTTTTGCTAGCCAAGCTAAGCATAGGTTTCTATTGCTGTTATGCTCCTGTGTATTTTTTTCTTTTTGTCAGATAGGGGCTCAGGCATATTTGATTATGCACCCTTGTTTCAGAAAGGCAGAAGCCTGTACAGGTTAAACTTCTTTTGCAGCCGAGTTTCAGACTTGTATCATTCCAATGTATGTTTGACTGCTCTTTGATTTTGGCACTGTGATTCATATACATTATGGCTGGGCTCCATATGATATGTATATACACTGCAATAATGATTGTTGTCAAGCATCGTGGTTATGATAAATATCCTCGCATGGTTATACTGTTTAAGTTAAAATAAATCTGTGACTTTTTCAAGCCAAGCGTTATAATGTACATTAAAATACTATGTAGTAAATAGCGGCTAGCAAAAACAGTCATTGAAGAAGGAACATTGATGATTGCCAATTTAACCCATAGTAGCAAGGTTACTACTGTTGTAAGAAACCGAGTAGGCAGGGCCATATTTCTTAACAGTGAAATGTACTCATCTGTAAGTCACACAGGCGAATGTCTTGACTCTGAAGTGAAGTAATTTTAGCTTGATAATCTCCCCTAAGTCGGTCGAGGTTTAACAAGTTAAAACAGTTCCTGGACAGGCACAGTGGTACTGCAGACAAGATCAAGATATGATGAAAAGCATATTTTCTGCTTTCTTTGATTGTGATACAGTGATTGTGATTTCTTGACTAGCTTGTCACTGTTAGAGCAAGCTGATCAGTGTAAAACATTCAACCTTTAATACCTCATCAGGAAGTAGTTTTGCTCTATAACTGAATACGTTTTTACTACTAAAAAGGATTCTCTGAGCAGCTGAGTTAAATACCTGTATCTTGTCAGTACAACAAGTGTGAAACAATCTCGGACGGACAAAAGTAAAACCATCAGCAGAGACTACTGGAAAGTTTAGGAGTATGTTAGTACAGAGAAGACTGAAAGATTAAAAAAACACTTGTAACAATCTAAACAGAGATGGGCATGTAAAACATTAATAATAGTGACTTGCATTTGTTTCTCAGGGAAGTCCAACTGAGTAGAAGCTGAGAAAAAAGAAAACACTCTTCCTTGTAGACCAGATGGTATAACGTTATAGATGATGTGACAAATTCAGTGCTCAGGTTTATTCTTTCTATTGCCATTATTTAATCCAGGATCTATAGTTGCATTTCATCTAGTAATCTATTTGTTATTTATTTCACTATAAAATTTGTCACTACATCTTGGATACACAAATGTAATTTGCGAAATTGTAAATTTAAAAAAATGTAACATACTTTTCTTATGATGCATTTTGCCAACACATTATTCTGATTGGCTTTCCTAATATCACGTACTCATTCTCACATCCTCTTTTTAAAACTTCTGTCTGTTCCCAACACATTAAACATCATGCTATATAAACTGAATGCTGTGTCATAGTCTGCATATCTGTGAACTTAATATTTCTTCCCAGTCATTGGATGTATAAAATGGTCTTATATAATCAGTCATTACAATTTTTACACAGAAATGCCATAGATTGTATATAATTTACTATTAGGGTTCAAAAATTGCCTGTAACTATAATTACTTCCTTTTTAAAATTAGCCCACATTTTATTTTTAAGAGTAACACTACCAACAATGCATCCTATGCCTAGATCAACTGATAATAATTTGCCAGTTTGTTTAATTATATCATAAAAGACACTTGTATCCCTTGCATAAGTTAGGAAGAATCTACGTTAATCATGTGACCCATTATCAGAAACAGGAATATCCCTGTCTCCGTTAGCTGATCTAAAAATGGCATGGTTGTGACCTCTCATTCATTACTTAACAAGACACTTATTCACATCTTGCTCAGAGTAGCCTCTACAGGCAAAATCTTTTCCTAAATCAGTTAGTC
This sequence comes from Protopterus annectens, assembly GCF_019279795.1. Lineage (NCBI taxonomy): Eukaryota > Metazoa > Chordata > Ceratodontiformes > Protopteridae > Protopterus > Protopterus annectens. Next base: position 1,064,590,416 of record NC_056732.1, read on the forward strand.
TTTCAAATCTGTCTCTTTACAAAAACATCTGTCCCCTCATTACATTTATATTTGTGTATACGTTGGATGCATGCTGTCTGTAGCTAATAAAGTTTTCTTCTTGCATTCCTTTTTACAGACTTGTGTTGTCAAACCACAATCACCTTTTGAGATGGTGACATTTAAAAAAATTAATACTTGAAGCATGAACAACTCTAAAGATAACAAATTACTGGTCCAAGTAATATTCTTTGAAAGAGGATGTACTTCCAATAAAAACATATACTCCCACTCAACTAAGACAAGGTTTCCTAACTGTTGATTTGAGCAGTACCTGTAGCAGCCCCGTTTTGTTCCAATAAAAATAAATTTTCAAACAAAAAAAAAAACGAATTGTGTATAATACACTAGTCTGAGAATTTGTATATTCACTATTTGGAAAAAATGTACTGACAGTTAATCCCATAGTTATTAGGGATCACAGTAAAAAGAAAGTTTATACTGTAACACACAAGTATTCACTTAGCATAGTATTACTATGCCATTGAAGTCAGTATGACAATGTTCGTCTTTCAGCATTCTGGAAATCTTATCCAAGAATGGTCTCAGTTGTTTTTCAACATGCATAGATGGGTGTACAGGTAAGAAACCAGACTCCCGATACTATGGGACTAACAGGAGGATCTGTAATAGACTGTTGTATTTTTGGTAGTCCATATATTACTGGTATTAATGGATCTGAAAAATAAAAATAATCAAGCAGATCAGGAGTCAAAAGCAGATTCATAAATCATACAGTATTGGTTTACCTTTTCAAATAGTGCCAGTAAGTTCATATTTCTTTAATTTCTTGTTTGTACCAACATAATTCAATAAATCCTTTATTTTTTTTTCTGCATAAAAACACTTATCCTTCATGAAAGTTGATCCAAACGCTGCTGCCATAATCTCAGTACAGTCAGTGGATCCAAGTTCATTTAAAGTCTTTTTTTTTTTTTTTTTTTTTTTTTTACTGAATAAATTTTTTATTGATTTCAGAAACAAACATATATATATATATATATATATATATATATATATACAGTAGGTATATCAAAGAAATATTTACATAGTCAAAGCTTAAAGTAGAGAAACAACTTCAAAAACAAACATTACAAAACCAACTATTTACGTAGGATGTCTATACTTAAAAAACTGTTTTCTTGAATGTGTCATTGACTAAGATTATAATTTATTACAGTCTTCTGTTTCCAGCACTTGATTTACTTTCTGCCAAGCAATGCTTAAGGAAGTGTAGGTCATTCTGTTTTTATTTAAAGTCTTTATTTCATGGGGAGTCTCATTGCAAAATAATTTCTTATGCATATCTTTGTAAGAAAGATGTGCGTGTGTGTATCTAGCTATATATATATATATATATATATATATATATATATATATATATATATATATACACGCGCACACACAATTTTTCACATGTCTGCAGAAATGCTTCCAGCAGCGGATATTCTTAGGAACAAATGTACTCTACTACTTGAACACATTTAAAGTGTGATTGTTTTGTATTAACATACATTTTAAAGTAATATTGCAATCTGCCTAAGAAGATTAGTACTAGCCTCTATCACTTCACTTCCTTTATAAGAGATAAACGAAAGCCCTTTACTGAAACACTGAATCTGTTCACTGTTCAAAGTAAGAGGAAAAATGTAAACTGTCCTTTGATTTCTTGACATGCTGTGTGTTTGAACTTGCATCTCCTTTGTCTTCTATTTCTGATTATCATCTCTCTGGTTCTTCCTTGACGCCCTGAACTCTGTCTCAAATGTGGAACTACTAACAGTTTTGGAAGGATGGGAAAATCCTCTGGCACCAAAGAAACCATATTGCCAATGGTGTCAGTGGAGGGTGCTGAATTTGAGAGACTGAGTGATCTGTCATCATGCTTTACATCATTGCCCTTATCAAAAGATAATTTTCTAGGTAGAAACACCTTTTCAGCATAGGCTTAGGGAGAAAAGTTCAAAAACAATTGCAGCCAAACTATATAGAAATACAATCTTTTAAAATTTACAAAACTGGTGCAAATGACTAAAACCTGTCCAATGCATAAATGGATAATAGTCTTGAGGTCTTGTGTGGTGAAAACAGATTTTGAAATACTGTAAAGTATATATCAAAAGTTTCCATAAACCAACACCATGGAAAACAATGACATAATCAGCATTTGACAAAATATACAGCAATGCAACATGCCGTTGTGACATCATCAGATTATAACATAAGAGTTACGGGATATATAAATAAGACAATCCTAGGAAAAATGTAGTACAACTGGGAAACCTCGTATGCAAATATATCTTAAGTATAGAGAACATTGCTTTTGGAAGTCAAAGATTTAACTAAGAGAACTTTAGATTTCTAATGCAACAGCAAGGTGAAAAACCTTGTAGATATAGCTACTTGTCTGCAGAACTGGTTAGTTTTTTGGAAATCAAAAGATTTAACTAAATAGGAGAAATGAAAATAGCCTAATGCTGCAGGAAGGTGAAGAATTTTGCGAGTAAGAAAATGTCTTGGCAGCATATATGCCACATAGCAAAGACGGTGTTGTTTTAATTGATATTTGAACATTGTAGGTTGTCTAATTGTTTCAGTGGGAAAGAAATGAGCCCTGTATCATGGGGGCATTTGATTACTTGGGTATTCTTAGCAATACTGTATGATTTTTTTTTTTTTTTTGTGCAATTATTAGCAATTTGTTCATTTAGCATAGGTGTCTAGATGGAGAGTAGTGATGAAGGATAGCCTTTTAAGTTTGAGCATTTTTCTGGCTGTAAGATTACAGGCTACAAATAGTTGAGTGTAAATAAGGTAGTATGATAGTGCAGTCCAGTTGAGTTGTTTAAGGGTCAAATGATGGGATTTATCTGGCTAGTTGGCAGCAGATTTTGCTATTTTGTCATAGCATTGCCTAAGCTTTGATTTTAAAGTAGGTTGTGGATTTGTGACTTTTGAACGGTCAACGCAAGTGATGAATAGCAGTTTGGTTCATGAGACAGGAATAAGATTGTGTGTAAAATACTAAAAATGTAAGTTATTTGGCATATTCTCTGGCTATATTCCATTTTTACAATAAGTTATGACTCCATCAAAAAGTGCTGAACTGTATAGTGAGTGTTACAGTGAAATGAAAATCTTTTTTTTGTTTGTTTTTTCTTTTTTTTTTTTTGTAGCACCTCGAGAATTTGATACCATTTTTTTCTGACTTGAGACAGAATAGATTTTAGTGGTCTAAAATGATATGTACATTTGTTGTGCAGAAATGTTTTTATACATTTTTGTTGAACTGTATGATTATTCAAGTTCAGACCAATATCCCGTTTTTATCAAATCATAATCAATTGCTACAAGGTTATATGACTTGGATTGAGCTGGACTAAAATAAATGTGTCATCCTTTTTGTTCTAGACATAGGCCATATCACAGCATTGTGGATAATGGTAGAATGTTAAACTCCAAACTCCAGCTTTTGAGTGCACAATCAGATGTGAATAATCTCTCTTATCTCTGCCAGGTTTCATTTCTTTTAAACAAAGCTTAAAATATGCACACTTCTCTTAAAAAGGTCCTCAGGAACTGGACAGCTGCATTTCTCAAGATCCAAGCCATTTTGTTGCACTTTTAAGTTTTATTTCACTTTTATGAGACTCGTAGCAAAGGACAGTTGTCTTTGTTTTGTTCGTGTGAAGCTCATGTGTTCGTACTCATCTGACAGACACAAAATACTCATTCTAGTTATTTAACTTGTGACTTCTGCACATTGCATTAAGAACTTTATAAAAGCACATTGCTGAACTACTTTGTCACATTTACTTATTTTTTTTTTTCTTTCCATTTTTTGAATGCCACACTGATTGTGATTTCAGATTTTAAATTGGCTTCCCTAATTCATGCTTGAGATATGGTCTGGACCACTATGGCATAGAGGGTTTGTGATTGTTCTGTTTTAGGAAATGTCTTTAAACATTTTTTTATCAAGTAATGCATACATGTACAATTTGTTGGTATATTTACATGTCTAAGACCAGTACAGTAATGATCTAAACTTGTGAATCAGACATGAAAACAGGAAAAATCTTACCTGTTGATACTGTCGTCTTAAAAGCAAATTACAAGTTAATCTGTTGATCTAGTTACTCTTCATTGTACATCTATTTTTAGGCACTAATGTAATTGCTTATAAGTATATTTCATGATTAACTGAGATAATTTGGTTCAACAACTTGAGTAGCAGACCACCTGGAAAATGTGCAGAGTTGAAATTTTGTTTGTTCTGGGTTTTTTTTAAATTTTTTCTTTTGACACTTTTGTCAACTGGTTCCTACCACCTTAAGCATTGCTTTACGCAAACTAATTATCAATTTACTATTCTGTTTATGTGCACCAGATTATCAAGGTTTGTCCTCACTCCTGGAAGAAATGAACCCAAGGGTATGTCAGATGATGTCCTTCAAGGATGCATCTGCAGTCCTTACAAATGGGTTGTCCTGTCAAGTCTGGGTCTGGAGCTGCAGTTCTTTCAGTCTTTCTTGCCCGGAAGCAGAAGCTGTTCGGTCAGAACCAGAGATTACTACTACATTGGGGACTCTTTCTTGCCTCAGCCGATGTCAGAAAAAGTGAATAACTGTTTAAATTGTGGGAAACAAATACCTCATAAAGATTTCCACTCTTACTGCTTACCTTGCTTAGGCCCAGACCACGGCGTAGCAGCTTGTCTAGCCTGTGCTTCTTTCAACCGACAAACGCTTAGATGTGTCTGAATTTGCTGAAGAGTTTTTTAATCCGACCACGCAAATTTCTAAAAAACGGCGAAAAGGACCGACACTTCGGTCCGCGGGCCTCATCCAGCTTGGCTGAATCTGCTACTGAAATCCCACCTGCTTCTGCAGGTTCACAGGATTTATCAGACACTATCCCTTTGGATATTTCTAGAGCTGCTAGGCCTCCTGCATCCATGTCGATTAAGGCCTTTGCCAGGGCTAAAGCAGCAAAAACTACCAAAACTGTGCCTGCTAAGACCCCCTCTCACAGGCCCATTTCTAGATCACAAATGCTTAGTCTAGCAGAGGATCTCATTTCTTTGATCCGGGGATCCCAACCACATCCAGACAGGGCCTCTCACCCACCTCCAGAGAAGAGGACTAGAGTAGAGCCCCCTGAGCCAGTTTCTTCAGATGGCTCCTCTGATGAATCAGATAATTCAGACCCTCCAGAGGCCCCTTTTTCTCCTTATGAGGACTCTGATGCAGAAGAATCCATTCCTTCTGCCTCTCCGCCTGATGAATTTTCTTTTGGGGAAACCTTGCATGCTATGAGGGAACAATTTCAATGGCAGGGCCAGGATTTTTCAGACTCTAGGAAAAGGCTTTAGTACCTTTTTACATTTGCCACAGCATAGGCCTTTAGCCATTAATCCAGTACTTACTGTTGTGGATGATGATTTTAATGATGCTTGTACTGCTCCTGATTCTCTTCCTCTGGCCCCTGCTAAGCCCGATAGGTACTACAGGGTTCGGTATCATTTGTATAAGGCCCTTTGCAGATCCCGAAACTATCTCCCAGGGACCCAAGGCTGTAGCAGCTACCTCCCTCTGAAAGGGAATCTAGGGCCTTAGAGAGATGGGGTAAAAAAGTTTACACTTCTGCTACTCTTTCAGCTAGGGCCTTGAACTGTCAATTCCACATGATTCAGCATCAGGAATTTATGTTAGACCAGTTAACTAAAACTGTCCTCGGATGAACCATTAGACAAAAATCTGTACAGGAAATGGTACATAACATTCAGCAGGTCAGTAATCATTCCTTAAAATGCGGCTATGATGCACTGGAGGCTTCCTTTAGATCAGCCATGACTGGCACAGTGATCAGAAGACATGCATGGTTAAAAGAACAGTCCTTACCAGACCATGTTAAATCAAAGCTCCTAGATGCTCCCATGGATAAGCTCAATTTGTTTGGCTCCCCTGCACAGCAGGTGCTGAAGAAGGTGGAAGAAAGCAAAATCTGTCCAGACAGTCAAGGATTTCTTGCAGGTCCAGCCTCCAAGGTTTAGCAGGAACTGGCCTTCCAAGAATTGGTCCTTTCCAGACACCTCCAGAGCTCAGAGGCAGGAATAGATGCTCAAGAGGCAGGGGTCAATCCAGAGGTGCCTACAGGGGCGTCAGTGGCAGGCTAACAACCAGCGAGGTACAGCCACAGATCCAGCCACCACCACCACTTCCACAGGACAATCACAGTGACTTGGCTCTGGCACCGCCTACCAGGGAACAACTAGAGGCATCCTTAGGCGGGAAGCTAGCCTTATTTTCAGTAAACTGGCATTACATCACATGAGACAAATGGATTTTACAGACAATAGACCAAGGTTACAGGTTTCACTTCCATACTCTACCAAGGAAGAGAGGAATGCCAAACCTACCTCCAAATCAGAAGACAGAAGCTCTAGAACAAATAACTCACTTACTAAGGATGAGAGCTGTAGAAAGGGTTCCATCTATGGAACAAGGGCAAGGATTTTACTCCAGACTTTTCCTGGTACCAAGAAAAGAAAACCAATGGAGGCCTATTCTTAAACACGTACCTCATTGTTCCAAAATTCAAAATGCTGACCCTACAGCAGCTTCTTCCCATGCTGGGCAAGGAGTCTTGGCTGGTAACTCTAGATTTCAAGGAGGCATACCTGTTGCAGAAGATACCTCAGATTTCTTGCAGGATCAGAGCATTATCAATTCTCAGCATTGCCCTTTGGCTTATCTACAGAGTATTCACAAAATGCCTGGCATCAGTAATTGCTCATTGCAGGCTTCAGGAATTCAAATTAGCGGACAACAAAACAAATTAACAAAAGATTTGCAAAGGGTCATTCATCTACTACAAGCCCTGGGATACACAGTCAATATAAAAAGTCAAGGCTGATACCATCCCAAAGGATAACCTTCTTGGGTGCAGATCTGGACACATCAAAACAAATGGCATTCCTGACAGTAGAAAACAGGAGCAACTCCTTTCTACTTCATGGCATTAACAAAGCAGAACCAGCTAACAGCAAGAAAAGTCCGAAAGTTACAGTGGTACCTAAGGAATTTATGGTCTCAGCACAAGCACAGCCTAGAAACCCAAATTCCAATAATTCCATGCCTGAAGCAAGAATTCCAATGGTGGGCTCAGGCCTGTCAAACAAACAAGGGACTGCCCTTCCACAGCACTCAACCAAGCCAGACCATCACAACAGGGAGCACACATGCTGGACAAGTGCATACAAGGCTTATGGACTCAAGACCAGCTGCACCTACACATAAATCAAATGCTGGCAGTAAAACTGGCAATTCAGGCATTCAGACCATTTCTTCGACAGGGTCAACTGCTGATGACAACACCACAGTTATGTGGTACATCAACAAGCAGGAGGCACACATTCATACCCTCTATGCGGATGGCAATGGACCTCTGGATTGTGGCACTGAGCTTCAACATTCAGTTACAAGCAATTTTGTGCCAGGAAAAGAAAATATACTAGCAGACATCCTAAGCAGAACTGTCAATGGATGCTGCATCCGGACATCTTCAAAACCATTACAAGGAAATGGGGACTACCAGAAATAGACTTATTTGCATCCCCACACAATCACCAACTGAAAAAATTCTGCACCCACTTGCTTGGAAAGTGGACTCCTATCTTTCAGTTGATTCCCACCTCTTCCTTTGATGCACAAGGTGCTATTGAAGATCAAAGAAGACCGTAGGATCATCCTGATAGCTCCAGACTGGCCAAGGCAACATTGGTACCCATTACTGAGGAGTATGTCTCGGGAACAAATATGGCCTCTGCCCCTAGTTCCCTTGCTGTTAACACAGAACAACTTCAAAACCCTGCATTCAAACCTGAAAACACTGCAGCTGGCTGCCTAGACCAAATAACCCAGATTTATCTCAAAGGGTTAAAGACATTATCTTGGAGGCTCCTCAACAAGAAAAAATTACTCAGCAAAATGGAAAAGGTATCTCATTTGGAGTACTGCAAAAGGAGAAAATGTGTCACTGGTAAACATAGCTAACATCCTGGAATACTTGGCAGAGCTCTTCCACAATGGCCTGTCCTATTCTTCCATTAAGATTCATGCATCAGCCATTTCAGCAGAATACAACTTGAATCCTCCAGTCTTCTCACATCCTCTGCTCAGGCAGTTTCTGAGAGGAATTAAAATGTGAAGCCACCATTGCCAGCATGGGACTTGAACTTTGTGCTAGAAAAATTGACACTACCTCCTTTCAAACCAGCAGCAACAGCAGAATTACAATGGAAAACTGCTTTCCTGCTTGCAATCACTTCAGCAAGAAGGGTGTCTGAGCTACAGGCATTAATGGCAGTACAGCCCTTCCTGATCTTCCATCAAGAGTGTCCATGAGAACTAATCCTACTTTTATGCCAAAGGTGGTCTCAAGGGTATCTTTAAATCAAGCTGTCCACCTACCTACATTCTTCCCCAACCCACAGAACAGGGGAGAAAGACTGTTGCATACCTTGGATGTACATAGACAATTATGTTACTACCTGGACAGGACCAAGAGCAACAGAAAAACTGACCAGCTACTGGTGGCATATGCAACAGGAATGGAAGGAAAAGCAATTTCAAAACAGACAATCTCTAAGTGGATAGGAAATTGCATTAGATTTTGTTACTCCTACCATGGGAAGAAAACTCCAGAAAACATCAGGCCTCACTCTACAAGGGCTACAGCCACTACCACAGCCATTTGCCAAGCATTATAATTTACCTTTATACTCCAGATCCTGAGCAGGTTTTGCCACTGCTGTTTTGCAAGGGATCTTAACTACACCATAATCTTATTTCTCCTCCTCCCCAGTTTGGCTATGGTATTCTAGACTGCAGATGCATCCTTGAAGGACATAGTACAGTTTTGTACCTACCATAAATGTAGATGTCCGATAGGCATGCATCTGCAGTCATTGCCCATCTTGTAGCTAGCTGGGGGAATCCATTATGGTGTATTTGTTTGTATATATATGTACATACATGCTTATTTTTTGTTTGCTCTCTACTATTTGGAACCATTTGCATTTATCCAAATTTAGCCTTCCTAGAGGGCACCTGGCATCTGGGGCAAGAGAACTGCAGCTATGGGACAACCCATTTGTAAGGACTGCAGATGCATGACATCTACATTTATGGTAGGTACAAAACTGTACTTTCTTTGTGTTTCACTGTTGCAGTCATTACATTTGGGTAATCTGCTGGCAGGTTGCCCTCAGTCAGCCTGAATGACAAAGTCTTGGGTCCTGCGTAGGTTGCTGTCTCCTCTTCCATGACTTCAGGTCATCAGGGGTATAAAACATGCAGCCGACGCCATTTTATTCACTCTCTCTTGCCACGCGGTGCCCGAAGCAGAAGCAGTTCCCAAGTGCCGGTCGGCCGATTCCTGAAATTTTCGCATTCTAGTTTCAGAACTGAAGTCTTCAAATTAAAGCTAAGTACCCCGTTGGGGAAACTTTTCTTGCTTCTTACCGATGTCAGTAAAAGTTAATAATTGAATTACTTGTGGGAAAGAAATACCTCATAAGGATTTTCATTTATACTATATTCCTTGCCTAGGCCCAGATCATAATGTGCCTTGCTGTCAGTTTTGTGCTAGATTTAACCAACGCACTATTAAGCATCGGTATAGTTTTGCTTCTAAATATTTTGGATCAAGATTTAATTATCCTGAAATGTCGTCTGTTAGCAATCCGACTACTGGAGTTCACAAAAAAACGCAAAGAAAAAAACAGACAGACCATTGAGGTCCAAAACCGACGAAGCTTCTCCTAAGCCAGTCACCGGTACTCAGGTGCTTTCGCAGCCCCTGATACCCGCTACTTTTAAGTCACAAGCCTCTACCGAGACCCATTCGGAGTCCGGTATGCCATGAGATTCTCAGAGTATTGAACTCACGGATGTCTCTTCCTTGGATGGGTCCGGAGCCGCTGAGCAGGCACCGGATTCTGAGGGTGTTTTCAGGCCTCAACATTTTTATATAAAACTGATGCCAGCCTCAAAAACAAGGTCAAAAGCATCTTTTATGTCTAAAAAACTGACGTATGAGCCATGTGCTCAGGCCTCTATGCCTAAAAACAGATGAGTGAAATGGCTGAGGACTTAATTACCTTGATCAGGGCCCCCCTTGCTAAGAGGCCTAGGCAAGGCACTGATTATGAATCTTCAGATCAGGTTTCCATTTCTTCTGATCAGGAATTTTTCATTCCACCCTATGAGGATTCTGATGCAGAGGAATCCATCCCATTTGCATCTCCTGCTGAGGATTACTCTTTTGGAGAAACTTTGCATAATTTAAGGGAACATTTTCACTGGGAGTCAGGACTTCTCTGAATCAAAAAAGAGGCTTAGGGATTTCATTCTTCTTCCTCAGCATAGGCCTTTGGCTATACCTCTTGTATTAGACATTGTTGATGATGTGTTTTCGGAATCAAGCATGACTCCTGATTCCCTACCTCCGGCTCCTAGTAAACCAAACAGATATTACAGGGTTCCTGACTCCCACAAATTTCTACTCAAAAATTCTGCTGCTGACCCTGAGACTATTTCACAGGGTCCCAAGGGTGTTAAGGCCTCTACAGCCAAAAATCCTACCCCCTCTGATAGAGATTCCAGGGCGCTGGATAGATGGGGAAAGAAAGTTTATACGTCTGCTACCTTGGCAATCAGAGCCTTAAACTGCCAGTTTCATATGCTTAAATATCAACAGCATGTTATGGGTCTACTGAAACAGAAAATGATGTTGATTTCTGATTGTGTGGAAAGTAAAGAGTTACAAGAATTATTGCATTCAGCAGAACAGGTTGGAAAGCATACTTTGCAATTTGGTTTTGATTCCTTGGAGGCCTCTTGCAGGGCCGCAGTTACTGAATCTGTGATTAGAAGGCATGCCTGGCTCAAGGAGCAAAATCTGCCTGATCATGTTAAAGCTAAATTGTTGGATGCCCCCTTGCAGCATGACACTCTGGTAATAAGGCAGAAGAGGTTTTAAAGAAAATGGAAGACAAAGCTAAATGTATGCATACTGTAAAAGATTTCTTGCAAGTGCAGCCACCCAGGTTCAGTAGGCACTGGCTTACTAAACATTGGTCCTTTCCTGTGTCCAACAGAGCCACTCAAGGCAAATCCATGTGCTCAAAAGGGTCCAGATACCAATCACAGGGTTCTTACAGGTCAAAGCAATGGGGTGTCTCCACCTCCAAATCTGGAGGAAACAAAGGACAACCCTACAGTAAGCAGTCTCAATGACTTTCCTCTACCATCACCAAGCACTTATCTTCTGGCAGCCCCCTTGGGGGAAAACTAGCACTTCATGCTCAAAATTGGCAGTTAATTACCCAGGACAAGTGGGTATTGAACATAGTATCCCAGGGGTACAGATTTCATTTCCATATTTTGCCAATTCCAAACGGATGGCCAGATCTGCCTCAAACTCAGTGGGCAGAGACTCAGAAACAAGTTATGTCCCTCATGGATATGAGGGCTATTCAACCAGTACCAGAAAAGGAAAAAGGGCAAGGTTTTTATTAAGACTTTTCCTGGTTCCCAGAAAAGACAAATGTTCTTCATATTTCACTGTTGGTCATTACATTTGGGTAATCCTGCTGGCAGGTTGCCCTCAGTCGGCCTGAATTCCAAAGTCTTGGGTCTTGCATCGGTTGCTGTTGCCCCTTCCCTGACATCAGATAGTCAGGGGTATAAAAGATGCAGCCGATGCCATTTTCTTCAGTCTTTCTTGCCGCGTGGTGCCCGAAGCAGAAGCAGTTCGTAAGTGCCGGTCGGCCAACTCCTGAGATTTTCGTGTTCGTGTTTCAGATCCGAAGTCTTCATTAAAAGCTAAGTACCCCATTGGAAAAACTTTTTTCTTGCTCCAGACCGACGTCAGAAAAAGTTAATAATTGTATTTCTTGTGGGAAGCAAATACCTCATAAGGACTTTCATTCTTACTGTATTCCTTGCCTAGGCCCTGACCACGACGTTTCTAGTTGTCTGTTTTGTGCTAGATTTAACCAATGCACTATTAAGTGTCGGTACGATTTTGCACTAAGCTATTTTGGACGCAGATTTAATTATACAATGTCGTTGGATAGCCATCCGACTACCAGAGTTCACAAAAAGTGCAAAGAAAAAGACAGGCAACCAAGGTCCAAAACCGACGACGAAGCTTCTCCTAAGCCATTCGCCTGTTCAGTGTGGCGCTTTCACAGCCCCTGATGCCCGCTACTTTAGAGTCGCAGGCTGCTACCGACTCCCATGTGGAATTGGTCAGGCCGCTGGAAACTCAAGGTATTGGAGCCTCGGTGACTATTCCCTCAGATGGGTCCGGAGCCACTGAGCAGGCATCGGCTTCTGAGGGTGTATTCAGACCTAAACAATTATACATTAAACTGACTTCAGCTTCAAAGGCAAAGACTAAAGCACCTTTAAAAGCAAAGAAGTTCACCAGCCACATGGACAGGCCTCCATGCCCAAAAAATAGATGCTCAAAATGGACGAAGACTAAATTACCTTGATCAGGGGTTCCCATCCCCCTCCAGATAAGAGGCCTAGGCAAGAGACAGACTATGAATCTTCAGATCAGGTTTCCATTTCCTCTGATTCCTCTTCTGATCAGCAGTATTCTCTTCCCCCCTATGAGGATACTGATGCTGAAGAATGTATTCCTTCAGCTTCTCCTCCTGAGGACTATTCCTTTGGGGAAACCTTGCATACCATGAGGGAGCATTTCCACTTGGAGAGCCAAGATTTTTCAGAATCTAAGAAGAGGCTCATGGGATTTCCTTCTACTACCTCAACACAGGCCTGTAGCTATTCCACCTGTGTTAGACTTTGTAGATGTGTTTTCAGAGTCTAGTCTGACCCCTGACTCCTTACCTCCGGCTCCTGTTAAGCCTGACATACTACAGGGTTCCTGACTCTCATAAGTTCCTTTTCAAAAACCCTGCTGCAGACCAAGAAGCAATTTCTCAGGGTCCCAAAGGGGTTAAGGCTTCCACTGCAAAAAAACCTATCCCCTCTGACAGAGATTCTAGGGCACTGGATAGATGGGGGAAAAAAGATTTACACATCTGCTACCTTGGCTATAAGGGCCTTAAACTGCCAGTTTTATATGCTCAAATATCAGCAATATCTCATGACACTGCTTAAACAGAAAATGTTGGTAAATTCTGAATGTGCAGATAACAAAGAAATGCATGATTTATTGCAAGCAGCTGAACAAGTTGGAAAGCATACTTTGCAATGTGGTTTGGATTCTCTGGAGGCCTCCTGCAGGGCTGCTGTTACGGGTTCTGTAATTAGGAGGCATGCTTGATTAAAAGAACAAAATCTGCCTGATCATGTCAAAGCTAAATTATTAGATGCACCATTACAGCATGATACCTTGTTTGGGGTTAAGGCAGAAGAGGTGTTGAAGAAAATGGAGGACAAAGCTAAATCTATGCAAACGGTCAAAGATTTTTTTACAAGTACAGCCACCTACGTTTAGCAGACACTGGCCTACAATAAATTGGTCCTTTCCAGTGTCAGACAGACCTCAAAGGGGAAGATCCAGATGCCCTAGAGGCAGATCCCAGCCACAAGGTTCGTACAGGTCTAAACAATGGGGTGCTTCTACCTCCAAAAGTGGAGAAGACAAATCACAACCATACAGGAAACAGTCCCAATGACTTCCCCCTGGCTGCACCAAGCACTTATCTACTGGCAGCACCCTTACGGGGAAAAATAGCACTTTATCCTCAAAATTGACTCATTATAACCCAGGACAAACTGGTTCTAGACAGTGTCACAAGGCTACAAGTTTCACTTCCATACCCTGCCAAGGGCAAACGGTTGGCCAAACCTGCCAAAAAATCAATGGGCAGAGGCTCAAAAACAAGTCTCATCCCTCATGGACATGGGGGCTATTCAACAAGTGCCACAGCAAGAGCAGGGACAAGGATTTTACTCAAGACTGTTCTTGGTTCCCAGAAAGGACAAAGCATGGAAACCAATACTGGACCTATCTATTCTAAACACTTCCCTGGATATACCAAAATTCAAGATGTTGACCTTACAGCAGCTTCTGCCCATGCTGGGCAGAAAGGCGGGGCTCGTCACTTTAGACCTAAAAATGGCATACCTGCATGTCCCAATCAGACAGTCATGCAGAAGATACCTCAGATTCAAGGCTGGTTCAAAGCATTACCAATTCTCTGCACTGCCCTTTGGCTTATCTACTGCGCCCAGGGTCTTCACAAAGTGCCTGGCACCAGTAATTGCTTTCTGCAGATAAAGAGGAATACAAATATATCCTTACTTGGACGACTGCCTCATTCAAGCAGAGAACAAGGATATTCTACTACAGCATCTGGCATTTGTGAAAAGACTTTTAACATGCCTAGGGAACACAGTCAACGTAAAGAAATCAAAACTAGTACACTCTCAAGAGATAATATTCCTGGGTGCAAGCTTAAATACAACTGCCCAGATGGCTTATCTCACACCAGACAAAGGCAACTGACTACCTGTTTCAAGTAAATGGCAATAAAGGCCCAGTTATCTGCAAGAAAAATTCTGCAGGCTTTGGGCTTCATGGCATCCTACATCCCACTAATTCCATATGCAAGACTGCATATGAGGAGACTTCAATGGTACCTGAAAAGTGTCTGGACACAACATTGCCACAGCCTGGAAACAATGATTACTCTCATTTCCTGCTTGCAGCAGGAGTTTCGATGGTGGGCAAAGGCTTGTCCCCAAAACAAGGGACAGCCATTCTCACTACCCCCAGCCAGGCAGAACCTAACAACGGATGCATCAGATTATGCCTGAGGGGCTCACATGGCAGGAAGAGGCATTCAGGGCACCTGGACCACAAATCAAATACATCTACATATCAAACAAAATGAGATGCTAGCTGTTCAAAATGCCCTGACAGCCTTCAAGGACCTAATGCATCTGGGACAACTACTGATAAAGACAAGACAATACCACGGTCATGTGGTACATAAGCAGGGGGGCACTCATTCTTACCCCCTTTGCAGAATATCCATGGCTTTATGGGAAACAGCATTGTTTTACCAAGTTCATCTGCAGGCACAATTCCTGCCAGGAAAGGACAATACTCTGGCAGACGAACTAAGCAGAAACCTCATGGATCCCCACGAGTGGCACCTGGATCCACAAGTCTTCAGCATGATAACAAAGAAATGGGGACGCCCGGACATAGATCTGTTTGCTTCCCCTCACAACTTTCAACTAAAAAGATTCTGCACAAGGACTTAACACAGACAAGCATGGAAGGTGGACGCCTTCTCTTTCAACTGGAAAAACCTATCAGTATATGCCTTTCCTCCACTGCCTCTCCTCCCCAAGGTACTCCTAAAGGTGAGACAGGAGAAACCAAAAATGATTCTGATTGACCCAGACTGGCCCCGCCACTACTGGTATCCAATCTTAAGGAACTTGTCTCAATGCCCAGCGTGGACCTTACCTCAAATACCTCACCTACTGTCCCAACAAAACAATCAGATTATGCACAGCCAACTCAGGACTCTAAACCTGGCAGCATGGCGGATAATGTAGCCATACAAAGCACACCTCTCAGTAAAGCTGTGATGGATGTCATTTTGGAAGCCAGAAGGCCTAGTACTAGAAAATCCTATGCTGGAAAATGGAAGAGATTTTGTGCTTGAAACCAAGCTCAAGGAACTGACACAGCTGCACCAAATATTCCTCAGATTTTGCAATACTTAACTGAGATGTTGGACAAAGGCCTATCTTTTTCATCAATTACAATTTATGCATCTGCCATTTTGGCTCATTACAATACAGAGCCACCACTCTTTTCTCATCCTTTATTAAGGCAGTACCTCAGAGGAGCCAAAAATTTAAGACCTCCAAGGAGATCGCCAATGCCTGCAAAGGACCTCAATTATGTCTTGGAAAAACTCACCCTACCTCCTTTTGAGCCAGCTGCTACTGCGGATATAAAGTTTTTATCCTGGAAAACAGCTCTGCTCCTAGCAATAACTTCTGCAAGATGAGTGTCAGAGCTACAGGCTCTCATGGCTGTGGAACCCCTTATCATTTTTCATCCAGACAGGGTCTCTCTGAGGACAAACCCTACATTCATGCCTAAGGTGGTGTCCAGTGTGGCCCTTAACCAAACTATTCATTTGCCAACTTTTTATCCAAATCCACAGAACAAGGGGGAGAAAATTCTGCATTCTTTGGACGTACACAGACAACTTAGATTCTATTTGAACAAAGCTAAAGTTTTCAGAAAGACAGAACAATTACTAGTGGCATATGCTGCAGGATCACAAGGAAAGGCAATCTCCAAGCAGACTATTTCAAAGTGGATAGATCACTGCATTCATTTCTGCTACTCTCAGCATGGCAAACCAGTGCCTAAGGGCATTAGGCCACATTCAACCAGAGCTGCAGCCACCTCTGCAGCCTTTCTCAGGGGAGTACCAACCAAAGAAATTTTAGAGGCTGCTTCTTGGAGTTAAGTGCACACCTTTACAAAGCATTACAATCTGCCACTTGACTCTAAATTCAGAGCAGGCTTTGCCACTGCATTTCTGCAGGGCCTCTTAGCTGCTCCTAATGTTGTTTAGCTCCAGCCCCCCAACCGTAGCTTTGGGACTCTACCCAAATGTAATGACTGCAACAGTGAAACACGAAGAACATAGTACAGTTGTGTATACTTACCATAAATGTAGATGTTCGAGTGTATTCACTGTTGCAGTCCAGGTTACCCACCCGCCATCCCCCTTATTTCTGCTAGAACTTATCTTTACTTCTCTGATCTATACAAACCCATGTGGTGTATTTGCTTGTAGATGAAGGTAAAGTTTATTTTGGTGCATGTATGTTTTATATATATATATATGTAGCCTAACCTTTTGGGGGCACCTGACATCTGGGGCAAGAAAAACTGAAGAAAATGAATTTGGCTGCATCTTTTATACCCCTGACGACCTGACGTCAGGGAATGGGCGACAACAACTGACGCAGGACCCAAGAATTTGGAATTCAGGCCAACTAAGGGCAACCTGCCGGCAGGATTACCCAAATGTAATGACTGCAACAGTGAATACACTCGAACATCTACATTTATGGTAAGTGTACACAACTGTACTTAGTGTCCAATACTGGATTTATCGATTTTGAACACGTTCCTGGACATTCCAAAATTCAAAATGCTGACTTTACAACAGCTCCTGCCTATGCTAGGCAGAAACGCTTGGTTAGTGACTCTAGACTTAAAAGAGGCATACCTGCATATCCCAATAAAGGAATCATGCAGAATATACCTCCACTTCAAGGCAGGTGTTTTGCATTACCAGTTCTCTGCACTGCCCTTTGGCTTATCTACTGCACCCAGGGTCTTTACAAAGTGCCTGGCACCAGTAATTGCATTCTGCAGACAGAGGCATATAAATTTATCCTTATCTGGACGACTGTCTCATTCAAGCAGAGGACAAGGACACTCTTCTTCAACATCTGGTGTTTGTAAAAAGGCTTCTAACATGCCTAGGGTACACAATAAATGAAAAGAAATCCCAACTGGTACCCTCTCAAATAATTACATTCCTGGGTGCAAGCTTGAATACAACTGCCCAGATGGCTTACCTTATGCCAGACAAACAAAGGCAACTGACAATATACTTCAAACAAATGGCAACAAAAACCCAGTTAGCTGCAAGACAAATTCTGCAGGCTTTGGGTTCATGGCATCCTGCATTCTACTAATTCCATATGCAAGACTGCATATGAGGAAACTTCAATGGTACCTAAAAAGTTTATGGAGACAACATTGTCACAGTCTGGAAACAATGATTCCTCTCATTCCGTGCCTATAACAGGAGTTTTTTTGGTGGGCGGAGACATGTCACCAAAACAAGGGATTGTCATTCACTCTACTCCCTGCCACCCAAACCCTAACTACAGACTCATCAGACTATGCTTGGGGGGCCCACCTGGCAGGGAGATGAATTCAGGGCAAATGGAGCCCAAAACAAATGCATCTGCATATCAACCAGAAGAAAATGCTAGCTGTTCAGAATGCTCTGACAGCCTTCAAGGACTTAGTTCATCCAGGACAACTACTGATAAAGACTGACAACACCACGGTTATGTGGTACATAAACAAGCAGGGAGGTACACATTCCTACCCCCTTTGCAGACTAGCCATGGCATTGTGGAACACAGCTTTGACTTACCAAATACATCTTCAAGCTCAGTTCCTGCCAGGAAAGCAAAATACTCTGGCAGACGACCTAAGCAGAAATCTTATGGATCCACACGAATGGAAACTGGATCTACAAATCTTCAGCATGTTAACACGGAAATGGAGGAGCCCAGACATAGATCTATTTACCTCTCCCCAAAATTATCAGCTGGACAAATTCTGCACAAGAATTCATCACAAAAAAGCATGGAAAGTGGATGCCCTATCCTTCAGTTGGAAAAACCTATCAGTCTATGCCTTTCCCCCACTACCTCTTCTCTCCAAGGTCTTACTAAAAGTCAGACAAGAAAAAACAAATATGATCCTAGTTGCTCCGGACTGGCTTCGACAACACTGTTACCCACTTCTAAGGAGTATGTCTCAACTCCCCCCTTGGTACCCGCCTCAGATACCTCATCTACTGTCTCAGCAGAACAATCACATTCTGCACACTCCGCTCCAAACTGTGAACCTTGCAGCATGGCTGATCAACTAATTATTCAAGCAACACCTCTCAGTAAATCTGTGATGGATGTCATTTTGGAAGCCAAAAGGCCTAGTGCTAGAAAATTTTATGCTGATAAATGGAAAAGATTCTGTGCTTGGAACCAAGCACAAGGAACAGACACAGCAAAGCTCAATATTCCTCAGATTTTACAATATTTGACTGAGATGCTTGACAAGAGCCAATCTTTTTCTTCAATAAAAATCCATGCCTCTGCCATCTCGGCTCATTACAACACAGAGCCTCCCCTCTTTTCTCATCCTCTGCTTAAACAGTATCTTAGAGGGGCCGAAAATTTAAGGCCTCCCAGAAGATCACCAACTCTTGCATGGGATCTCAGTTTTGTGCTGGAAAAACTCACCCTGCCTCCTTTTGAACCAGCAGCTACTGCGGATATAAAATTCCTATCTTGGAAAACAGCTTTTTTCTTGGCATTCACTTCAGCAAGAAGGGTTTCAGAACTACAGGCTCTCATGGCTGTGGAGCTTTTATTACAATTTACCTGGACAGGGTGTCCCTCAGGACCAATCCCAGGACCAATCCTTCCTTTATGCCTAAGGTGGTATCCAATGTGGCTCTTAACCAGACAATTCACCTGCCAACATTTTACCCAAATCTGCAAAACAAGGGGGAGCAGATTCTGCATTCATTGGACGTACACAGACAACTAAGATTCTACTTAAACAGGACCAAATCTCTAAGAAAGTCTGAGCAACTACTGGTAGCATTTGCTGCAGGGTCAGAGGGGAAGGCTATTTCAAAGCAGACTATTTCTAAGTGGATAAGCCACTGCATTCGTTTCTGCTACTTGCACCATGGTAAACCTGTGCCCAAGGTGATCAGGTCACATTCCACCAGGGCTGCTTCTACCTCAGCAGCTTTTCTCAGAAGGGTTCCAACCAAAGACATTCTAGAGGCTGCTACTTGGAGCTCTGTTCATAACTTCACATAGCATTATTATTTGCCTCTCTTCTCCAAATCCAGGGCAGGCTTTGCCACTGCAGTTCTGCAGGGCCTTATAGCTGCACCTAATGTTATTTAGTTCCATTCTGCCATCCATAGCTTTGGGATTCTACCCTAATGTAATGACTGCAACAGTGAAACACAAAGAGCATTGTACAGTTGTGTACACTTACCATAAATGTAGATGTTCAAGTGTATTCACTGTTGCAGTCCGGGTTACCCACCTGCCATCCCCCTTTTCTATAACCTTTCTTTCCTTCACTGTATACTAAAGCCTTTGTGGTGTATTTGCTTTTAGATGAAGGTAACGTTTTTGTTAAAAGTGCATTTACATATATTTCTGTTTAGATATCTATATATATATATATATATATCTATATATATCTATATATATATATATATATATATATTTTTTTTTTTTTTTTTTTTTTTTTGTCCCCATTTGGGGGGTGGGGGGGGCACCGGACATCTGGGGCAAGAAAAACTGAATAAAGTGGCGTCGGCTGCATGTTTTATACCCCTGATCACCTGACGACATGGAAGAGGAGACCGTAACCGACGCAGGACCCAAGACTTTGTTATTCAGGCTGACTGAGGGCAACCTGCCAGCACATTACCCAAATGTAATGACTGCAACAGTGAATACACTCGAACATCTACATTTATGGTAAGTGTACACTGTATTTTTGTGGACCAGAAAAGGTGTGTGCGCGTGCGTGCATGTGTGTGTGTGTGTGCGCTTGTTTTTTATATGTGCTTGGTATGCCATCTGGGCAGAGGAAGGATGACAAGGAGACATGGTGGTGGAATGAGGAAGTACAGGAGAGTATACAGAGAAAAAGGTTGGCAAAGAAGAAGTGGGATTGTCAGAGAGATGACGAAAGTAGCCAGGCGTATAAGGAGATGAGGTGCATGGCAGAGAGAGGTGGCGAAGGCTAAGGATAAGGCATATGAAGAGTTGTATGAAAGGTTGGACACTAAGGAGGGAGAAAAGGCCCTGTACAAATTGGCTAGACAGAGGGTCCGAGCTAGGTAAGATGTGCAGCAGGTAAGGGTGATAAAGGATAATGAGGGAAAACATACTCACAAGTGAGGAGAGTGTGTTGAGCAGATGGAAAGAGTACTTTGAGGGGTTGATGAATGAAGAGAATGAGAGGGAGAGAAGGTTGGATGATGTGTGGATAGTGAATCATGAAATGCAATGGACTAGCAAGAAGGAAGTAAGGATAGCTGTGAAGAGGAAGAATGGAAAGGCTGTTGGTCCAGATGACATACCTGTGGAAGCATGGAGGTGTTTAGGTGAAATTGCAGTGGAGTTTCTAATCAGATTGTTGAAAGAAATTTTGGAAAGTGAGAGGATGCCTGAGGAATGGAGAAAAAGTGTTTTGGTACCGATTTTTACAAATAAGGGTGGTGTGCAGGGCTGTAGTAACTACAGAGGGATTAAATTGATCAGTCACAGCATGAAGTTATGGGAAAGAGTAGTGGAAGCTAGGTTAAGAAATGATGTGATGATTAGTGATGAGCAGTATGGTTTCATGCCGGGAAAGAGAACTACAGATGTGATGTTTGCTCTGAGAGTGTTGATGGAGAAGTACAGAGAAGGTCAGAAGGAGTTGCATTGTGTTTTTGTAGACTTAGAGAAAGCATATGACAGGGTGCCTAGAGAGGAGTTGTGGTATTGTATGAGGAAGTCAGGAGTGTCAGAGAAGAATGTAAGAGTGGTACAGGATATGTACGAGGGTAGTGTGACAGCGGTGAGGTCTGCAGTGGGAGTGACGGATGCGTTTAAGGTGGAGGTGGGATTACATCAAGGATCAGCTCTGAGCTCTTATTTGCAATGATGATGGACAGGTTGACAGACGAGATCAGACAGGAGTCCCCGTGGACTATGATGTTTGCAGATGACATTGTGATCTGTAGGGAGAGTAGGGAACAGGTGGAGGAGACCCTGGAGAGATAGAAATATGCTCTAAAGCGAAGAGGAATGAAGGTCAGCAGGACTAAGACAGAATATATGTGTGTGAATGAGAGGGAGGATAGAGGAATGGTGAGGATGCAAGGAGTAGAGGTGGCAAAGGTGGATGAGTTTAAATATTTGAGATCAGTAGTTCAGTGTAATGGTGAGTGTGGAAGATAGGTGAAGAAGAGAGTACAGGCAGGATGGAGTGGGTGGAGAAGAGTGTCAGGAGTCATTTGTGACGCACGAGAACCAGTAAGAGTGAAAGGGAAGGTCTACAAGAGGGTAGTGTGACCAGCTATGTTATATGGGTTGGAGACAGTGGCATTGACAAAAAGGCAGGAGGTAGAGCTGGATGTGGTAGAGTTAAAGATGTTAAGATTTGCACTGGGTGTGACGAGGGTGGACAGGATTAGGGCTGTTTGTCGCCTTACAGTTAGACGTTGCCCGTTCGATTCTCAGAGCGTCTTCTGTGTGGCTACATGCATGCCTGGGAATTCCTTTGTTGAACGTTGTGTGTTAGGCCCGGCAAGCCAGCACGTAAAACTCTACTGCCAATCATTTGCAGACTGGAGTTCCGCTGTAGCGACCCCTAACCGGGAAAAGCCAAAAGACGCAAACTAACATATTAGAGGGTCAGCACAGGTTGGAAGGTTTGGAGACAAAGCCAGAGAGGCAAGATTATGTTGGTTTGGACATGTGCTGAGGAGGGATGCTGAGTATATTGGGGAAAATATGCTAAGGATGAAGCTACCAGGTAACAGGAAAAGAGGAAGGCCTAAGATAAGGTTTATGGATGTGGTGAGAGAGGACATGCTGGTGGTTTAGTGTGGCAGAGCAAGATGCAGTAGACAGGAAGAAGTGGAAACAGATAATCCGCTGTGGCATCCCCTAATGGGAACAGCCGAAAGAAGAAGAAAATGATATTTATATATATATAGAGAGAGAGAGAGAGAGTACAGATAAATAACTGATGCTGTCACCAGGCCATTGAACATAAAGCAGAAAGTACAGTTGTGTCCACTTACCATGAATGTAGATGTTCGAGTGTTTTCACTGTTGCAGTCATCACATTGGGTTATCTGCCTGCAGGTAACCCTCAGCCGGCCTGAATATCAGTCTCTTCAAATTTCTGCGTCGGATGCTGTTGCTTCTTCCATGACGTCAGGTTGTCAGGGGTATAAAACATGCAGCCGAAAACCATTACATCAGTTTTTCTTGCCCCAGATGTCAGGTGCCTCCACAATAGGAAGCAACTATATGGTATGGAACACCCCCAGCAAAAAGCAAATACACATGATATAATATATGCCAGACAAGAAGGAAAGGTAGAGGCAAGAGAAGTCAGGGGACTGGAGGGTAGCTAACCAGGACTGCAAAAGTGAATACACTCGAACATCTACATTTCTGGTAAGTGTACACAACTGTACTATGTTCTTCATGTTTCACTGTTGCAGTCATCACATTTGGGTTGATTCCCCAAGCTAAGGAAGGGTGGATGCAGTTAGAGCATTGGGGCTAGTAATCAGGCCCTGTAAGACTTGCTGTGGCAAATCCAGCTCTGGATTTAGAAAAGATAGGCAGGTGGTAATGCTTGGTGAAAGTATGTACCGAGCTCCAGGTAGCAGCTTCCAGGATGTCCCTGGTAGGGACTCGTCTGAGAAATGCTGTAGAGGTAGATGCAGCCCTGGTAGAATGTGATCTTATCCCCTGTGAGGTAGGTTTTCCATGGTGCTTGTAGCAGAAATGATTGCAATGGGCTATCCATTTGGAAATGGTTTGCTTTGAAATGGCCTTCCCCTCTGCCCCTGCAGCAAAGCTAACTAGCAGCTTGTCAGATTTTTTGGGGGGCTTAGTTCTGTCCAAATAGAATCTAAGCTGTCTGTGCACATCCAGAGAATGCAGTATCCTTTCCCCCTTGTTTTGAGGATTAGGGAAAAAAGTAGGCAAATGAATGGACTGGTTTAGAGCCACACTAGACACCACCTTGGGCATAAAGGATGGATTAGTCCTGAGGGAAACCCTGTCCGCATGGAAGATAATGAAGGGTTCCACTGCCATGAGGGCCTGCAGTTCAGACACTCTTCTTGCTGAAGTGATGGCTAGAAGTAAGGCTGTTTTCCGAGAAAGGAATTTCAACTCTGCTGTAGCAGCTGGTTCAAAGGGGGGGGGGGGGTTTCCAATACAAAGTTAAGGTCCCAGGCTGGAGTGGGAGCTCTCCTGGGGGACCTTGCATTTTTGGCCCCATCTAAGGAATTGTCTTAGCAGAGGATGAGAGAAGAGGGGTGGCTCAGTATTATAATGTGCTGAAATAGCAGAGGCATGAATCTTAATTGAAAAGAACGATAGGCCGTTGTGTAGCATTTCTGTTAAATAATCTAGAATATGAGGTAAGCTGGGCACCGTTGTGCCCATCCCCTGAGCCTGGCTCCAGGAACAGTATCTTTTCCACTTTTTTGAATAGGATTTTCTAGTAGTAGGCCTCCTTCCCTCAAGAATGACATCCAGCACCTGCTTACTGAGGGTTGCTAGAGGTGAGCTCAGGAAATTAGCCAGCATACAAGGTTCAGGGTTTGAAGCTGAGGGTGCAGAATCTGGCCAGCCTGCTGGGACAGCAGACAAGGGAGCCCGCAGGATTTTTTGCAGGGGGGGTGCAAACCCAGAGCCCCACCCACATAGCTCTCCCCGCCCCCTGCCAACACAGCCCCGCCCACATCCACCCACCCCCAAGCCCTGCCCACACAGCCATTCCAGTGTCCCATTACTTGGCTATTTCTCCCCATTTGCCATAGACACTGTTCAAATCTCTGTGTGCATACTGTTTTATGCTTTAGTTCTACAATGATTACAGGCAGTTGGATTTAATTTACAACTTTTATTTCAAACATTGTAGCCCAAACACTGAGACATTTACTAAACCTAAACAAAGCAATAGTCTTACAATGAAAACAGACTTGGCATTAAAGCTTCTCTACTTTTGAAACTCACATTCAATGAAACAGCATTGAAACCCACATTCAAAGAAAATGCATCTGGCCAGTGGCAGGTTATTTATCTTTGAACTGTTTTCAAGCAATAGGCTCCTTGCACACTGTTAGGGCCATGCAAAAGATTTGATTTACCTGATTGTATTAATTATAATATATAATATATAATTGAATTATATCCCTTGTATTATACAGCAACACTTGTTTGAGTGTCTCTGCGAGTAAAAGTAATCTGAATAATTCCACATTAAAGATATCTGAAACTAATGAAGATGTTGTTGCTAGAAAACTGTATATTTCAGTGTTTCATCTACAAATTCAGTGCCTGCTTCCGTCAAAGAATAAATTGCCTATGTTAAATTAAAAAATAGTAAGCTGGTATATTGCAATAGAAAATGGATGGCAAGCTGAAAAACAGGTTCATAGTTATTAGGCATCTCATCCAAAGGAGGACATCCTCAGGACTGCAACATACAGATGTACATGCTGTAGGAATAGAACCTCAAGCCTCTCCATTAAGATGCAAGTATTCTACTTGTGGTGCTACTAACATAGCTTTAAAACTTTATACCACAATAGAGATACCATTTGCTAAACAAAACAGTTGCACATTATAAATAGACTTTGCATGAGCAGCAGTAAACTTCGCTTCCCTTAAAACTCAGTTCCTTGAAAATGCACTTAATTCCACCTGTTAACTCTAACTTGGACATTTCGCTTTCTCTCTCACAAACATACCACAACCCTCAAGGCCTCAACCTTAGTGCAAGAAATCTGGACAAAGCCTAAAATAAATAGGGACAGATTATAAATATGGCTCTCATAAACTTAGAAAATTGCAAGAGTAACAGGATTTGTGTTAGTATGCATTTTTCTAAATATGACATCTAAAACTGAAATGTCTCATTATTTAGCAACTTCAATCCTTTTTAGGAGGAATATGGGGCAAAAATCTGGACATTCTGCAAAAACCTGGACAGCTGAGGAGTATGCTACCTCCCTCTTATACACACACACACCAAATAATTCTGGTCAGACTTGAATTAGTTCTGGGAAGGTTGCAAAGAACAGCACCGTGCTTGATCTGAAGTGGGTGAAATCCTGGTAGCCAGTGATAACTGATCTGCAGCTCAGCAATGTGGAGCATTAAAGCATTTTTAGCAGAGCATTGTTTCATCACTACCTATTGTGTTTGCACATAAGCTGTAGCTATTTCAAACATTTGCCTTTTTTGATTACTACAGAGTACATTTACCCACCCGAGCTATTGTGTTTTGACTTCAGTGTGGAGCTTACCTAGTTGTTGCAGGGCTTGGCTTTTAAGTAAGGTAGCAATGCTTATTTACAATATACCATTAAAGCCACCCAACTACAAGTGTACTAACACACAGACACTGTTATAAGACACTGGTCTCCAATAAAACGTAATGAGCTTCTGAAAATACTGTAATCCTGTCCTTTTATTACAAATACTGTCATATGCATTTCAATACCCAAGGCTTATACATTATCTAGTTATGTAAATATTCTCTGCATGGCAACAACGAAAAGGCTTTCAATGCTGGTAATTCTTTAACAATATGCTTACTAAAGCTTACTTGCATCTTACAATCTCCGACAAGCTTACCTGATGTTCATTAAACCATGGCTACTTAAACAGTGCAACAGGGCACTGTGACAGCATGCAGTTCCTGAATAATAAGAAGCATAAATCAACAGTATAAAAATCTTATAGAAAACCAGAACATTCTGCAAAATCAAGGACAGATGAAAAGCCACGGTCGTATTTGTGATCTACCTTGGATGGGGGAATACTCTGCACACTTAAACTCCTTGCCTTCCTTGGACACATCCAGAGCCACTATAATGGGGGGTGGGGTGCAATAAGTATGTCATAATTTGAAATGGCTCTGGCTGACAGTGATGGCTCTGACACTCATACCTCTCAACTTCAGAGCAAGAAATCTGGGCAAAGCCATACATAGAACTAGAAGTGGGACACAGGCCCAAAAATAAGGCCAATTTTTAAATATTGCTCTTATTAACTTAGATAATAGAACAGTAGTAGATCTTGCATTAGTACGAATTTTCTGAAGGGTATAAAATCTGAAACTCAAATGTCTGCCATTATTTTCTAACTTCAATCTCTAATGACTTGCCACTAATTTGCCAGAAAACCACAATTTTATGAAAAACAGACCAAAATGTGATGCAAAAATACCTGTCAAAAAAGGGACACCTTTTTAATATTAACATTGTTAACTTGAGCAGCTAACAAAATAAGAGCATCTACATGCATTTCTGAAATAAAAGTAATCTATAACTCTGATCATTATAGTTATATATAATTGTAAACCCTCCACATTTTCTTCCAAAATTGCCATTTTGGAGGAGGGATTATTAGGGGAGAGCAACATTTTGAGCCAAAATTGGGGACAATTGAGAGGTTTGGATATTCCTAATCTACAAAGTGATTTGCACGTATCTCTCAACCTCTTAATGCAGGAAATCTGGACAAGGCCCAAATATATTGGGGGGAACACACAAACACTACTAAAAAATGCTCTTGTATAAACTTGACAGTCTTGCATTAGCATGCATTTTTCTGAAGGTTATGACATCTGAAACTCAATGTCTGTCATTTAGTGACTTAATTCCTAAATGATTTGCTAGAAAACCACAAATTTTATGAGGAACAAACCAAAAATAAGAAGCAAATATCTATTCATTCTGCAAAGATATGGACAACTGAGAGGTATAGTTCAACCGGGGCTGTCTGAGTTTGCTACCCCCCTCACAAAATCATGGTCAAATGGAGCCCCCCCCCCCTGCAGCCATTCCAATGTCCCATTCCTTGGTTATTTTGCCCCATTTACCATAAACACTAATTACTTCTGCGATGATTTAGGATTTCATTTGAAAGTTTTATTTTGCATTTTACAGCACAAACCCTAATACATATCTGTTAAACAAAGCAATGCAGTCTCACAATGAAAATAGACTAACATTAAAACTTCTCTGCCCTTGAAACTCACATGCATTGAAACTGCATTGAAACCCACATTCAAAGAAAATACATTTTGCCAGTGGCAGATAAATAAACTCTGGGCTGTCTTCAAAATCATTGGCCCCTCGAACATAACATACACATGCTCTTTGATACACCTTCCTGACTGTATTACATTATATTCCTTGTACAATATAGTACAGTTGTTAGAGGGCATTTTAAATTTGTTTTGAACATTTTTCCAGTAAACAATGAAACAAAATGCATACACCAATGACAAAACTGCCCAATTCAGAACATTTCCATCATAAAAAGTCTACTCAACCTTCTATAGTCCACCAGTATCAGTAAAAAATATGCACAATCTCTGAAGTAGTAAAATCCACATTAAAGAAATTTGTAACTAACAAAGAGGTTGCTGCTAGCAAACACTTTATATGTCATTGTTTAATCTACAAATAAAGTGCCTGATACCCTTGAAGAATAAATTGCCTTTGTTGCATGCAATAAAAAAATGATAAGCTAGTAATATCCCAATAGGGAATGGATAGCAAACTGATAACAGGTTTATAGTTACTAGGCATCTTTGCCAAAATAACTGCAGCATCCACCCCCTTTACAACACAGTACAGTATCAGCAATGCATCTACCTATTGTGGGAGTAGAACCCACAGCCTTCAGCATCAAAAGCAAGTACACTATCCTGTTGTGCTATTAAAAGTGCGAGCAGACTAAACATAAGCAGCACTAAACTTTTGCTCCCCTGCAGCTCTCAGCTCCTTGTAAAATCTACTCGACACTCAGCTGTATCTTTGAACATTGCAGCACAAGAAATCTGGAAAAAGCCAAAATTTATTGGGGGCAAAAGGCCAAAAACCAGGGACACTTTTTAAACATTGCTTGTATAATGTTGGAAAGTTGCTAGAATAAAATGCTGCGTTACCACCATACATTTCACTGCCACGTCTTGAACCCAGGGGACCCTGTGCAAAACAGTCAGAGCAACATACCACTACGCCAAATCAGCTGTTTTGTGAAAGAGGAAGACTGAAACTTAAATGGCTATCATTTAGTGAATTCAGTTCTCACCATAGCACGGCTGTCAACCTCTTAGCACAAAATACCTGAACAAAGCTAATAATGGGTGAATACAACCCCCAAACATTCAGTGAATTCAGTTCTCATCATAGCTCTCAACCTCTTAGCAAAAAACACCCAGACAAAGCCAGTAATGGGGGAATATAGCCCCCAAACATATTCAGTGAATTCAGTTCTTACCATAGCTCTCAACCTTAGCACAAAACCTGGATGAAGCCAATAAATACCTGAATAAAGCCAATACTGGGTAAATACAGCCCCCAAACATATTCAGTGAATTCAGTTCTTACCATAGCTCTCAACCTTAGCACAAAACCTGGATGAAGCCAATAATGGGGGGAATACAGTCCCAAAGACAGGGATACATTTCAAATATCCATCTTGTACACTTAGAAGAAAATTGCTAAAATAAAAGCTTTTGTTACCATGCACTTTCTGAAGAATATGTAGTCTGATATTGAAATGAGTGTCCATTTTTTTAACATTTGTTAACCAGGAAAGTCTGACTTGGAAAAAAAGCTAATTTTTAGCAGAGGCCCAGGGAGAAACACTCCAGACAGCCTAGAATCAAACCAGAGAACATGTAGCTGTCAGGCAACAAGGACACATACAGAAACCACAGATTTTATGAGGAACAGAAAAAGTATGAGGGAAAAACCTGCAACATTTTTACAAATGGTGGTGGGTAGGGAATTCAGGCTCTTGCCACTTGGGCCCAAGGTAATAGGGTTCAAGCCTTATTCTCTACCCACCACCATGTAACACCTGGGGCATTTTACACACACACACACACACACACACACACACACACACACACACACACACACACACACACACTACTCACTCTGAAAGTGTCCCATCTTCCATCCGTTTCCTCCCGCTTGCAAATCCGTCCATTTCAGTTCCCGCTCGAATCCTCCCGCTTGCGAAACCATCCGTGTGAGTTCCCACTCGCAAACTTGTAAATATGAGCGAGAGCGATGATGTCAGCAATGATGAGACCAATTTGCCTGCGACTGGACTGTCAGCATGGACTTCTTCTTAAAGAACGCACTAAAAAAACAAAAAAAAACTTTTTTTTTTAAATTACAGCATTAACTAGTCAGCCGATTCCAGGGGGGTGCAAGTGCAACCCCTTGCACCTGCCTGCGGACGTCCTTGACAGCAGAGAAGGGGTCTGAGGCAGGTGCCATGGTTGCAGCACCGTCAGACTGCGCAAAAGGGGGTACCAGTGCTGGTGTGGCCAGTCTGGGGCAATCAGTATTGTCCTTGGCTTGTCCTGTTTGATCTTTAGTAGAACCTTCGAGAGGAGAGCCAGAGGGGGAAAGGCATAAATTGAGAGGCTTTCCCAGATAAAGGACTAGGGCATCAACTTTCCAAGCTTGACTGTGGGGAGTTCTGGTGCAGAATTTGCTCAAACTGGTGGTTCTGAGGGGAGGCAAACAGGTCTACCTCTGGTGTCCCCCATTTATCCTCAAGAGCTTGAATATTTTGGGTTCTAGTTTCCATTTGTGTGGGTCCATGAGATTTCTGCTTAAGTTGTCTACCAGTGAATTTAGTTTGCCTGGCAGGAATTGAGCTTGCAGGTTCACGTGGTAGCTCAAGGCTGTGTTCCACAGAGCCATGGCTAGTCTGCACAGTGGGTAGGAATGGGTTCCCCCCTGCTTGTTTATGTACCACATAACTGTGGTGTTGTCTGTCTTTACAATAGTTGTCCTGGAAGAATAAGATCTTTGAAGGCTGTCAGAGCATTCTGTACAGCTAACATTTCTTTTTGATTGATATGCAGGTGCATCTGTTTTGGGTTTCATTTGCTCTGAGTGCACTGCCCTGCCATGTGGGAACTCCATGCATAGTCTGATGTGTCTGTTGTTAGGGTTTGGGTGGCAGGGGGTAGAGTGAAAGGGAGTCCCTTGTGGTAGCAAGCCTCTGCCCACCAAAGGAACTCTGCACTTAAAAGGAATGATAGGAACCATTGTTTCCAGGTCTTGAGAATGTTGACACCATAGACTTTTTAGATACCATTGAAGTTTCCTCGTATGCAGTATGGAATTAACAGAATGCAAGAGGCTATGAACACCAGGGCTTGCAGGATTTTTCCTTGCAGATAGCTGGGTTTTTGTGGCCAGTAGGTTGTCAAATAAACTTGTTTCTCTGGAGTGAGGAATGCAATCTGGGAAGTTGTGTTCAGGATTGCTCCCAGGAATACAATCCATTGGCAGGGTACTAGGTGTGATTTCTTCTTGTTGATGGTGTACCCCAGTGAGGTTAGAAGTCTCTTTACAAATGCCAGGTGTTGTAATAGCAAGTCCTGACTTTCTGCCTGAATCAGGCAGTCATCCTAGTATGGGTAAATCTAAATATCTCTCTGCCAGCAAAATGCAATGGCTGGAGCTAGGTACTTTGGCTTATCTACTGCGCCCAGGGTATTCACAAACGGAAGTGCAGAGAATTGATAGTGCATGGAGCCCACCCTGAAACATAGGTATTGTCTGCAGGATTCCCTTATTGGGATGTGCAGGTAAGCTTCTTTTAAGTCTAGGGTTGCCAGCCAGGCATCCTTGGCTAGCATAGGAAGAAGCTGTTGCAGTGTAAGCATTTTGAATTTTGGGACCACCAGAAAGGTGTTGAGAATTGACAGATCCAGGATAGGGCACCAAGAGCTCTTTTTTCTGGGCACCAGGAACAGTCTGGAGTAGAAACCCTGTCCCCTTTGTTCTGCTGGGACAGGTTGAACAGCCCTGATACTGAGGAGAGAGAGAGAACTTGTTTTTGGGCCTCCACCCACTGATTTGGGGAGAGGTCTGGCCATTCACTTGGAGTTGGGAGTGAGTGGAAGTGGAATCTGTATCCTAGGGAAACTGTTTGAAACCCATTTTTCCTGGATAATGAGTTCCCAGGTTTTTGCATGCAGGGCGAGCTTTCCTCCTAAGGGAGCAAGTAGTTGAGCAGGGCTTGGAAGAGTTAAGGATAAGTCATTGTGCCGTTTTTCCATAGGGGTGGCTTACTACTCTCTGCTTTGGAAGTGGGAGCCCCCCACTGCTTAGATCTGTGCATAGCCTGAGACTGAAGTCTTGGTGGTCTGCTGCTTCTGGGTTTGGACTGAGAAGGCCTGGAAGGGACTGGAAAGGATCAGTTCTTTGAAGGCCAATGCCTACCAAATCTAGGAGGCTGTACTTGTAAGAAATCTTTAACAGTTTGCATAGATTTAGCTTTTTCCTCCATCCTTTTGAGGACGACACTTGCTTTGCTGCCAAAAAGACAGTCTTGGTTTAAGGGTGCATCCAGTAATTTAGCTTTAACATGATCTAGCAAGTTTTGTTCCTTAAGCCAAGCATGCCTTCTAAGTACAGACCCAGTGACAGCAGCCCTGCAAGATGCTTCTAAAGCATCAAAATCACATTGCAAGATATGTTTACCAGCTTGTTCAGCAGAATGCATTAACTCTTGCAAATTTTTGTGTTCAGCACAGTCAGGAATCAACATCACTTTCTGTTTAAGTAGTCCCATAATACACTGCTGATACCTTAACATATGAAACTGGCAATTTACAGCCCTAATGGCCAAACAGCAGAAGTGTATACCTTCTTACCCCATCTGTCTAAAGCTCTAGAGTCTGTATCAGAAGGGGTAGGATTTTTGGCAGTAGTAGCCTTAATGCCTTTTGGTCCTTGGGAAATGGTGTC
The DNA here is from genome assembly GCF_019279795.1 of Protopterus annectens. Classification (NCBI taxonomy): domain Eukaryota; kingdom Metazoa; phylum Chordata; order Ceratodontiformes; family Protopteridae; genus Protopterus; species Protopterus annectens. The sequence goes on from NC_056732.1 coordinate 1,064,622,937, forward strand.
TGGATCCGCAGTAGGATTCTTGGAGAGGAATTTGTGAGAGTCAGGTACTCTGTAGTACCTCTCAGGTTTCCTGGGAGCTGGAGGCAAAGTGTCTGGGGTAAGGCTGGATTCCAAGAAAACATAATCTTCAATCTCCAGAACAGGAGGGATAGCTAGAGGCCTGTGTTGAGGCAGGAGTAAAAATTCCCGAAGTCTCTTTTTGGACTCTGAATAGTCCTGGCTTTCCCAGCGGAAATGCTCCCTAAGGGTATGCAAGGTTTCACCAAAAGAAAAATATTCTGGAGGGGAAGCAGAGGGAATGGAATCCTCTGCATCAGAATCCTCATAAGTAGATAGGGCAAATCCTGGTAGTCAGAAGGAACATAGAGATCTGATTCCTGATCAGAAGAATCTGAAAGAAAATCAGTTCTAGGTGTCTTAGAGGGGGAAGGCTGGCTTCCCCTAATTAAGGTATTAGGTCTTCAACCATTCTAATCATTTGTTTTTGAGGCATATGGGCCTGAGAATGCAGTTTGGTCTGTTTTCCTGGCGTAGTGCGAGGAATTCAGTATTTCTAGCTTGAAACAATGTTGTCGGTTTAATATGAAAGTCGGTAGGCCTGAATTTACACCCTCAGAAGTCTTTGCCTGCACAGTGGCTCTGGACCCATCCAAGGTAGAGACATCCGCAGGTTCCATAGTTGAAGAAGCATCTCAAGGCATACTGGACTCCGAATGGGTCTCAGTAGAGGCCTGCGAATCTGTAGTAGTGGGTGTCGGGGGCTGCGAAAGCACCTCACTGAGTACCGGCGGACTGGCAACTAGCTTATCGGAAGCATCATCGGCAGTTTTGGACCTATGCGATCTGTCTCTGTCTTTGTCCTTATGATTTTTCGCAAGATCGGTAGTTGGATGGCTTAACGAAGCCATTTCGGAGTACGGAGATTGAGAACAGAAGTATTTAGCTACAAAAATAGCCTGACGAATAGTTCAGGCATTGAACAAGGCACAAAACCGACAGGGAGGGATGTCGTTGTCTGGGCCTAAACAGGTGACGCAGTAAGAATGAAAATCTCTATGAGGTATTTGCTTTCCATAGACAAGACAATTGTTCATTTTTTTTTTACATCGATTAGAACAAGAAAAACAGATCCCCAACAGGATACTTATCTTTTTGAGGACTTCAGGTCTGAAACTCGAAAACAAAAATTTCAGGAGTCTTGCGAACTGCTTCTGTTTTGGGCACCATACAGCAAGAAAGACTGATGTAATGGCATCGGCTGCATGTTTTATACCCCTGACGACCTGACTTCATGGAAGAAATGACAGTATCCGATGCAGAAATCCGAAGACTCTGGTATTCAGGCTGGCTGAGGGCTACCTGCAGGCACATAACCCGAATGTGATGATTGCAACAGTGAAACACAAAGAACATCTTTTAATAAAATAACACAATTAAAAACATGTGATGAGCACTTTTGGGGTACACCAAACCCTTCCTCAGATCTGACGTTACCACATAAGATCATGGTTAAATACTTAAAACACATCCAATCAGATAACTACTTAGGGGAACTGCCCTCTAAAAAAAAAAAAAAAAAAATTATAGTTTTTTTTATACAGCTGGTTTTAAAGGCAAATTCACATTTAGTTCTGGTGATATGTAAACTTGTAATTCGACAGTCCACTTCATCTCATTCTGCTCTGTTCTCAGAGTAATGTCACCACCTCTGACATTCTCTTTAGTGACTTGTAATGCCATAAAAGAGAACCAATGTTAACTGTTATCATTAATATGTCTAACCAGTGAATTTTTTCAAGGCTTGAAGTCTAATATAACTAATATGCTTTGAGATACGTTCCTTGAATGCTCTATCCATCTTTCCAGTATAACTTAATCTGAAAATGTAATGTCTACTATGTAATGTGGAGCTTTACCAATTTACCAGTTCATGTCTCTGATTTTATAATTTATCTACACGCTCTATATTAACTGTATTTTGCTTATCTTATGTATCTGCATCCTGAATTGTAACTTTAATCTGAAAATATAATGTTTACTATGTAATGTGGGAGCTTTTCTCCCTGGGCCTTCACCGAAAACGGGCTCCTGAGCCCAGTGGACTCCCCGGTCATCAAACTGAAATAAATAAAACGAACATAAATGGCAAGAGGCGGTATAAACTTAAATGTTTAGTTCTGCAGTCTGCATATGTGTGACATTTATATTTCTTGCCTATATGAGGATGTATAAACTAATTTTGTGATGAGAAATATTTACAGCAGGTACAGTACCTGCACGGGAATGTACCAATTCTGTTAGATTTTGGGAGTTCCAACTTGTTATGGCAGTAACTTAGCAATTGTCTCAAGTTCTTATTTCTTTTGTAGACAAAATAGGGAGCATCTCCAACTAGATCTTTTAAAACTGGGTCCAAAGTTGGAATTCTCCTCCGGAGGGAGCAAGTAGTTGAGCAGGGCTTGGAAGAGTTAAGGATAAGTCATTGTGCCGTTTTTCCATAGGGGTGGCTTACTACTCTCTGCTTTGGAAGTGGGAGCCCCCCACTGCTTAGATCTGTGCATAGCCTGAGACTGAAGTCTTGGTGGTCTACTGCTTCTGGGTTTGGACTGAGAAGGCATGGAAGGGACTGGAAAGGATCAGTTCTTTGAAGGCCAATGCCTACCGAATCTAGGAGGCTGTACTTGTAAGAAATCTTTAACAGTTTGCATAGATTTAGCTTTTTCCTCCATCCTTTTGAGGACGACACTTGCTTTGCTGCCAAAAAGACAGTCTTGGTTTAAGGGTGCATCCAGTAATTTAGCTTTAACATGATCTAGCAAGTTTTGTTCCTTAAGCCAAGCATGCCTTCTAAGTACAGACCCAGTGACAGCAGCCCTGCAAGATGCTTCTAAAGTATCAAAACCACATTGCAAGATATGTTTACCAACTTGTTCAGCAGAATGCATTAACTCTTGCAAATTTTTGTGTTCAACACAGTCAGGAATCAACATCACTTTCTGTTTAAGTAGTCCCATAATACACTGCTGATACCTTAACATATGAAACTGGCAATTTACAGCCCTAATGGCCAAACAGCAGAAGTGTATACCTTCTTACCCCATCTGTCTAAAGCTCTAGAGTCTGTATCAGAAGGGGTAGGATTTTTGGCAGTAGTAGCCTTAATGCCTTTTGGTCCTTGGGAAATGGTGTCTGGATCCGCAGTAGGATTCTTGGAGAGGAATTTGTGAGAGTCAGGTACTCTGTAGTACCTCTCAGGTTTCCTGGGAGCTGGAGGCAAAGTGTCTGGGGTAAGGCTGGATTCCAAGAAAACATAATCTTCAATCTCCAGAACAGGAGGGATAGCTAGAGGCCTGTGTTGAGGCAGGAGTAAAAATTCCCGAAGTCTCTTTTTGGACTCTGAATAGTCCTGGCTTTCCCAGCGGAAATGCTCCCTAAGGGTATGCAAGGTTTCACCAAAAGAAAAATATTCTGGAGGGGAAGCAGAGGGAATGGAATCCTCTGCATCAGAATCCTCATAAGTAGATAGGGCAAATCCTGGTAGTCAGAAGGAACATAGAGATCTGATTCCTGATCAGAAGAATCTGAAAGAAAATCAGTTCTAGGTGTCTTAGAGGGGGAAGGCTGGCTTCCCCTAATTAAGGTATTAGGTCTTCAACCATTCTAATCATTTGTTTTTGAGGCATATGGGCCTGAGAATGCGGTTTGGTCTGTTTTCCTGGCGTAGTGCGAGGAATTCAGTATTTCTAGCTTGAAACAAAGTCGTCTGTTTAATATGAAAGTCGGTAGGCCTGAATTACACCCTCAGAAGTCTTTGCCTGCACAGTGGCTCTGGACCCATCCAAGGTAGAGACATCCACAGGTTCCATAGTCAAAGAAGCATCTCAAGGCATACTGGACTCCGAATGGGTCTCAGTAGAGGCCTGCAAATTTGTAGTAGTGGGTGTCAGGGGCTGCGAAAGCACCTCACTGAGTACCGGCGGACTGGCAACTAGCTTATCGGAAGCATCGTCGGCAGTTTTGGACCTATGCGATCTGTCTCTGTCCTTATGATTTTTCGGAAGATCGGTAGTTGGATGGCTTAACGAAGCCATTTCGGAGTACGGAGATTGAGAACAGAAGTATTTAGCTACAAAAATAGCCTGACGAATAGTTCAGGCATTGAACAAGGCACAAAACCGACAGGGAGGGATGTCGTTGTCTGGGCCTAAACAGGTGACACAGTAAGAATGAAAATCTCTATGAGGTATTTGCTTTCCATAGACAAGACAATTGTTCATTTTTTTTTACATCGATTAGAACAAGAAAAACAGATCCCCAACAGGGTACTTATCTTTTTGAGGACTTCAGGTCTGAAACTCGAAAACAAAAATTTCAGGAGTCTGCTGACTGGCACTTGCGAACTGCTTCTGTTTTGGGCACCATACAGCAAGAAAGACTGATGTAATGGCGTTGGATGCATGTTTTATAACCCTGACAACCTGACTTCATGGAAGAAGTGACAGTATCCGATGCAGAAATCCGAAGACTCTGGTATTCAGGCCGGCTGAGGGCTACCTGCAGGCAGATAACCCGAATGTGATGATTGCAACAGTGAAACACAAAGAACATCTTTTAATAAAATAACACAATTAAAAACATGTGACGAGCACTTTTGGGGTACACCAAACCCTTCCTCAGATCTGCCGTTACCACATAAGATCATGGTTAAATACTTAAAACACATCCAATCAGATAACTACTTAGGGGAACTGCCCTCTAAAAAAAAAAAAAAAAAAAAAAAATTATAGTTTTTTTATACAGCTAGTTTTAAAGGCAAATTTGCATTTAGTGATGGTGATATGTAAACTTGTAATTTGGCAGTCCACTTCATCTCATTCTGCTCTGTTCTCAGAGTAATGTCACCACCTCTGACATTCTCTTTAGTGACTTGTAATGCCATAAAAGAGAACCAATGTTAACTGTTATCATTAATATGTCTAACCAGTGAATTTTTTCAAGGCTTGAAGTCTAATATAACTAATATGCTTTGAGATACGTTCCTTGAATGCTCTATCCATCTTTCCAGTATAACTTAATCTGAAAATGTAATGTCTACTATGTAATGTGGAGCTTTACCAATTTACCAGTTCATGTCTCTGATTTTATAATTTATCTACACGCTCTATATTAACTGTATTTTGCTTATCTTATGTATCTGCATCCTGAATTGTAACTTTAATCTGAAAATATAATGTTTACTATGTAATGTTGGAGCTTTTCTCCCTGGGCCTTCACCGAAAACGGGCTCCTGAGCCCAGTGGACTCCCCGGTCATCAAACTGAAATAAATAAAACGAACATAAATGGCAAGAGGCGGTATAAACTTAAATGTTTAGTTCTGCAGTCTGCATATGTGTGACATTTATATTTCTTGCCTATATGAGGATGTATAAACTAATTTTGTGATGAGATATATTTACAGCAGGTACAGTACCTGCACAGGAATGTACCAATTCTGTTAGATTTTGGGAGTTCCAACTTGTTATGGCAGTAACTTAGCAATTGTCTCAAGTTCTTATTTCTTTTGTAGACAAAATAGGGAGCATCTCCAACTAGATCTTTTAAAACTGGGTCCAAAGTTGGAATTCTCCTGTTCGCTTTTATAATATCACAAATATATATTTATATATCATATAACCCGTTAAGTCAGAGTAATGTCATATAGTAACTAAGGATTTTTTTTTCATACCTTGCTTTGCATTAGATCTGCCAACAAATGTAGATATCAGTGGGCATTTCTGTGAGCAGTTATGTGACAAGATGTCCCAAACACTTGCTTTGTGATCTTCAGTGTCATGGCTTGCTTTAGCACAGAAATCAAACTTCTTTGCTTTTCTTTAGAGTAGTCTGTGGTTGCTGATTCTTAAATCCTATACCTTCTATTTCTTTTTTGTAAATGGTAGTACATGGAGCAAGTAAAGCTCTGCACACTATAAAAGAAGTTATGATCCAGTCACTGGAACTGTTTATGTATACGCTCGCAACACGGTTGTCAAGATTCAACTTCCCAGTTTTGCTCTTGAGGTAAATATTGTAGCATCTGTGTCTCAAGCATATAACAAGTTGGTTATGATCAAAGACCCAGTCATGTTGTGTTGGAAAGCATTCTGATTGTATGAATCAAAACAGTTATGGTTATTACATTAATTTTTTTTTGTAAGAAAAATAGGCAATTGCTCATTTAGAGACTGTAATGGTTCTAATCATAAAGAAGCCAGCAAGTGAAGCAAAAAGTTGTATGTGCAAGTTAGAAATATATTTGTACTTATAGAACTAAACTAAACTTAATCCTAGCTTGAACTGTACTTAAAATGCTGTTTTCTACAGAAATTTGTACAGTTTTATGTATGAAATTGCTGTTGCAGTATCCGCCCAACTTGACTGTTTTTTCTTTTTTTATCAGTACGTATATTAAAGTTCCACGTAAAGTCAGCATTAATAAAGACAAGGTAAGTGTTGTCTATTTGGTGTCTGTGTGCTTGCATTTGCATCTGTGTTAAACAATGTTACATTATGCATGTAAAAATGTTGGAATGGCATATGAAGTCTTCAAGGCTTTATGTATCCTTGGTTGTCTAATTCCTCGCTGACTTTAACACTTTGTGGTAGTATTTCACTGGTCAGTTAAGAGTCTGAGAGTGACAGCAGTTTGTGGAAGAGTCTGAGAGTGACAGCAGTTTGTAGAAGCTGTTATTCTGGCAGTTTTGAAGGTTGCTTGTATCCCTTGTTTGCATTCTAGCAACTTGGGGCTTTTATGGCCCAAAATCTATCCCTCTTGGTGACATGAGCATCTAAGTAATTGCAGGGACTGCCCTAACCCTTCTGCTTCATGCATCCATAGTCTTTTACATATGGAGGCAAACACTATTGTCACCAGTTTAGGCAGCCACTACCTACTTTCTGATTACAGTGTCTAACTGCTTCACACAAAATATCACTTGTCTTTCTTAGAGAGTCAGCAAGTTGGCTAAGAGCTATCTTCTCTCTCCCTCACAGGACAGACACACCCATACTCCCCTTGCAGCTCCATTATATGCCCAATCTGCTAATTGAACTTGGGCCATGTACATTGTATTCAAGGCTTTAGTCATCCACATTACAGACCTGGCTGCTAATATACAAGGCTTTAAAACAAACATAATTTTACATGTGAAAGTGAGGACATTAATTTGGGCTTCAGCAAAGAATTTTTCTCTGAACTGAATTAAATTGTTAATTATGTCTCTTAGATGTTCTTGGATGCATACCTTAATTGCCCTAATGATGCAACCAGTGTAATATAAGAGGAGTCCACCCTTTCAGTATCTCAGGTTGAAGTATTCAACTTATAAATGACACCATTAATAGTAGTATATGGGGAATAATATCATCAACTTCAGGCATCTCCTCTCTCATATCTCAGATAGTCGGCCGACCGGCACTTGCAAAATGCTTCTGCTTCAGGCACCACGTGGCAAGAAAGACTAAAGAAAAAGGTGTTCTTCGTGTTTCACTGTTGCAGTCAATACATTTGGGTAATCTGCTGGCAGGTTGCTCTCAGTCGGCCTGAATTCCAAAGTCTTGGGTCCTGCGTCGGTTGCTGTCTTCTCTTCCATGACATCAGGTCGTCAGGGGTATAAAACATGCATCCGACACCTTTTTCTTTAGTCTTTCTTGCCACGTGGTGCCTGAAGCAGAAGCATTTTGCAAGTGCCGGTCGGCCGACTACTGAAATATTCGAGTTTGAGTTTCAGAACCGAAGTCTTCACTAAAGCTAAGTACCCCGTTGGGGAAAATTTTTTCTTGCTTTTTACCGATGTCAGAAAAAGTTAATAATTGTATTACCTGTGGGAAGCAAATACCTCATAAGGATTTTCATTTATACTGTATTCCTTGCCTAGGCCCTGATCACAACATGCCTGGCTGTCAGTTTTGTGCTAGATTTAACCAACGCATTATTAAGTGTCTGTATATTTTTGCATCTAAGTATTTTGGAAACAGATTTAACTACCCAGAAATGTCTTCGAATAGCAATCCGACTACTGGAGTACATAAAAAACGCAAAGAAAAAGACAGAGAAAGGCAGTCGAGATCCAAAACCGATGACGAAGATTCTCCTAAGCCAGTCGCAGGTTCGCCAGTACTCAGTGAGGCGCTTTTGCAGCCCCTGATACCTGCTACCTTCGAGTCGCAGGCCTCTACCGACACCCATGTGGAGTCCGGCATGCCACAAGATACTCAAGGTATTGGACTGATGGATGTATCTCCCTCGGATGGGTCCTGAGCCGCTGAGCAGGCACCGGCTTCTGAGGGTGTATTCAGACCTCAACATTTTTATATCAAACCAACGAAAGCTGCAAAACCTAAGGCAAAGACACTTTCTAAAACTAAAAAACCGACTCCTGAGCCACGTGCACAGGCCTCTATGGCTAAAAAAACAGATGATCAAAATGGCTGAAGACCTTATTACCTTCATCAGGGGTACCCATCCCCCTCCAGGTAAGAGGCCTAGGCAAGACACTGACTATGAATCTTCAGATCAGGTTTCTATTTTTTCTGATTCCTCTTCTGATCAGGAATTATCTTTACCTCCCTATGAGGATTCTGATGCTGAGGAGTCTTTTCCATCTGCATCGTCTCCTGAGGATTATTCATTTGGAGAAACCTTGCATACTTTGAGGGAGCATTTTCACTGGGAGAGTCAAGACTTCTCAGAATCAAAAAAGAGGCTCAGGAATTTCCTTCTCCCTCAGCTCAAGCCTTTAGCCATTCCCCCTGTTTTAGACATTGTGGATGATGTGTTCGAAGTCAAGCTTGACCCCTGACTCATTACCTCCGGCTCCCAGTAAGCCTGACAGGTACTACAGGGTCCCTGACTCTCATAAATTTTTATTTAGAAACCCTGCTGCTGATCCTGAAACTATTTCACAGGGTCCAAAGGGAGTTAAGGTCTCAACAGCAAAAAACCCTACCCCCTCTGACAGAGATTCAAGGGCACTGGACAGATGGGGAAAAAAGGTTTATACATCTGCAACCTTGGCAATCAGGGCTTTAAACTGTCAGTTTCATATGCTTAAGTACCAACAACATGTTATGGGATTGCTGAAACAGAAAATGATGATGTTTTCAGAATGTGCAGAAAATAAGGAATTGCAGGAATTATTGCATGCAGCTGACCAAGTTGGAAAGCATACTTTGCATTGTGGTTTTGATTCTTTCGAGGCCTCCTGCAGGGCTGCAGTTACTGCATCTGTGATTAGGAGCCATGCCTGGTTAAAGGAACCATATTTTCCTATTCAAAGCAATCGACCAAGTGACTATGGACCCTAGGGGTGGTCCTTCTAACTGGTTACTTGAAGAACGTCAGTTAGCTTGGCAGATAAGGCTTAATGCCTTTTCAAGCCCTGGTCTGAATGATTCCTGTAACATCTCTTGTCTTTTAAAGCTCAAAGGTCTGGTTAGGTAGACCTAGGAGAGAAGTATGCCATTCATGTACGAATAATTGAGAGCACAGTCTCGTTTAGTCAGTTATTATTGAAAGTTATGTTAGGTTTATTATTATTTTTTATTGTGTTATGTGGTGGTGCTGTGGTAGCGTTGTCGCCTCACAGTAAGACGCTGTCCGGTTCGATTCTCAGAGAGTCTTCTGCGTGGTGACATGCGTGAATGGGCATACCTTCGTTGAAGGTTGTGCGTCAGGCCTGGCAAGCTGGTACGTAAAAATCAACTGCCAATCATTAGCGGACCGGAGTTCCGCTGTGGCGACCCCTAACCGGGAAAAGCCGAAAGACACAAACAAATTGTGTTATGATAAGTTTATATTAGTAGTTATTATTTTTGAACTGTTGTATATCCAATTTGGTCTAATCTTTCACAATTGAGAGGTTTGCATAGTTTAGTGATGCATTACTTGTTGACGTTTTCCCACTTAGCAACAGTATAATATGAATATAAGGCAAGTGGACTTTCCTTCACTGCCTTAGCTGCAATAATGATAGGAATTCCTTTATTTACAACTACTTTAGTTGTGTTTTATTTGAAAACGTTTTATATTTACGCTGGTGATATGAGTTTATGTGCTGTTTTTGTATTATTTTATTAGCGATCCAATTACCTATTGGTCATGGTTTTTTAATGGTGAATTGATCAGCTGATCATTGTTCATGTGATTTCTTACTATTTAAACTTGTAAGGAGTTTGTTTTATGTAATCTGATGAAGTTGCCGTATTCACGACAACGAAAAGCACTTTATTTATATTAAAACAGTGTACTTTTTTCGTGTCTCGCTTTTTGTTGGAAATTCATTTTTTGTTATTTTTTATGCCTGGTTAAAGGAACAAAATTTGCCTGATCATGTTAAAGCTAAATTGTTAGATGCACCTTTACAGCATGATTCTCTGTTTGGTGTTAAGGCAGAAGAGGTTTTAAAGAAAATGGAAGACAAAACTAAGTCTATGCAAACTGTTAAAGATTTCTTACAAGTGCAGACACCTAGATTCAGTAGACACTGGCCTACAAAAAATTGGTACTTTCCTGTGTCAGACAGAGCTCAAAGGGGCAAATCCAGACGCCCTAAGGGTTCCAGGTACCAGGCTCAAGACTCATACAGGTCAAAGCAATGGGGCGCATCCACCTCCAAATCTGGAGGAGATAAAGTGCAAACCTACAGATAGCAATCCTAATGACTTCCCTCTGCCTACACCAAGCACTTATCTTTTGGCAGCACCCATAGGGGGAAAATTAGCACTTTTTGCTCAAAATTGGCAGTTACTAACCCAGGACAAGTGGGTACTAGACATCGTATCACAGGGATACAGATTCCATTTCCACACTCTGTCAATGACAAATGGTTGGCCAGATCTGCCAAAAAAAATGGGCAGAGGCACAGAAACAGGTTATGTCCCTCATGGATATGGGGGCCATTCAGACAGTACCAGAACAGGAAAAAGGACAAGGTTTTTACTCAAGACTGTTCTTGGTACCCAGAAAAGACTAGGCCTGGTGGCCAATACTGGATTTATCAATTTTGAACACATACCTGGACATTCCAAAATTCAAAATGCTCACCTTGCAACAGCTTCTGCCCATGCTGGACAAGAATGCTTGGGTGGTGACTTTAGACCTAAAAGAAGCATACCTGCATGTCCCAATAAGACAGTCGTGCAGAAGATACCTCAGATTCAAGGCTGGCTTAATGCATTACCAATTCTCTGCACTGCCTTTTGGCTTATCTACTGTGCCCAGGGTCTTTACAAAGTGCCTGGCACCAGTAATTGCATTTTGTTGACAAAGAAGTATTCAAATATATCCTTACTTGGACGACTGCCTCATTCAAGCAGAGAACAAGGACACTCTTCTATGGCACCTGGTGTATGTTAAAAGGCTTCTAACATGCCTAGGGTACACAATAAATGAAAAGAAATCACAGCTGGTACCCTCTCAAAATATAACATTCCTGGGTGCAAGCTTGAATACAACTGCCCAGATGGCTTACCTCATGCCAGACAAACAAAGACAACTGACTACTTACTTCAAACTGATGGCAACAAAACCACAAACTTCTGCAAGACAAATTCTGCAGGCTCTAGGCTTCATGGCATCCTGCCTCCTACTAATTCCATATGCAAGACTGCATATGAGGAAACTTCAATGGTACCTAAAAAGTTTATGGAGTCAACATTCACACAGTCTGGAAACAATGATTCCTCTCATCCCCTGCCTGCGACAGGAGTTTCTATGGTGGGGAAAGGCCTGTCACCAAAACATGGGACGGCCCTTCACTCTACCCCCTGCCAGCCATACTTTAACAACAGACGCATAAGATTATGCCTGGGGGGCCCACATGGCAGGAAGATGCATTCAGGGCATATGGGCACCAAATCAAATGCATCTACATATCAACCAGAAAGAGATGCTAGCTGTTCAAAATGCCCTAACAGCCTTCAAGGACTTACTTCATCCAGGACAACTACTGATAAAGACGGACAACACCACAGTCATGTGGTATATAAACAAGCAAGGGGGCACACACTCATACCCCCTTTGCAGATTAGTCATGGCACTGTGGGACACAGCTTTGACCTACCAAATAAATCTTCTAGCTCAATTCCTGCCAGGAAAACAAAACACTCTGGCAGATGATTTAAGCAGAAACCTTATGAATCTTCATGAGTGGAAACTAAATCCACAAGTCTTCAGCATGATGGCAGAGAAATGGGGGAGCCCAGACATAGACCAATTTGCCTCTCCTCAAAATTATCAACTGAAAAGATTCTGCACAAAGACTTATCACAGACAAGCATGGAAAGTGGACGCCCTATCCTTCAGTTGGAAAAACCTATCAGTTTACACCTTTCCTTCTCTGCCTCTGCTACCCAAGGTCCTCCTAAAAGTCAGATAAGAGAAGCCAAAGATGATATTAATTGCCCCGGACTGGCCTCGCCAATACTGGTACCCAATCCTAAGGAACTTGTCTCAATACCCAGCTTGGACCTTGCCTCAAAAACTACAACTGCTGTCCAAGCAAAACAATCAGATCCTGCACAATCAACTACAAACTCTGAACCTGGCAGCATGGCTAATCCTGTAATCATACAAACATCTCTCAGTAAAGCTGTGACGGATGTCATTCTGGAAGCCAGAAGGCCTAGTACTAGAAAATCTTATGCTGATGAATGGAAGAGATTCTGTGCTTGGAATCAAGCACAAGGAACTGATACAGCAGAACCGCATATTCCTCAGATATTACAATACTTAACTGAGATGCTGGACAAGGGCCTATCTTTCTCATCCATGCCTCTGCCATTTCGGCTCATTACAATACAGAGCCCCCAATCTTTTCTCATCCTTTACTAAAGCAATATCTTAGAGGAGCCAAAAATTTAAGGCCTCCTAGAAGATCACCATTACCTGCATGGGACCTCAATTATGTGTTGGAAAAGCTCACCCTGCCTCCATTTGAACCAGCTGCTACCGCGGATATAAAGTTCTTATCATGGAAGGCAATTCTGCTACTAGCAATTACTTCAGCAAGAAGAGTTTCAGAGCTACAGGCCCTCATGGCTGTAGAGCCTTTTATCATATTTTACCCAGACAGGGTGTGTTTGAGGACAAATCCTACTTTTATACCTAAGGTCGTTTCCAGTGTGGCTCTAAACCAAACAATTCATCTGCCAACTTTTTATCCAAATCCACAGAACAAAGGGGAGAGAATTCTACATTCCTTGGGCGTACACAGACAGCTAAGATTCTACTTGAGCAGGACTAAAGCTCTAAGAAAAACCAAGCGATTACTAGTGTTATATGCTGCAGGATCAGAAGGAAAGGCTATTTCAAAGCAGACAATTTCAAAGTGGATAAGCCACTGCATCCGATGTTCATCGTGCATACAGCTGCAGTAACAAAGTCTTGGTTGGTAAAGTACCAACAGTTCCTGTTATCACAATTAAAAACCGAAAAATGGAAGACACTGGCAATCAGACAGTGCACAACAGTAGACAGCTGAAAACCCATCTGTGATTACTGCAGCTGTATTAGCACTCGAACATCTACATTTATGGTAGGTACAAAACTGTACTTTTCTGCTACTTACACCATGACAAACCTGTGCCCAAAGGCATTAGGTCTCACTCCAACAGGGCTGCAGCTACTTCAGCAGCCTTTCTCAGAGGAGTACCAACCAAGGACATTCAAGAGGCTGCTACTTGGAGTTCTGGTCACACCTTTACAAAGCATTACCATTTGCCGCTCTACTCTAAGTCCAGGGCAGGCTTTGCCACTGCAATGCTTCAGGGCCTTATAGCCACCCCTAATGCTGTTTAGCTCCAGCCTCCCAACCATAGCTTTGGGATTCTTCCCAAATGTAATGACTGCAACAGTGAAACACGAAGAACATAGTACAGTTGTGTACACTTACCATAAATGTAGATGTTCGAGTGTATTCACTGTTGCAGTCCAGGTTACCCTCCTGCCATCCCCCTGTCATTCTACAGTTTATCTTTCCTTCTGTATCTTCTACAACCTATGTGGTGTATTTGCTTGTAGATGAAGGTAAAGTTTATATTGATGCATGTGTATATATATATATATATATATATATATATATATATATATATATATATATATATATATATATATATATATATATATTTAGAACATTGCTACCTTTTTGGGGGCACCTGACATCGGGGGCAAGAGAAATTAAAGAAAATGGCGTCGGCTGCATGTTTTATACCCCTGACGACCTGGCGACATGGAAGAGAAGACGGCAACCGTCTCAGGACCCAAGACTTTGGAATTCAGGCCGACTGAGGGCTACTGCAAGCAGATTACCTCAAATGTAATGACTGCAACAGTGAATACATGCGAACATCTACATTTATAGTAAGTGTACACAACTGTACTTTTTTCATTCGCCACCTCTACACTGTACTCCCCAAACTAACCTATTACTGTCTGTTCACTCCAGTATACTATACTTCTCACTTTTTCTCTCCTCATCCCATTTCTTATCTACTGTAATCTCAACCTCTACTTAGTCTGAATATATTTCTGCTTGTATTGTTGCTTTGTCTCCCATTCTTGTAGAAATTAGTTCTTTTTAGCTATAATCCCTGAACTACCTTTACATTAATGGTTATAATAACCAGCTGGATGTAATGTGACAAACCGAATGTGTGTTAAAATATATTACTTTATTGTTTAATATGATTAATGTATGTTAAAATTATATTTTTATGCATTGTATGTGCATACAGAGCTTTTCTCCCCGGTCCTTCGCTGAAGAAGGGACTTCTTTTCCCATTTAAACTTTCCTGGTACACAGAGGCTGTAAATAGTACAATGTTGGCATTGTGACATACAGTAGTGATTAGAAATGCCTTTCAGCTTGCACTTTGAGACACATAACTGTGTTTAAAAAGTCGCAGTACTACAGCCATTATAGTATGAAACTGCGAAACTAGAAAAAATGCGTAACTTCAGAAATAGTTACTGAGAAGGAGACTCCAGTATTTTCAAAAAACTTTCAAGGTCTTAGGGTTCTTAATATTAGAGAGAAAAGTGAACCAAATTTATTTTTTCCACTGGTTTGTGTAAGTGGGAAACTCAACTCTCATTCATCAGTGTTTGCCATGGTACACTTAATGCTCATTCATGTAATATTGTAAGATGAGTTGCTGGTAACTTTTGTATTTTAACCGGACCATTACATTTTCAGTAAGGTTATACACATCTGTGTTTACCTATACAGTTTTGTTGTAGTTAAACCTGTGGTTGTTTTAAACCAACTTGTTTCAGTCAAAGAACTGTCATTCTGTCTTTGAAGTATTGTAATTTTATTTTCTGGTATACTACTTTGGAAGTTTTTGTTAACTAAAACAGCAGTTTAATAACTCTATAGTGTAATTACACGAGAGGTGTGTTTCTTTCTATTCCACTAACTGCATCTTATTTTGGCAAGCCTCTCCTCCAGATCAAGAGCTCCAGAAACTCTAGAAAATTACAAGTTTCCTTACTTCCTTGCATTAAATGTAATGTAAATGGTTTATCTCCCAGGCCCCTGCATACACTTATCAAGGGTGCCAGAATTTGTCAGATTTTGGATGTATGGCTAGGCTTAAAAAGGCCCTTGTGGTCATTAGCCTAGTAAACACCTATGAACCTATAAATGAATAGAACTGTTGTCCGTACTTAAGAATTTAGACTTACATTAGTCATTAAGTTAATCATGGATTAGTAAGTTGTTTGCATGCATTGCCTTTGAAAGTACATGATTAGTCAGATGTAATAGACTTTTTTAAGAACATTCAAGGGGTAGTGGCATTTAGTAACATTTTGCTGAATGTAGGTTATTCAGCTATGAATAAAGCTACGAATACCTTTTTTATAATTATCTGCCCTTGTAGAGAGTGCTTGACAGATTTTATTTGGTTATATTGTGTGGAATTCTAACTCTGTTGCACCTCTTTTGGTTATATTGTGTGGAATTCTAACTCTGCTGCACTTTTTTGGGTAATCTGCTTTCATTTATGTTGTGGCAGAGGCAAATTTGTCAAACAAAATTAGTACATACTTAATTTTAAAGCTTCAGACAGATCTTTACAACTAAAGTTTGCATTGGTATTAAACAGTCTAAATAAAACACATTAATTGAAGTGAAGTTTTTAGTTTAAAGTTAAAATCCAGAGGTCATTGTTGCTTTAAATTAGGCTCTGTCTGACCTTATATTTAATCTCTGTTGTTCCTGTCACACAACTGGATGTTTTCATTCTTGTGGAGGGTGTTTGGTTTCCATTTATATAAGCATACCATACCATGTGAGCTGTACTATTTTAATGGTGCATACCAATTTCTAGCCCTAAATCTTAACCCCCTTATTCCCCCTTAACCCAATTTATTCGAAGGATTTTATTAAATTAAATTAAGGGGTGGATGGATGGAAATGATTTGATAGCCTCAGCCTTCCATTCTAATTTTGGGAAGTTCATGTTTGACATTCGCAATACTAATTTAGTGTTCTGTAAATTATGTACACTTTGTGAGTCACCCTTCGTGTTGTTGTCTGAATGTTTATTTGGAGGGTTTGGTATATTACTTCTAGTTTGTTAGCAAAATTGTTCAGTATTACAAATAGCAGTTCTGTTTCCCATAACAATGCTGAACTATTTCAACTGGTGTGTTTTGTTCAGGGAACAAATTTCATCTTAGATTTGCTCATTTGCTAGTAAGCAGAGTATCAGAAATGACAGTAGAAATGCATTGAAATAGTCAAGACTTTGTGTATGCGTTTTATTTTTATTGGTACACTATGCATGGATTAGCTTTTGGCCTGTATTTTGTATTCTGGATGTCCTTTGATTACTACAAATACTTTTTATTTGAAATCATAGTGAAGAAGTGGCTGAGGTTGAGAGATATCTAGCTTGAAATGTGAAGCAGAAGATTGTATATAAAAAAATTTTGATATTTTGAAAAGGCTGTAATAACTTGAAGAGGAAACAATTAAACCCAGCAATATGGTTGATCTTCGTGTTTCACTGTTCCAGTCATCACATTTGGGTTATCTGCTTGCAGGTAGTTCTCAGTCAGCCTGATTATCAAAGTCTTGGGTCCTGCGTTGGTTGCTGTCTCATCTTCCATGACATCAGGTAGTCAGGGGTATAAAGCATGCAGCCGACGCCATTACATCAGTTTTTCTTGTCATACAGTGCCCGAAGCAGAAGCAGTTTGCAAGTGCTGGTCGGCCGACTCCTGAAATTATTGTTTTCGAGTTACAGATCCGAAATCTTCAACTAAGCTAAGTACCCCGTCGGGGAACCTTTTTCTTGCTCTAAACCAATGTCAGTAAAAGTTAACAATTGTATTTCTTGTGGAAAGCAAATACCTCATAAAGATTTTCATTCGTACTGCATTCCTTGCCTAGGCCCAGACCACGATGTACCTCGCTGTCGGTTTTGTGCCTTATTCAAACCTTGTACTATTCGTTGTCTGTTCATTTTTGCATCTAAAACTTTTGGTACTCTGTTCAATTCTCCAGAAATGGCTTCAATAAGCCACCCGACTACCGACATTCCGAAAAAAACGCAAAGATAAAGACAGAGACAGACCGCATAGGTCCAAAGCTGCCGACGACACTTCTCCTAAGCTAGTCGCCAGTTCGACTTTGCTCAATGAGGCACTTTTTCAGCCTCTGATACCCACTACTTCAGATTCGCAGGCCTCTACTGAG
Source organism: Protopterus annectens (assembly GCF_019279795.1). Taxonomy (NCBI): domain Eukaryota; kingdom Metazoa; phylum Chordata; order Ceratodontiformes; family Protopteridae; genus Protopterus; species Protopterus annectens. Next base: position 1,064,640,683 of record NC_056732.1, read on the forward strand.
ATCCATTCAGAGTCCGGTATGCCACGAGATGCTTTTTCGACTGTGGAACCTGCGGATGTCTCTACCTTGGATGGGTCTGGAGCTGCTGTGCAGGCACCAGCTTCTGAGGGTGTATTCAGGCCTACTGACTTGCATATTAAACTGATGTCGTCTTCTTCAAGGCCTAAACCTCGTCCCATGCCCAGAAAACTGACACCCAGACCGCATGGTCAGGCCCCTATGCCTAAAAAACAAATAAGAATGGCTGAAGGCCTTATTACTCTAATCAGGGGAAGCCACCCTTCTCCATCTAAGAGACCTAGAACTGATTTTCCTTCTGATTCTTCTGATCAGAATTCTGAAATTTCTGTTTTTTCTGATGACCAGGATTTTGCCCTTATCTACCTATGAGGATTCTGATGCAGAGGACTCCATTCCCTCTGCTTCCCCTCCAGAGGATTTCTCTTTTGGTGAAACCTTGCATACTCTTGGGTAGCATTTTCACCTGGAAAGCCAGGATTACTCTGACTCCAAAAATAGGCTTGGGGAATTCTTACTCCTGCCTCAACACAGGCCTTTAGCTATCCCTCCTGTACTGGACATTGTAGATGATGCCTTCTCGGAATCTAGCTTGGCCACTGACAGCTTACCTCCTGCTCCCAGAAAACCTGATATGCATTACAGGGTACCTGACTCTCACAAGTTCCTCTATAAAAATCCTACTGCGGATCCTGAGACCATCTCATAGGGACCCAAGGGCGTTAAGGTCACTACTGCCAAAAATCCTACCCCCTCTAATAGAGATTCCAAGGCGCTGGACAGATGGGGTAAGAAGGTATACACTTCTGCAATGTTAGCCATTAAGGCCTTAAACTGCCAGTTTCATATGCTGAAGTATCAGCAGCATATTATTGGATTGCTTAAACAGAAAATTATGTTGATTCCTGACTGTGCTGAAAATAAAGAATTACAGGATTTGATGCATTCTGCTGAACAAGTGGGAAAACATACTTTGCAATGTGGTTTTGATTCATTAGAGGCATCTTGCAAGGCTGCTGTCACTGGGTCTGTACTTAGAAGGCATGCTTGGCTTAAGGAGCAATCTTTGCCAGATCATGTTAAAGCTAAATTACTGGATGCTCCCTTAAACCATGACCGCCTGTTTGGCAACAAAGCAGAAGTAGTACTTAAAAAGATGGAGGAAAAAGCTAAATCTATGCAAACTGTTAAAGATTTCCTGCAAGTACAGCCTCCCAGATTTAGTAGGCATTGGCCCTCTAAGAATTGGTCCTTTACTGCCTCTTCCAAGCCTTCTCAGTACAAACCCAGAACCAGCAGAACACCCAGGCTTCAGCCCCAGGATGCTCACAGGACTAAGCAGTGGGGGGCTCCCACTTCCAAAGCAGGGAGTAGTAAGACTCCCCCATGGTAAACTGTCTCAATAACTTAACTTTAAACCTTCCAAGCCCTGATCAACTGACTGTTCCTTTAGGGGGAAAGATCGGCCTGCATGCAAAAAATTGGGAACTCATTACCCAGGACAAACGGATTCTGAATATAGTTTCCCAAGGATACAGATTCTACTTCCACTCCTTTCCAACCCCAAACGGTTGGCTAGACCTACCCCCAAATCAATGGGCAGAGGCTCAAAAGCAGGTTCTTTCTCTTTTAGGCATCAGGGCTATTCAACCTGTCCCACAAGAAGAATGGGGGCAAGGTTTTTACTCAAGACTTTTCCTGGTACCCAGGAAAGACAATTCCTGGCATCCTGTCCTGGACCTGTCTATTCTAATCACATTTTTGGTAATCCCAAAATTCAAGATGCTAACTCTTCATCAGCTGCTTCCCATGCTAGGCAAAAATGCCTGGTTGGCAACACTGGATATAAAGGAAGCCTACCTGCACATCCCAATAAGGAAATCTTGCAGAAGATACCTACGCTTCAGAGCAGGCTACATGCACTATCAGTTCTCTGCACTGCCCTTTGGCTAATCTACTGCGTCCAGGGTATTCACAAAGTGCCTAGCTCCAGTCATTGCATTTTGCAGGCAAAGAAATATTCAAATTTATCCATACCTGGATGATTGTCTAATTCAGACAGAAAGCAAGGACATTCTTTTGATTAATCTGGCCTTTGTTGAAAGGGTACTGACTTGTCTGGGGTTCACCAAAAATGAAATCACACCTGGTGCCCTGTCAACAAATTATATTCCTGGGAGAAAGCTTGAATACAACTTCCCAGATGGCTTTCCTCACGCCAGAGAAAATGACTCATTTGACAACTTACTTCAAACAAGTGGCCACAAAACCCAGCTATCTGCAAGACAAATACTGCAAGCCTTGGGGTTCATGGCCTCCTGCATTCTTCTAATTCCATATGCAAGGCTGCATATGAGGAAACTACAATGGTATCCCAAAAGCCTTTGGTGTTAACATTCACAGGATCTAGAAGCAAGGATTCCTTTCATACCTTGCCTACGCCCAGGGTTCCTTTGGTGGGCAGAGGCCTGCCACCAAAACAGGGGACCACCATTCACATTACCCTCTGCTGCCCAGATCTAAACAACAGATGCATCAGACTATGCATTCGGGGCTCACCTGGCAGGGAAGTGCATTTAGGGCAAATGGAACGCAAGTCAAATGCACCTGCACATAAATCAAAAGGAAATGTTAGCTGCACAGAATGCTCTGACAGCCTTCAAGGACCACATCCTTCCAGGGCAACTAATGGTATAGATGGACAACATCACTGTCATGTGGTACATAAACAAGCAGGGGGGTACACATTCTTACCTTCTCTGCAGACTAGCCATGGCATTGTGGAACACAGCGTTGAGGTACCAATTGAATCTACAAGCTCAATTTCTTCCAGGAAAACTAAATACACTGGCAGACGGACTAAGCAGAAACCTCATGGACCCACACGAGTGGAAACTGGAACCAAGGATTTTCAACATGTTGATAAGCAAATGGGGGAGCCCAGATATAGACATGTTTGCCTCCCCCCAGAACCATCAACTGGACAAATTTTGCACAAGGATTCCCCACAAGCTAGCTTGGAAAGTGGATGCTCTATCCTTCAGCTGGAAAAACCTATCAGTTTATATCTTTCCTCCTCTGCTCTCCCAGGTACTACTAAAGATCAAACAGGACAAGTCAAGGATGATTTTAATTGCACCAGACTGGCCTCGCCAACAGTGGTACCCACTCTTGCGCAGTGTCTCATGCTTGACTCCATGGCACCTGCCTCAGATTCCTTTCCTGTTGTCTCAGCAGGAAAACCAGATTCTGCACCCTCAGCTGCAAACCCTGAACCTAGCAGCCTGGCTAATTACCTAATCTCTCCTTTACCATCCCTCAGTAAATCAGTGATGGATATCATTTTAGAGGCAAGGAGGCCTAGTACTAGAAAATCTTATGCTGCAAAAATGGAAAAGATTCTGTGCCTGGAACCAATCTCAAGGAATGAACGCAGCAGTGCCCAGTTTACCTCAGGTTCTACAATACTTGACTGAGATGCTTCATAAGGGCTTGTCCTTTTCCTCCATCAAAATTCAAGCCTAGGCCATTTCAGCTAATTATAGCACAGAGCCTCCCCTCTTCTCTCACCCACTGCTCAAGCAGTTCCTCAGTGGTGCCAAACATTTAAGGCCACCCAGGAGAGCTCCAGCTCCAGCCTAGGATCTTAACTTTGTCTTGGCGAAACTCACTCTTCCTCCTTTCAAGCCAGCTGCTACTGCAGATTTAAAATTTCTTTCCTGGAAAATAGCTTTCCTTTTAGCAATCACTTCTGCAAGAAGGGTATCTGAATTACAGGCCCTTATGGCAGTGGAACCTTTCATCATTTTTCAGGCGGACAGGGTGTCCCTTAGAAATAATCCCTCCTTCATGCCCAAGGTGGTATCCAGTGTGGCTCTTCATCAGTCCATTCATTTGCCTACCTTCTTTACTAACCCACAGAAAAAAGGGGAACGGATAGTGCACTCTTTAGATGTGCACAGACAGCTTAGATTCTACTTGGACAGGACTAAACCTCAAAGGAAATCTGAACAACTGCTGGTGGCATTTGATGCAGGGACAGAGGGGAAAGCTATTTCAAAACAAACCATTTCAAAATGGATAGGCCACTGTATTCATTTCTGCTATAAGCACCATGGAAAACCTATCCCACAGGGCATCAGACCACATTCAACCAGGGCTGCATCTATCAATACAGCCTTTCTCAGGGGCTTCCATACTAGAGACTTCCTAGAAGCTGCTACTTGGAGTTCTGTACATACTTTCACCAAGCATTATCATTTGCCAATTTTCTTTAAATCCAGAGCTGGTTTTGCCACTGCAGTCTTGCAGGGCCTTATAGCTGGTCCTAATTCTATTTAAATTCCTCCTCCCAACCTTAGCTTTGGGAATATACTCAAATGTAATGACTGCAACAGTGAAACATGAAGAACATAGTACAGTTGTGTACACTTACCATAAATGTAGATGTTCGAGTGTATTCACTGTTGCAGTCCTGGTCACCCTCCCTCCAGCCCCCTTTCTTCTTTTTGCTATACCTCTACTCTCACTTACTATTTTGGTGTATTTGCTTTTTTGTTGGAGGTATATCCTTGTATTTATAGATTTAATTGTTTCCCATTAGGGGTCACCTGACATCTGGGGCAAGAAAAACTGATGTAATGGCGTCGGCTCCATGTTTTATACCCCTGACGACCTGACGTCATGGAAGAAGGAACAGCAACCGATGCAGGACCCAAGACTTTTCTTAATCAGGCCGACTGAGGGCTACTGCAAGCAGATAACCCAAATGTAATGACTGCAACAGTGAATACACTCAAACACGTACATTTATGGTACATTTATGGTAAGTGTACACAACTGTACTTTACTGTACCAGCTTGTTTCATCTCTGAAACTTTTTACATTTTCTGGCTGTCCTTATCAGTTTCTCTAATGTATTCCTCAACTTCAGGGCCCTTTTCCTCCCTATTTACATTGTCCTCTGTAAAGCAACAACAATAAAGCATTTACAATTTTTATAATTCCCTTTACTTCTGTAACAGAAGCCTACCTTCTCATACTGTGATGGTTTCACTTACAAAATGATTCTCTCACGTTTAAATAAAGCTTGCTGGAGTCACCCAATTACTGACATCATCGAGGCCAAGCAGTGCAGGTACTTTTTTTTTTTTTTTTAATCATTTCCCTCCCCCAAAGTGACATCACCACAGCCGTCATCTGATTCTAACTAAAATAATAAGACCCACCCATTCTGTGATGTCATGGCTCCCTTGTCCTTCCCCCAGCCTGAGTGCTGTTCATTTTATTCAGTAGTAGTGTAGTAACACCGATGTTTGGAGACACAGAAATTTGGTATGCATACTTGTACATTCTGCACGGCAAATGATGCTTAGGTGGTGTATCGCTTGCATACTTCTCTGTTGTATTTGCACCAGATACTGCTAGTGTGCAGTGCGGGAATAGAAAGATTAAAACATTACCCTGGTATCAGAGGTGGCAGTGCAACATATTCATAGTGGCTTAACATGAGAGTAGCTCTAAGCAAGCACCATGTGAAACCTGAACAAGCACCTAGAATTATTCAGTGCAGCTTCCACACCTTAAGTCTGAAAATGAATTCACATACTCACATGAAAAGGAGTAGCTGCATATTGATGGCTAAAGGTGTATGGACATGTTGGGTGGTTACTACACTGCAAAACTGGTATGTAATGGTGGAGATATTTGGAAGGCATGAGCAAACACACCAGTATATTAAAGCCATAGCACCAATTGAACTGGAGGCTGGCAAATAGATTTAGTAAGGGATTTTGTCCATGCACAAATATTTCAACAGTAATTCTTTGCAGTGGCATCCATTATCTGATTCAAGGTAAGTTAAACTTGATGTCCTTTATTTAAAAAAAAAATCAATAAAAAATTTACTTTGTTATAAGTGACTTCTGGACACAGGAAAAAGGAAGGGGGAAAATATAGCAATGTGGCTTGTATGTACAAAGACAAATCCAGGGACATTGCAAAAGGTTTTTTTTGCAAACCAACCAGTGGAGTAAAAACGTATGAAGGCAAACACTGCATACCAACACATTTTGCACACGTAAATCTCAATTTTTAACAAGGTGGAAGCATGAAGTGATACCTTAACACTTAAATTAATAAATATCTAAACTGGTTAATAGTATAAATGTTTTATTCTTTAGCTCCTTGGTGCAAGACTTTACTGGATGTGATTGCAGTCAAGTAAGGCCATGGCTATAGTGCAGCAAAAAAATGTTCCCTCTAACAAAGGAAATGCTAGAGCAAAGATTAAATTACATGAGTCAAGCACCCTGCTGAGATCTGCCAAACAATGGAATTACCAGGTCAAATTACTCTCAGGACTTTGACAGCTAGGGAAGCTAAGTGTTATGGGGGAGGGGAGAAGTAAATGGACTGGAATTCATTGTCTCACAAATTAGTGCCATTTAAACTAAATTAGAAAAAAAGGCAGCAGTAAACAGCACTTTGAGTGTGTTCTGTGGCATTTGCACTGTTTCTGTTTTAAGTAGTCATCCAGTAGCAGGGAATGTTACTTACACTGTTCTATTTTACTCAGTACTTTGTACGCTTGCAACATCTATGAAATGACAGGAACTTTAGGCAAACGAAGGCCTGCATGATGTAACATTTTTGAGCCAAACAATGATTTCTGGGATACTGGATGGCAACCTGATTTATCCAAACCACATCAATATGCCAGCCTCCAGGTGGTCAGAGTCTGGAATTACATATAAAAATATTTAAAATCCTGTAAATAATCCCAGAGTGCTGTTAAAGTGTAAGAAACATCATGCCATAATGTTTTAAACATGTTTTTTTGAGTCTGTGGGTGTGGTACTCCTTTCATAGGTTCATAGGTTTTACTAGGCTAACAGCCGTAAGTGCCTTCTTTAAGCCTAGCCATGCATCTGAATTCTTTGACAAGTTCTAGTACTCTTGGTAAGTGTAATCAGGGGCCTGAGAGAAGAACCATTTGTAGGCTGCCTGTGTCCATTAGAGACATAAGTGCCAAACCAGGGATAAATTTCTAATTGACGTTTCTGTGAATGTAAGTGATTTTACAGCAGATGGTCAATCACATTGAGTCATTGACCTCACTTTGCTTCACACAAATGCGGCACTAGGCCTGCAAGTATGAGTATGTTGCTACTTTTTCACAATCAGGTATGTGGAGTATACATACCAAAGTTGCTATAAAGTGACTCCGTCTCAGAACTAAAAAACAATCCAAGAGATAAGAGAAGTCATTTTCCATCCCTGGTTTGGCACCTATGTCTCTAATGGACCCAAGCAGCCTGTAAATGGTGCATCTGTCAGGCCTCTGCTTACAATTATGTCTCCCAACCCCCTGCTTATACTTATCAAAGGTACCAGAACTTGTCAGAGATTTGGGATGCATAGCTAGGCTTAAAAAGGGCCCCAGTGGTTGCTAGCCTAGTAAACTCCTAAGAAGATAAAGACATAAATTGTAAAATGTTTCAGAGATGAAAGAAGCCGATACAGTACATTGAAGAAGCAGGTACTTGTGGAGCAAGTAGGGCACTTAAACTGAAGATTCTTTTACAAGAGCTATTTGGGTGGGAAACAAAAGGCAATATTTCTGATGCCTTAGCTAAATGGATTATAGCCTGCTAAGAATATAACATCTGGCCAGTTTCCAAAGATTTAAGACACCTTCCACACACGTAAACAATCAGACAGCTCACAGTGAGCTGACTACAAAAACATTTTGGACAAGATGTCCTTCAGTGCTTTACTGCTGCCAAAGAGTACACTTGTCTGAGGCTTTTGAGATTGACTGTCAGTTTGTGCTGTTCCTTTGCTGGACAGTTAAGATGTCTTTCTAAATTGCTGTTGTAGTGTTCTTACAGAAGGGATCTCCTACCAAGGGTAGCCCAACATCAGGCCAGTATGCTAAAGCCTTTAGATCTTACAGGTTCTGTATGTCACACACATGCTTCCCATGTAAGACGTGTGGCATAAAGGTGACATAGTGACACAAATACTCAACTTCTTTGCCGCCAGTCTATATCCCATTATCAAATGTGAAAATATCTCTTAAAGAAGTGACGAGTGTCTGAACTTCAAGCCAGTGCTCATCATTGCTAAAATACAATGCAAACAGGCACTGTAGAGGTTTACAGGAAAAATCTTCAAACACAGTCCAGGGATCCAAAAATAATAAATTTAAAGTTTTGAGTCATATTGTACTTTAAATGTATTATTATACATTTTTATTGTACATTTATTATACATCTTTAAACTTCGCCCGATCCCGGTTGCTGTGCGTCCTGGCTGAGCGTGTACTCCTACACTTTTTTGCCCTGATTTACCCTGTGATTACACCTGGGTGGACACCTAGACCTAACTAAATTAATACAGCTCATCCAATTGCTCAAGCAATAGTAACAACTCTGCTGCCTCATCCCCTTTTTTGGAAATTGAACCAAGAAGATTCTAAGGAATTTTTTTGCCCTGATTTAGCCTGTGATTACGCCTGGGTGGACACCTAGACCTAACTAAATTAATACAGCTCATCCAATTGCTCAAGCAATAGTAACAACTCTGCTGCCTCATCCCCTTTTTTGGGAATTGAACCAAGAAGATTCTAAGGAAGTATGTGCATCTGCTGCTAAACCTTTAACCACCTTACTGTTTAAGCCTTGCTAGCTGCTTTAGTATACTCCCTGCCAGGAAAGCCAGCAGCCTTAACCCCCCTTGTTCCAGTTTCTCTGCTCTTCCCCCTCATCCCGTTCCCTGACTTACACTAGCTCCCTTCTTCCTTCAGTCCAACTTGGTCCAGAGAATATCCTAGTGGACTAAAGTGTACTTCTGCATTTGTCCACTAGGTGGCATCATCCCCCCAGTAAAATAGACTTCACTTCACCCACTTCATGTATTCTCTCCAAGCTCTAACATTTCTTTCTCTCACTCTATCTCCTATACTCTTTTAGCCCACTCTAAGCTCTAACATTTCTTTTCTTACTCTCTCTCCTAATTTCTCATAGCCCACTCTTACACAACACATCCAGGTCCCCTCTGCTTGCCATATAGCAAACTTACCCCTCTGCAATCAACGCTCCACTGATAGGCTCTTGAACCTCTCCAGCCCTCTTTGGTTCTACTCGCTCCGTTCGCCCTGCGGGCTCACTCCGCTCCCCTACCCTGCCCCCATTTCCCACCCGCCCCAGCACCTCTACCTATATTCCCCCATAACCACACCCACTGCCATTCTACTCCAGTCAATCACATATTCTCTGAAAACAACCACTCCCTTTTTCCCACCCAATTACCTTCCCAAGACTATCCCACCTAGCCAATAGGATTCCTCTTTCCCCTTCTACTCCCACTCCCTAACCACACCCCTTCCAATCCTAACACAACTCTCCACTCCTGTACTATTATCTCAGTACTTACCAGCTCCTATATACATAAATCTCCCTTATATCCACATATAATTCATCAATAAACTGTACATACTCCCCATTTCATCATGCTTTCAAAACCCTCTTTCATCTCCTTTTTACTTCTATTACTTCTTAATTTATCCTATCTTTACTACCTCACACAACCCTTTAACTCATACCACTCACAATCCCTCCATGTTACCAACCACCTTAACTCCTCTCTACCACACTTACACACTCCTATTTCTCCACATCTATATCCTATAAATAACCTCCTACTTTTCCCATACAAACTTATCACCTCTCACAAACATTTTACCCCCATAGTAACTAGCAAATGCTTCAGATTCACAATATAACCCAATCTACTTACTAAACTGTCCAACTACCTCACTAATCCACTCCTACATCTAATTTCCAGTCTATTATCAGGTGACATCCATCCCAACCCAGGCCCCTCCACATCTTCCACTACAGACAAGTCCATTTTATTTACTTCTTTTAACTCCCAAAGTATAGTAAACAAAGTCCCAAACCTCCATGCTTGGCTCATACATAATAAACCTGACATCCTAACCATCTCTGAAACATGGTTAAAACCCCATATAAAAGACTCTGAAATTATTCCACCAAATTACTCTATCATAAGAAAAAACAGGTCCCATAAAAAAGGGGGTGGAGTAGCTCTCCTATACTCATCCTCATTGTCAGTTACCCCCTATAACAAACCTATTCCACACTTTAAAAATGCTGAACTACTCCTCACATTACTCAAAGTTAACCTACATAAACACATATGTATAGCCTCACTCTGCATCCCCCCAGGGGATAATATTTCTACACTTGAAGATATCCTCTCCTGGCTCTCCAACAATATTAGCAATGAAACAATAATCTTAGGAGACATGAATATTAACTGGGCCTCCATTCAGTCTCCTAAAAACCCTCTTAATATCAACCTCTACAATTTTTCACAGCTAATCAACTCTGTAACACACCCCTCAAAAAACCTCTATAGCGGCAGTATTCTAGACTGGAGTCTAGTCTCTCATCCCCATTATTTCTCTGACAGTGGCACTCTTCCTGATCCCCTTAGTGACCATATACCCATCTTCACTCATCGACTCCCATCACTCCTGCATCGCACCCATAATTATATTACTATCCGTAACCAAAAAAACTTTAACCCAACAACCTTTTCACACACTCTAAAAGCAATTAACTGGAATTGTCTAAAAACACTGTCTCTAGATAACACAGTTGCCCACTTCAACTCAATATTCCTAAAACTACTTGACTCACATGCACCCTTAAGGACTAAGAGAATTAGCCCCTTGGCTAACCAAAAACACACTAGCAACTATGCGGCACAGAGATAAAGTCTGGGTACACTACCAGAAAAACAAATCCCCCCTAGTCCATAATGAATATAAAATACTTCAAAATAAGGTAAAAAAGCTCATAATCTCTGATCGACAAAATTACTTCTCCACACTCCAAAACAATAATAAATCAAACCCTCACAAATTCTGGAAAGGTATCTCCACTCTCCTTAACCCCAGCAAACAAGACACCCCTACCCCAGACCCAAACGCTCCTGACCTAGATTTGGCTACCCAATTTAACTCTTTTTTTCATTGAATCTATTTCCAAATTAACATCATCTTTCTCTAATACCACTACATTCTCCAATACTCCCCCACCCTCCCCCACCAACACTCTACACTGCACTGCTACTACTTCCTCATTCCCATCTACTAACTCTCGTCCCTCCACTCCTTCTCCTACTCTAACTACTTCATTAGCCCCTAATTCCCCCTCTTCACACTCCTTTTCTCTCATTAAAACCTATACCCACTTCTACTATAAAGAAACTCCTTCTGAAACTGAAGCCATGCACTAATGCTCCTGATAACATCCCTTCCTACTTTCTTAGCAAAGCTGCTGAAGCAATCGCCTACCCCATTAGCATCTTAATCAACCGCTCTATCCAAGAATGTGTAGTACCCCAAATCTGGAAAAAGGCCTATATCATACCTTTACATAAAGATGGCAACAATAACAATGTTACTAATTTCTGCCCCATCGCTATCCTGTCCCCCATCTCTAAACTTCTAGAAAAGTGTATTCAACTACAACTCCTTCCACATCTCTTAGATAATCACCTACTAACTCCCACACAACACGGATTCAGACCAAATCATAGCACTATGACCGCCCTCCTCTCCTTCCTTGAAACTGTAAATAAAGCCCGTGACTCTGGCCAAATTGTTTCTACCCTACTTCTCGACCTCTCTAAGGCCTTTGCCACTATCTCTCACAGCCTGCTACTAACTAAACTCTCAAAACTTAACCTATCTCCCTCCTCTTTGAACTGGTTCTCCAGCTACTTATCTAACAGATATCAAGCAGTAAAATGGAAAAAGGCCACCTCCTCATTTCTAAATACCCCTACTGGAGTACCCCAGGGCTCCATACTGGGTCCCCTTCCCTTTAATATATTTATAAATGATTTCCACAACTCTATCCCATTCTCAGACATCATCCAATACGCAGATGATTCTACTATTATATGCTCTGCCACTTCTATCCCCTCACTCCTAAAACTGACTCAAGATGCTTTTACAACCACTGAGCAATGGATGAAAAGAAATCACCTAGCACTCAATGCCTCTAAAACCAAATTAATGTTATTTACCCCCTGCAAAGTAACCTCTTTCAATAAAAAACACATTCTCTATCACTAGTCAAGATAACTCACCTCTGGAACTGGTGTCAGAGACCAAGTTACTTGGGGTCCAAATTGATAGCCAGCTCAAATTCAACTCTCACCTACAACTAATTATCACAAAAAAACATCAAAAACTAGGTATGCTCTACTGACAAAATCATAACCTTACACCTGCTACCAAAATCACAATCTCTACCTCATTTCTTATCCCCTCCCTTCTCTACGGAGCTCCACTCCTACCTAATCTACAGTCCTCTCTGAAAACACAACTTTCCTCTTCCTACAATAAAATTGCCAAGTTTGCTACCCAACCACAAGTCCTCCACCCACCACTGTTCCTCTCTCCAAAAACTAAAATAGCTAGAGCTACCCAGTTATCTCACATACACTCAACTAATTCTAGCACACAAGCTAATTTTCAACCCCTCCCTCTGTCCCTCCCTTTCATCAGCCTTTAAAATGCACCTTCCTGATAGAGTATTAAGGTCCAACAATCAAAATCTATTAGAAGTATATAAACCAACTCGTCCCCAGGCAAAAATCTTCTGTCTTATGGCCTTGCATGCCTTTGGAACTCCCTACCACCATCCATTCGCACCACCCCCAACCATTTTATTTTTTAAAAAATCTCTTCATTCACATCTAGTATCCCAGTGAGAATGCTCTTGCTCCCACCCCACATAACTAACACTTGCAATTTCCATCTTCCTTCTTTTCCTCCTGCATTTTTTCTTATTATTTACCCCTAACTCATACATATTATTATTCCTATGATATTTGGAAAGAACTCACTAGGCCACACCTCCTAAGTGTTTAATTCCTATTATGTTATTATTTCTCAGTATTTTTGTGCAATACTTCCTAATATCTTGTTATTTCTCAGTACTTTCATGCAATATTCCTTTTAGCCTGTATTATCTATTAATTTCATCACTAGTCTGTATTAATTCTAGTTTTGCTGTATTATTTGAAATTGTTTTTCTTGTATCTTTAACGTTTGTATAATTGTATAATTTGTATAACTACTATGAATAACCTACTGTAACCTATTTAGTTTTGAAGCTTTTCTCCCCAGGACTCCATTGAAAACGGGTTCATTTTGGCCCAATGGACTATCCTGGTAAACCAACTGCAAATAAAATAAATAAATTATTTGGATCCCTGGACTGCATTTGAAGATTTATCTTCCTCTACAGTGTCTGTTTGCATTATCCATTATCAAATGCTGGTCAGAACACTCTACTGCATACTGGTTACTAAGTTGCTTTCAGGTAAGTGTCTTGCTTAGGTTTTTTGCCTCTTTTTTTCAATATTTTGTCTTGCATTTCTGTTCTTGTCATCCAGGAAGGGAAAATGTGAGTGTGGGAGGCACATTCCCCATCAAGATCTTCATGCAGTGCTCCTTTTTTCCCCTAAGACCCTATGTAGTCACATATCCTCCTTGTCCATATATCTTGAGAACCAACAGCTTAAGCTGTAGGCTTACGGTGCTATAGTTGAATCCTCCTGTCCTGAGGGACAGACCACTACCAGGAAGAAGGCCAAAAAGATTTGGTGTGATATAATTGCTGTCCATTCTCTCACGGACATCTCTGTAGAAGCTAGTGAAAGCCCTGAGGGGGCGGCCAATGCTTGCCTCAGATTCCTCTGCTGCAACATTGTCGGAGGCCAGCATGGATAAAAACTCCTGCACTTCCTTTGGAGGCTTTTCCAACGTCTGCCCCAGATGTTGTTGTGGGGCACCTCTACTGATTATTTCCAAGGGACCAAGGATTATTCCTCAAATTTTAGTGATGGAGGAGATCCCTACTACCATTATTGAATCTTGCCAAGGGATTTATTCAGGGTCTGTTCAATGCTTTAACGGCCCTGAAGCCTCCTCAAGTGAGAGTCAGTCCATGCCACTTCCTGATCTTTCACCCCTGTCAAGAGGCCTAGGGAATTTGATTCCTCAGATGAGGACTTGCATTCTGGGGAGGAATCCCTTGCTTACCCTTGTCAGATTTCTTCTCCTCTTAGACTGTGGTTTGGAGGAAGAGGAGTCCAGATTCCCTCTTGGAAGAATTATCCTTTAGGGGTACTATTGCCCACATGATGGAGTATTTTAAGTGGGATTGCTCCCAGGTTTCTGATAACCAAAAGAGGTGATATGAGCTTCTACAAATGGAGTCTCCCAAGCCATCTTCTGTTCCTTCTGTTTTGGCATCCCTTTTGGACACTTTTAGTGCTGCCTGTGTAGCTCCTGATTGTCAGTCTCCTGCCCCCAAGAAACTAGAAAGGTTCTACAAGGTCCCTGAAGATTGCAAATTTTTATAAAAGTGCACTTCTGCTGGTCCTTCACTGGTCTCAGTTACCTCTGGTATACCTTCTAAGCTTTTACTAACTACTAAGCTCCTTCCTTCAGATGAGGACAGTCGAGTTATGGAAAGGGTAAGAAAGTGTATACTGCTTCCACCCTGTTTTTCAGGGCTATTAATTACCAGACCCACTCGACCAGGTATGTTTTAAGTCTGCTTTCTC